>NC_057403.1:59399698-59699698 GCF_019320065.1 Cervus canadensis | reverse complement strand
ACACTTGTCTTTTGGAGGATGTGTCTCCCAGGGCCACGCTCACGCCATGCCTGAGCATCTCAATGAAGACTCAGCACAGCCAAAAAAAAGTGGGTTAAGTCTCAATCTGGGTTTTGTCTGGGTTTGAGTCCCAGCCTGTGGGTTCAAGTCCCGATCCAAGTTGTACCATTTCATATCCATGCTGTACACGTTACCCACCCACTAGTACAGAAAAAATGTGTATGCAAGTAGTGGGTCCTTTGTATCTGTGGAGCCTGCATCCTTGAATTCAGCCAACTTCAGATCCAAAATACTCTGGAATTTCCAGAGAATTCCAAAGAGACAAAACTAGAATTTGCCACCCACCAGCAACTGTTTACCTAGTATTTACATTGTGTTTGGGCTTCCCTGGTGGCTCAGATGGTAAAGAATCCGCCTGCAATGCAGGAGACCCAGGTTCGATCCCTGGGTCAGGAAGATTCCCCTGGAGAAGGGCATGGCAACCCACTCCAATATTCTTGCCTGGAGAATTCCATGGACAGAGGAGCCTGGCGGGCTACAGTCCATGGGGTCACAAAGAGTTGAACACACCTGAGTGATTAACACTTTTTGCTACATTGTATTTGCTAATATTTACATAGTATTAACATCGTATTAGGTGTTAGAAGTAATCTAGAGGTGATGTAAAGTATACAGGGTCATATCATGTGAAAGCAACTACTACATCATTTTATATGAAGGACTTGAGCATTGGTGGATTTGGGGATTGGGGGGTGGGAGTCCTTGACCAATTCCTCATGAATACCAAGAAAGACTATATAGGACTTGGTACTATATGCAGTTTCAGACCTCCACTGGAGATATTGGAATGCATTCCCCTCAGATAAGGGGTGGGAGGGCTAGTATATTTCCTTGGCAGTATTCAAAAGTCAGGTGTCCTCCCTCAGATTTCAGAAATAACCTGAAGTTATCCCTTCTGTAGTACATCCCAATAAAGTACTCACTCCAGCCCCCCCTCCCCCCTTTCTATTTAGACTAGTATAGAACAATTGCCTTTAAATTGCCTCTCAG
This sequence comes from Cervus canadensis, assembly GCF_019320065.1. Taxonomy (NCBI): domain Eukaryota; kingdom Metazoa; phylum Chordata; class Mammalia; order Artiodactyla; family Cervidae; genus Cervus; species Cervus canadensis. The sequence continues at coordinate 59,698,648 of NC_057403.1, read as the reverse complement.
TACCCTAGGCCTGAGGGCAGGGAGCTCACCTTTTCCCAGAGTTCAATTAAGTTCCTCTTAGGGGAAGAGACCTTTTTTAACCTCTCAGACCCCCCTGGGAGATTCTGATCCCTTCCTAGTGGAGCAGGAGCCTGGAGTCTGTAGACCCTCCCCCTGCATTGTGATCCTTATGCTCTAGCAATTTGGGAACCATTTAGTTTCTTTAAGGGTTCCCTTGTGGCTCAGCTGGTAAAGAATCCGCCCGCAATGAGGGAGACCTGGGTTCGATCCCTGGGTTGGGTTGATCCCCTGGAGAAGGGAAAGGCTACCCACTCCAGTATTCTGGCCTGGAGAATTCCACGGACTGTACAGTCCATGGGGTCGCAACGAGCTGGATACGACTTAGCGACTGTAATGTAGTTTCTTTAAAGGATCAGAGTGACTCCTAAAAAGAGTAACAGCAACAGCTCAGTGTAGCCTCTTGGTAAATGTGCTGGTGTAATCTACGCATCACAAATCACACACAGCGCTCTGGATGATCCCTACCAGCTTTCCATCTCAGGCTCCCAGGGCTGCCTTTGGTCACTAGGTGGAGTTCCAGGGAAGTCTGCAGCCAGAGATGGGATCCCAGCTCCGATAACTACCATCCTTGTGACTCAGGTATCTGCTTCCTAGCCTCTCTGTGCCTCTTGTCTTCTGCAAAAGGGCCCTAAACTGTCCTACTGTAGAAATGAGCTGAGCCAACCCCAGGGAGAATGAGCAGAGTAACTGACTCAGAGCTTGCTAGTCGGTGGAATCAACCACCACCACTTGTGTTAACTTTCTAGTAAGAAGAGAATCAGGTGTGCTCTGATTGCAGGGTATTGGCTGGGAAAGTGGAGTGAGTGTGGCTAACTAGAATTGGGGCATACTTTGCTGTGGGTTTGGGGCTCATATTTGCCTTCTTCCGTTTGGTCCTGAGTTGGAAGTAGAAAGAAAATACAGGGCACTTGGCTGTCATTCATCAAATCCTGGCCAGTCTGGGCCAATTGTTGCAGACATTGTGGTTTGGCTTCTCGGACTGGCAGCTGCAGAGCTTGTGGGTCAGAGTTCTACTGTCTTAGATGGTCCAGCCATTGTCTGTCTGTGTATTCAACATCTCACTACCTATTTCATGACTGTTCTTGCCAGAATTAAATGAGCTAAAGTCGTTGCTTGTAAAGGGCGAGACAGAGCTGGCCATGTGGCAAATACCCAAAAATGTTAGCTGTTGTTTTCCCTGTTTAAAAACATTTTTTCTAGGCTTTTAAAATATTTATTTATTTTTGGCTGAGCTGATTCTTCATTGCTGTGCGAGGGTTTTCTCTAGTTGCAGAGGTTCCCAGGACGGCCAGGGAAGTCTCCTGAACAATCATTCCTGATCCATACTAAGCACTCCAAATTGTTTACCTTACTCCACCACTTCTCAGCTCCCTCACTGTAACTGTCACTGGCATTAGTACCTGTGTCAAAATTTAGGTTTGATAATACGTGTGAAAGACTTGGCCAGTGCAGCAGTACCTATTAAATGTTTGATAGCTATTAGCTGTCATTATTAAAACCTCATCTCTGCAGCCCTGGGTGGAAATATATATATAGTTGTCCCTCTTATTCATGGAGGATACATTCCAAGGCCCCCAACAGATGCCTGAAATCAGGGATAGTACTGGCCCATGTATATACACACTTTTTTTTTCCTGTATATACATCCCTCTGATAAAACTTAACTTACATTTGACACCGTCAGAGATTAACAACAATCACTAATAATAAAATAGACAAATTATAACAATATACTGTGATAAAAGTTATGAGAATGCAGTCTGTCTCTAAAAATACCTTATTGTACAAATGCAATGCCTTCTCCATTTTAACTAAGCATTTAACACACACTGTGGCCGTGACTTTTGCCGCCTGAGGGGCGACAGCAAAACTGTTACAAATTTCTTTCTTCTTCATAATTTCATGGGTAGAAGATTTGTTCTTACCGTGGATCTTAGTAACCTCAGCATAGGATTGTTTTCTTCCCTCACCAGGTGGAGAACTTCCGCCTTTTCTCTTAAAGGAAACACTTTCCTGCTTCTCCTTATCATATTCAAATAGCCAGCATCACTCCTCGTGCACTTTGGGGCCATTTTTTAAGGAAAATGAGGATTATCTGAACAGGAGCTCTGGGATATCCGGGACAGTCGATCCGGATATGCTGGACAAATGGGATTCTCGTCCCGAGTGGGACGACGCAGGATATCACGAGATTTCGCCTCGCTATTCGGAATGGTGCAGCAGTTTAAAATTCCGGGGTTGTTTCTTTCTGGAATTTTCCATTTAATATTTTCAGAAGACACAACTGACTGCAGGTAAGCGCAGCTGGAAAACAGAACCATGGTCTAGGCGAGAGTTAGTGCGTTAGCAGTTGAATCCAAAATTCGAACGATAGAAGAAAGTGCTGCGGAGCCGGGGTCCCCAGCGCCCCACCGCTGACTGGTTCTTGAGGTGGTCAGCGGGCCAGCCCGCCTGGCGTCATCTACCGCTCCCCCACGGCTCCCCACGGCTCCCGAGCTCACCTCACCACCGGAACCACCTCCACCATCCCCAGCGCCCACTCTCCCCTCCTGTCTGTGGTAAAATTGTCTTCCACGAAACCGGTATTTGGTGCCAAAAAGGTTAGGGACCATCGCTGTAGAGCAGTGTTGTTGTTGTTGTTTTCGTTTACGGTTTATTTATCTGGTCAGGCAGCATGTGGGATCTTAGTTCCCCAACCAGGGATCGAACCCGTGTCCCCCTGCTGTGGAAACATGGCGTCCTGACCACCGGACTGCCAGGGAAGTCCCGGTTGAACATCTAATTAATTACTCAATTTGAGGCTGCGCTGGGTCATCGTTAGTGCCCATGGGCTTATCCTCTAGTTTCGGCGAGTGGGAGCCACATTTTGTTGTGGTGCACAGGCTTCTCACCGCGGTGGCGGCTCCTGTTTCAGGGTAGGGTCACTGGAGCACTGGCTCAGTAGTTGTGGCTCAGTTGCCCCGGGGCAGGTGGGATCTTCCTGGACCAGGGATTAAACCAGTTTCCCCTGCATTGCCAGGCGGATTCTTAACCATCAGGTAAGACCAGAACATTCTTAAAAAAAGAGAGACTTGGAGATTCAAAGAGGAATAATAAATGATCTTCATACTCTGAGCTGAAGAGCTCGAGGGCCAAGTTAAGATTCTTTCCCAAGCACCCAGTGGAAACAGGAGGTGAAATGAAAGTTCAAGTTATTGCTTGTTCCATCAAACTCTATCAGCAGAATCCATGGCATCCTCACCGCCCCCATCACCTCCTCCTTCACACACATGCACACAAACTCACAGAGCAATAAAGAACAGACCTAACCTAGAATGCCTGTCTCTCTCTGAACTTTATCATAAGGATTGGATTGTAGTTTCAAGAACCTAGCCCGAGAGGAAATGAGATGGCAGAGGAACGACTTTTTTTTGGCTTACGACACGTTTTCTTTCTGCTAGGTCAACAAAACATGCTTTGTTGCCTAGAGGAGCTAAATCAGGCTGTTTAAATCCCCTGTCACTACAAATATTCTCTTGATTTATGAAAAAATGTTCAATAAATGTGTGATTTAGATTAGCACACCTACAAAATACATACAGGGCATAGCATTTGTTTTTCAATTGGCATTTTAGTGGGACCTTTAGATAAAGCATTTCAAATAATAGCAATTGTAACAATGATGATGAGAGAGACACAGTGATTACTGTTGTTTATTGAGTGTCGGCCCTGTACTAGGCACTAGACTAGGAACTTTCTATTCACTATGCTGTTTAATTGTCTGAAAAAAAAGCGGGCAGACTTCTGAATAAAGATGGTAGACTGGACACATATTTATAGCCACTTTCTCCCTAAAGCTCAAAATATCAAAAAGCAGTACTTCTTATTTCGTTTGGTAAATAAATACTTAAGAACAAGGAGAACAGGAGAAAAGTTTATAGAAAGGACATTTTGGAATCTGGAAAGTAAAAAGATATAAAGAAAAAGAAAGTAAAAAGTAAAAAGGCATAACCTTTGGGATTAGGTTCAACTCAAGTGGCAGAACAGCCAACTCAACAATGGTTTAAACACATGAGGTCTATTTTTTGCACGTAAGTATGGGATTTGGGGAGTAAAGAGTAAATATGAGAATTCCTTAAAGTTGCCAGGGACCTAGCAACTTTGTAGCCCCAACCCCAATCTCTGGTGTGACTCTCATCTCATGGTCCAATGTGGCTGCTTGAGCTCTGTGCATTACATCATTTTTTCCAGATGGCAGTAAGGAGGAAAGTTGGGTGGGAGAGGTATGCACATCACTTTAAAGACACTCCTTTCAGGTTATTATCACATGTCTTTCACCTGCAATGGCAATCTCTATTAGAGACAGACGTTATCTAGGTTTAGTAAGCTATTTTAATATCTATCTCTATGGTTAACCAAGCCTAATGAACTGACAGTGACTGAACCACCATCGCCGCCAAAATGAACTGACATTTATTAAACAAATACTGTACTGAGTACAACTTTGGAGTATGAAACACACTGTTCTAAGGACTTTTTAGGAGTGAGGACTTCAGAATGAGGCTATGGGGGGCAGAACCATAGCCACGCGATTTAATTCCTTAGTCTTGGGCACTGTTTAATGCTCCTTAGTCAGCATAATAGAGGAGAAAGACCCTTCTCTAATCAGTGGCTCCCAACTGTCAATTTCCTGTCATTCCTTCACCCTCTGAGGGGGTTCCTAGGAGTATAGCACGTTGGTCAAGGGCAGTAAGGACTCTGTTTGAAAGTCTTTTACAATTGCCAAGTTCATAACCACGATCTCTTTTGGACCCTGTGATGTATACAGTGCCATGGCGAAGAGTCATAGAAAACTAGGATCTATGGCAACACCACTGCTTCTCTGATTTGGAAGCAGGTTTTACCTCCCTAAGCCTCAATTTCCTCATCTGTAAGGTGGTTAATAATTGCACCTACCGAACAGTGTGACTGGTAGAGTTATATATAATTTCTGGTAAGTGCTTAGCACAGTGCTTTAACATAGTAAATGCTCAGTGAATGTTAGCTCTTATTATACAGTGGGGACTGTCAGCCCCATTAGATGAAGGTCAGACCTAAAATCAGAGTTGTGCTTCATGGTTGGATTTTAAAGTTCTCATGGTCCAGTTTTAATTACCAGTAACAACGATAGTAGCAAACATTTAATGCTATAACATTTACTAATAAGAGCTAGCTTTGTGCTTGGCACTATGCTTAGTGTTTTGGAGTCATCACTTCTGTTTTTTTTTCTTTTTCTTTATGCCTCTCCCCCTATTCTGCCCCTGGTGTGTATGTGTATATATAGCCCACAAGGCTCCTCTGTCCATGGAATTCTTTAGGCAAGAATACTGGACTGGGTAGTTGTTCCCTTCTCCAGGGCATCTTTCCAACTCAGGGATTGAACCCGGGTCTCCTGTATTGCAGGCAGACTGTTTACCATCTGAGCCACCAGGGAAGCATATATATGTATACACACACACAATAATTTTATTTTTTGTTTTTATTTTCCCCTGGCATATTTACATGCACAGTCTGGCAGGATATGGGGTGATCTTGGGCTCCAGGATACGAAGTCTTTGGAAGAATTATTTGCAAGTTCATGACAGCTGCGAATCACAGCCACGTCTGAGAAGTTCTGGCTGTGAAAATACAACACTCTAAACAGGTGGTGGAAGATTTTAAACAGAATGAACTTCTCATGGCAACATGACTGCCCCCAGGAGGGGGGGCCCATCTCCCTGCAGGACAGAAAGGAGCCAGGAAAGAAGTTAGGCTGAAATAGAATTTTGTGAATGTTGGCAAGTTAGCAAGTACAGCCACACTGACACTTGGGGCCTATACACATAAATTAAATGAGTGATGTTTCCAAATGTAAGGGTCTAATTTCTGGAAGTCACTGCAATGGTTGTGATGAGGTCTCCAGGAGAGAGTGCCTACCTGTGGCCCAGGAGATTTTTCTTAGTCCATTCGTACTTATTCCGGAGAACTTCCAAAACAAAACAAAACCACTCTCTCCTAAAGTTACAGGCACTCAAGTTCCCTCTGATTAAAACAAATATGGCAGAAGATTAAGTGTGACTACACCTATGTGTGTGTGTCAGGGGTGGGGTAGTATGGATATTCATTGTGCTCATCTCTCAACACTTCTGGATGTCTGAAAAATGTCATTATAAAACATGTTGGAAAAAAGGAAAATAACAGATTACCAGAAAAATAAAAGAACAGAAGTAATCTCATAGAAAGAAAAACCCAGTACTTTAACTGGAACATATTTACCTTTACAAAAAATTCACTTCTTTTATACACTTTTCTCACTTTCCCATGGAGGATCTAAACCCCCTGGGCATCCACTTGAGAACCAGCACTGGGGATCCCTGTTCTGGAAAGGCAGCTCGTGGGGTGGTGAGTTGACAGGATGAGTTTGGGGTAAGTGACCTTGTTTGTGTTCTATTACAGACCTTGCTGGCTTTTGCTCACCCAGTGACCGTGGACATGCTACTTCAATTCTTTGTGCCCCATTTGCCTCCTCTGTAGAAACTAGGCTGATAATCATGGAATCAGGTAAGTGACTTGGCCACTGTCACACACAGCTTGCAAGTGACAGTAACTGAGTTTGGTTCCCAAGATAAATGATAGGAAAGCCTGTCACCAAAACTTTCCCCCCATCTCCGCATACCTCTAGGTCTTGGTTGGAACTGCTCTCAGAACCCTCATCATTCTTTGTCTGTTGGTTTTATTCTAACTGACTGATTTCTGGATGCAAGAGGTATTTCATTTTTCTTGACTTTTCTAAGAGATCTAATACAATTTTTTGTTACCTGTATGTTTGAATGAATAATCGAAATACAAAAACACTTTCTAACTAAGTCCACATTAACCAGGAGAGTTTTCCCTGAGAATCCTGTTCAGTATTCTTGCTTATTAATTATAGCAGGTTTGCAGAATTGTTGGGGCATTTGTGTGTCTGAAGGGAAAGGAAATGACCATCATCCTAGTAATAACAATGAACTAAAGAAATGTGGCTCTCAGGAACGTTACAATGAAACTTGTGCCCACTGTATGAGTAATGCCAAATTGCTTTCAGCAGAAAACTTACCAGTCTTCTGTTTGTAAATTGTCAGTTATTGCAGAAGTCAGAAAGAAAACTTCAAATGTAGAAATCCTTGTCTCAAATTGGGTTTTAGCCCTAAAATTGTGGGTAATAGCACCATCTGGTGTGTAGTTGTATAACCACACAGTGAATTTTTTTTTTTTTAATCAATGTAATAATCAATTGATTCAGCTGGCTTTTCAATAAGAAACCATTCTTTAGGCTTTTGTTAAGCACATGCTGAGGATCTTGGCTCATTCCCAAGCTTAAGACTCTGCAAACCCATAATAATCTTTCAAGCTAAACGGGGTTCACTCTCTGACAGATCCCAAGTCAAGATCACATCCAAGCTGAAGTCCAAGGGGAGCAGAACTATGAATAAAGGAAGCTAGTAAGGAAACAGGAAAAAAAAAAAAAAAAGCTTGCCCATGAACACAAAGCAGGAACAAGAGACCGTGAAACCCATGAGAGAAAAAATCAGGTTTGTCCTTGGGCTCCTGCAGGTCATGACAGTATTCTAATTTAGCTCATTTACATCCTGATCATAAACTTTTGAGTGAGTCTCTGCTGCTTGCAATCTAATAAGCGTAACTAAAACAACATTAGTTTCAGTGAAGTCCAAAGACTTAAATAGTACAAAGACTTTAGTCCAAATGCTAAATCTCACTTGCTTAATTGCACAATTCCCCAAATTCCTGAATGTCTTTCTTCACTGACCTCTGGTCACGGCCAACAGAGGCAGGAAGAGAGGAATAAAATGAGGTCATCATAACCATTTGGGACCATGATGGGTAGTCTGGGACACCCAGCCAGACTTGTCAGCTCCTGTCTCTCACCTAAGGATGGTCCAGGAATTAGAGAGGCAAATGGCCTCAGATGATGCTTGAGAACTCAGCAATCAGAACCGGTAGGATCTAGATACCACCTCGTGAATCTCTGGCCAGAAATGGGCTCTTAAATGCCTTCAGTAAATCTCATCAAATCAGCATTTGATTCACAGGCTAGTAACTTCCAGATTTACTGTCAGTGCAGATCAGCCATTCTCAACTCCAGGAACAACTGGCAATGTCCGGAGACATTTTTGGTTGTTGCAGCTGCAGGAAAGGAGATGCTACTGGATCTAGTTGGTAGAGGACAGAGCTGCTGCTAAACATTCCACAGTGCACAGGAGAACCCTGCAACAAAGAATTATGGGATCCCCAAATGTCAGCAGTGTTGAGGTTGAGGAACCCTGGTGTCCGTGGCAGAGAAACCTAGAGGAAGTTTTAAAGTGGTAGGAAGAGCAGAGGTTCGACGGAGAAGTTGAGAATCCTGCCAAGGGGAGTACTACCCAGTTTGGAGAAGACACCATACTATATCACCATCTGTGGAAGATGCCAAGTCATGGGCAACAGGTGCCAGTAGAGGATCCGATGAGGGAAACCTGAGATAAGTCTAAGCAGCAGGTCCTTGAGAAGCTGAGCAGAGGCTATAGATGATGATTGGAGAAACTGAGGCTAAGGAGATTGATTCTATTCATCCCCTTCCTCACCACTAAGGGATTTGGGAATCTAATTTCCTATTCACATCAAAGGAATAAGTTGGCTTGGGTGACAGGGGCAAGGGGTTAAACTGGGATGAGCAGAAGCTGTCAGATTAATAGTAGCTCACATAAATGTACAAGGATTTGGAAAGAGTGATGTGGTGATGAATCTGAGATGGGGTAGTGGGTCTGTGAAAACTAAAACGTGCTTACCTTAGGTTAGCTTTCAGTTGGGTAACTTCCCAGGAAAGCAAGTCTCTCTCCTAAAGAGCAGGCAGAGCAGGAATCCGAAAGCAACATCAGTTCCAAGACTTGAAGATAAAAGTCCTGATAAAAGGATTTGAAGATAAAAAATAAAACTCTCTTCTCCCCATTTTCCTCACTTTAAAACAAGTGGAGTCTTGTATTCTTCTGTAAACTAGGGCCAGAGAAATCACAGTCAGATTTCTCTGTAATGTTCAGCTTAGGAGCAAGTTCTAAGCAGGGAATGTTCTGGAAAAGTCTATAAACGGCAGGCATTTGTAACCAACAGAACCATGCTGGAACTGGAAGAAACTTCTCCAGGACTGGGGCATCAACAGGTGCGTGGGAATTTGCTTTTTTATAGCGTGGTATAGCGTTGAGTTTACACGCATAACAAAATCTGTGACTCAGGCTGGGAAAGCTCTGGAAGGTTTCTGAGCAAGACCCTTCACTTCCTGCCGTTAACACCGGACGGGCGGCATAGCCTTAGAAAGTCAGCATCACCTGCCTCCTCCCTTTCCTGCGCGGTGTGCTAGTTCGACCAGCTCGCAGACTACATTTCCCAGGATGCCCAGTGGCGGGAGCGCCTGCGGGATAGGCCAGAACCACACGGAAGTGATTACGGGTCGCCCAGCAACGGGGGCGGAGCCCTGGCTCGAGATTGGATGCTCACGCCCCCGGCCTGGGGCGGGGCGGGGTTAGGAGCTCGACCCCGCCTCCGGAGCAACGGGGCGCTCGCCGGCTTTTACTTCCAGCCGAGCCGCCTTGCGCGCTGCTCCGCTCTTCCCCGTCCGTTCTCCTGAGGCCCCGCCCTCCTTTGCTCCGGCAGCTGCGAAAGTGCGGGCCCCGGATTCGGCGGCTCGGGCGGCCGAGAGGCCCCGGGCGGCGCGGTGCGCAGGCGCGAGCGTGCGGGGCGCGCGGCGCGCGGTTGAAGCCCGAGTGAGTTCCTGGGCGCGGAGACCCGGCGGTCGGCGGGCGAGCGACCGCTTCCCCCACAGCCATGGCAGCCCTGCGCTACGCGGGCCTGGATGACACCGACAGCGAGGACGAGCTGCCCCCGGGCTGGGAGCAGAGGACTACCAAGGACGGCTGGGTTTACTATGCCAAGTAAGGGGGCCGTCCGGGGCGCGCGGAGGACCCTGACCGCTCCGCGTCCCGGGACGGACGCTGCCTCCGGACCCCTGCCCGCGCGGGGAAGGCCTGCGCAGTGAGGGCTGCCGGCCTCCTGAGGACGGGCCCCATCCTGCTTTCTGGCCCTGCTGTCCAGCGTGGGGTCACCTGGCGGCCCCCAGACACGCCCTCTGCTGCCCAGGAGGCGGCAGTGCCCGGCGGTGCGGGGATGCATTTGCTTGCATCTCCTTTCCCCAACATCAGGAAAAATGAGCACGCTCTGCTCCTTCTCAGGGGTCTAGAAGGGCCACCTGGGAGTGTGTATTTGCAACAAACGTCCTAGTAGAGCTGTCTGTGTGTGTGTGTGTGTGTATGTGTATGTATGTAAGCATGTATATGCCTGTATATAAAATGTAGCTAATACAGCTTTACTGTAGTTCTCGGGAAAGTTTTGAAAGCCCCAGGAGGCCCTCTCTCCCGCCTCTTACTGTGTGCCCTTGGGCCGTGGGAATAACTCTCACGGGTTACTCATCTGTTAAGAGGTTGGTTGGAGAGTTTTATTTGAGGCCTGAACAAACTCTGCCGGGTCCCACTCTTGGCAGCTGACAGCACCGTCTCGGCCTGACAGTAGAATCACTTAAGGACCATCATAACTGTAGATTTGGGGTCTCAGCAGACACCCCACGTAGGGACTGTCTCTGTTTTTTAAGCTTCCAAGCTAAGGCAGGTTATGGCTTTGAGAAACACGGAAGTAAATCAGTAATTTTCTACTCTTGGGAAACTGACCGGGCTCTGCTCCCTTCTTCCACCAGCAGGTGATTCTTCTTTCTTCATTTGCTTGCTCCGCCTCCCGTCCCTGCTGGTAGTGTGTGAAATCTTTCCCAGGTGAATCTGATCTGCCCTAGGTTGTGAGCCACGCTGGCTGCCTTTGGTGGCTTTCTAGAAAGAAAAGCAGGAGGAAGAGACCTTGCTTCATTCTTTGAAGACACGTTGGGAAGGTATCCTGCGCCAGGCCCTTTGCTGAGCGCTGGTTTTACTGAGATAAATAAGACCGCTTGGTGGGACTTACACTTGCTGGTCCAGTGGTTAGGACTAACATCCTGCAAGTTGCCTGTTGTGGCCGAAAAATAAAAAAGGTGGTCCTCACACAGTGTGTGTGATGAGTGGCAGTGTGCCCAGCATGAGCTGTGCGGGCAGGTGGTAAGGTGCCCGGGGTAGTTGGCCCCTGAGCCCTGCCTTAGGGCACAGGTAGAAGTGGGCGGGTCTAGGGGCAGCTCAGGTAGAAGAGACCGAGGCCCGGCCTGTGCCGTGGTGGTGCAGGAACCTGAACCCTGGTGAGGAGGAAGGGCCCTGCTGTGCCTCAGAGGCGCTGGGCTCCACGGTCAGGACCCCCGGGGTCCACTGAAGCCTTGCGGCCAGGCAGTGAGCTCGGCTGTGTGTCTTTAGAAGGATGATTTCTGCTCTGAAGGACCGGAGGGAGCCAGGGGCTCCGGGCGGCTCCTGGACGGGCATTGGCTGTTGCTGTGGCCTCTGCCTGAAGGGCTGTTTGATGCCTCAGAGCTGACCTTCACTGTCTCTGCCCACGAGGGCGTCCCCGTGCACGGGCCCTGCCCTCTCTTCCTAGCATCTCGAGCTCCCCTGTCTGTAGTTCTCTGCGCTCCACTCGGCCATGCCTGCTGTCTGTCCCTGCCCAGACTGTCAGCGTCGTGAAGGCAGGGACCGTTCCTCGTTCCGCTCCGTCCCCCATGCTTAGCATCACGGAGGTGTAAGATCAGTCCACAGGGAGTAAGGAAATGAGCTCATCAAGCAAAGGTCTCCTGGGCCTCCCTGGGCGGGTGGCCTTCTGGGCCCCGGGGCTGCGAAGATGCACAGGGCCTGCCTCCTGGCTTCCGGGGCCTCCCCTGCTCTGGGTCGGGCCTGTCCCCGTTCTGGCCTCTGTCCCCAGAGCTCCCTTTCAGGTTTCACCTGGGGCCTCATGCTCGGTCCGGAGGCTCCTGTGGCTGTGGTCACTCTGCTGTCTCCCTGAAAGGTTGTTGCTGAGCTGTGAAAGATGCCAGGATTCTTGGCCTTTGGAGGAGAAGAATTCAATCTGGGGCCAGTGATGTGGCTTGATAACTCAGAGCTTTTGTGTGATAAAGTTTTATTAAAGTGTAAAAGAGACAGAGAAAACTTCTGACATAGACATCAGAAGGGGGCAGAAAGAGTGCCCCCCTGCTAGTCTTTAGCCAGATGTTTTATGTCTGTTAGAAGCTATTAATCAGGTAAGTAGCTCAGTCAGTAAATCATCTGCCTACAGTGTAGGAGACCTGGGTTCGATTCCTGGGTTGGGAAGATCCTCTGGAGGAGGGCATGGCAACCTACTCCAGTATTTTTGCCTGGAGAATCTCACGGACAGAGGAGCTTGTTGGGCTACAGTTCATGGGGTCACAAGAGTCGGATACGACTTAGTGACTAAACTATCACCAATCAGATAAGGGAGACACCTCAAGGCTGAAGGAGTTTCACCAGGCCCCTCTTCCACAATATGCATTTTTGAGATAGGATGGCATGAGGTGTTCATCCCCCAGCCATAAAACAATTGATATGAATACTGGTTTGTTGAACTATTATCAGCCCAAGGTTTGAGAAAAGAAAAAAAATTAGTCTTAGGTGGAACCATTTTGAAGAAAGGCAAATTCCAAATCAAATACATAGTTTCATTAACATAGCTTAAGAAAGACATTTCGTAAGAAAAACGCATTGGTGAGCTCAAGGTTTGAGAAAAGTTAAGTTCAGGTGGAACCAGGTGGTGGTGTGGCAACACAGAATTTTAAGAGAAAAAAATCTGACACTTGTGGTTGGTTTCCTCCTGCCGCTTAAGGGAGAGAGAAAAAATGTCTGCTACTTGCAGCCTCTTCCCTCCATGTGGGGACCCCTGCCTGCCTGCCCATCTGCCTCTCACCCCCTGCGCCTCGCCTTCTGCTGGGTGACCTCTCCCTCCGCTTCCTTCCTGGAAGGTGTCCACCTCCTTCGTTCAGTAAGGCCTGCAGGCTCCCGCCGGCTCCACTGAGGGCTTCCAGGAGCCCATGGGTGGGGGACTTTGTGGTGCCTGTGTGGTCCCTGGAAGACACCCCAGGGCCCCCCAGTGGTGGTTGGCCCTGTTGATACTGACTGGGGTGATAGAGCTTGGCAGGCTCCCAGCTGGGGTGGTGGGTGCCTCTCTCCAGATGTTCTCCTCTCCACCCAGCCCTCTGGTCTTTGCTCGGGGTGAAGGATGTCCAGAATGACCCCGGCTCTGCTGACCTGCAAGCATCCCGAGCCTTTGTTCACTCCCAGTTCTGGAAAGTCATTTGTCTCTCGGGGTTTGGGGAACCTGACCGATCTCTCAGAAGGTTGCCCTTGGAGTCCTTCCCTTTGCCCAGGGCCTTCCTCCCACTGCTGTGGGATGCCCCCCGCCCCAGCCAAGGACTGAGGCCGCAGCTCCCAGCCTGATCTCTGGGGTCTCGTGGGAAAGCCCCTCGCAGCCTCGCTCCTCCTTTCCCGTGTGGGATCTGTCAGCCCCTCGGCCTCCCCACTAACAGACCTCGAAGGCTCACATGCCCCCAGGGAGGGCCAGTATTGTGGCAGAAGGCAGCCTGGTCACCAGAGTGAGCTGGGGGCCTTGCTCGCTGCCCTGACACCGTCCAGGGCAGTCCCTCTGCCTTAACCGGGGGCGGGGGCTCGGTGCTGGGGGCCCTGGCGCAGTCCCGGGGGTCTTCGGGGCCTCCGCCCTGTCCCCCTGTGCTCCTGAAGAAGGATGGCCGGCCTGCCCAGTGGGAGGCGGGTCCCTGTCTGCAGGAGGCTCTGGGTCTCCCTGTTGAGCTTCAAAAAAACCCCAAAACCTTAGAAGAGCATACTTGAAAGTGATAGCCATGTAATGTGGTGTGAATTTAATTTTGATCCCTTTGTTTTACATTAAGATCAGTGTTAATTATCTCTTTAAGTGACAAAAAGAAAAAGAGAAAGCTTGCTGAATGAAAAGAAAAATAAAAGGACATCTTTTTGAAGGAGAATAAGATAACAGTGGGGACATGTTGTAATCTTCTGTTCATTAAAAAGTCATTTTAGGTTACAGTGGAAAGGGAACAGCTTTTAATTAACTTTTATATGAAATTTATTTCAAATAATCCTTTTCTGTCAAAGGCACAGATCTTAGTTCTTCACACACGTGGACTGACTGAGGCTTCTCTGACCCCAGGAAGTGGGGCTGTTATTACTCTCTTTGTACTGATGGGAAAACTGAAGCTCAGGGAGGTTTAGCAACTTCTCCAAGGGCACGAGGCTGGTGAGTGGGGGGACCAGGAAATGCGGGCGTCAGGACCGGGACCCTGAGTCTGTGGGAGATGAGGCGGTGTCTGCAGAGCCTTGCCGTTGCCGCAGCTGTGTTGGCATCTGGTGGGTAGAGACCAGGGATGCCGTTCATCACCCTCTAGTGCCGAGGATGGTCCCTGCTGCAGAGCATGGTCCCCCCGTTCAGGAGTGCCGGGGCGGGAGCAGGGTTACCCTTCCTAGGGAGTCGGGGCTTCCTGTCTCCTAGCAGGGCTGCCCATGCCCTCTGTGCAGGGATCTGACCCATCACCAGTCGCTGTCCTGGGTCCAGTATCTCAGCTTCCCTGTGCTGCTGGGGAGACCGCCTCACTGGATGTATGCAGTGCGGGAACTCGGGTGTGTGGCCCTCTGAATTCAAAGTCCACAGTGTCCCTGTGCTGGCCACTGAGTTTGCAAAACACCAGAAGCCGGCAGTTCCTAGAAAGACCCTGCTTTTGACGTCAGCATCTTCCAGGAGCATTTACTTGCTCTCTGTATTTATTCTCTTTAAAATAATGGCTCCAGGAGAACTGTTCTGTCATCTGGTTGTCAGTGATTTAGTGTTATTTTCTACTTTGGCCTGAGCATGTGAACTTGGAATGCTTCTTGCAACATGCAGCTTTTTCTGGCATTAAGTAATTTTATGTTTTTCTTGACACTAGGTCACCTGTTGACAGGTGTCTCTAGTCTGTTATTGCCTTGTGGTTTGAATTTGAGTGATAACTGTATATGCTCTCCTGAGATGAAAGGCTAGTTTGGCATGGGAGTCAGACCAGCTTGTATATTTGATTTGTTCAAAATAGTAGACCATTTGAGGGCTTTTTATATGTCAGATACCGTGTCCAACCCTTTTTGTACAGTATCCTCATAACATTGTCCTGAAATCAGTACTAAGATTATTTCCATTTTGCCAATGAGGAAGTTGAGGCTCCAGAGCTAAGTAACTTGACCTTTGGGGCTATCTTACCACTTCTTAATTTCCTCTTGGATGAAATTAGGAATCAGCACTTAAAAAACACTTTGAAGTTAAATCTAGGGACAGAATAAACATTGAAGAAGATTTGTGACCCCATGGACTGTAGCCCACCAGAGTTAGGGCAAGAATACTGGAGTGGGTAGCCTTTCCCTTCTCCAGGGGGTCTTCCCAGCCCAGGGGTTGACTTGGGTCTCCTGCATTGTAGGAAGATTCTTGATTGTCTGAGCCACCAGGGAAACCACTAAGATTAAGGTTGTATCTAAATTATATCTACATGTCAGCATTATAAATTAGACTGAAAATTTTCAATCTATCCTGGAATAAAACAAACAAGTACAAAGCAGAATATCTCTCTAGATATTTTGAGATATTCAGCGAGATTTCTAGAGTTGACCCACAACCGGGGTCCCATCTTCTTCCTCTGTCTTCACCACCGGTTCATAAATGCAGGCTTTTACCAGACTGCTGCTGCTTGCAGCTTAGAGAATTTGACCTGTTGCAAATAGCTGTCTTGTGTTCTGAATATTTCTTTGTGAACGTCTGACTTGACTACTCTTGAGAGAGAATTATGTTGGGGAGAGAAAAGTCTAATGCCATGGATTAATTTTAGAAGTGTATTTTAGAATTTTAGAAGTGTAACTTTTCTTATTCTCTGGATTTTTTTTTAAACAGTCACACTGAGGAGAAGACCCAGTGGGAACATCCAAAGACTGGGAAAAGAAAGCGAATCGCAGGAGGTTTGTATGTTGTTGTCATAAAGCAGAGAACCTTGTATGTTAGGCATGGTTCACATGGGAACACTGTCACAGGCAGAGGGTCTGCTGAGGAACTGGACCTTCCCTCTCGGGAGCTTGTAGGATTTGGTAGAAGGAAGTGATGAGAGTTTTGAGTGGAGTGCTGATTTCTTACTGGCCTTAAAAATAAAGTGTTAAAATAACAGGGCTCTTGAACTCACAGTTCATTAAGTCTTTCCGTGGTTGCACTGTTTGTGAAAATGTCATTGGTTCCTATCCTGGAATTAAGCATACCAGTGTTTGATAGAATTCCACAAAGCTTGTGGTGACTCGTAGGTGTTTCTGAGTATGTGTGTCATCCATGGAGTAGAAACGTAAGGAGGTCCCTGCCCTCAGGAGGTTGAGGGTCTATTTGAAAAGACAGCATGTACCCGTGGAAGAAAAAATGAAGCTGCTCTGTAATAGGAGTCATCACAAGTCAGCACACAAATGGTACTGGCTGCCTCCTGTAGTGTAGATACATTCTGGGAATTCAGTCAAGGGAGAATTCACGTTGATTGGAGCAACCAGTGAGGATTTCGTGAAAAGCAGGAGCTGAGGGAGTGTTGAAGAATGATGAAGAGTGAAATAGTCTTAAAAATAGAGTTATCATGTGACCTAGCGGTCCCAGTCCTGAGCATATACCCATATAATACTCTGTTTCAAAAAGATGCATGCACCCCTGTGCTCATTGCAGCAGCATTCACGATAGCCACAACATGGAAGCAACCTGCATGTTCCTCGGCAGATGAATGGACAGAGGTGTGTGTGTACAGCAGAATCCTGTTCAGCCATAAACAGAGTGAAGTGTCATTTGCAACAGTATGGTGGACCTAGGGTTTGTCATGCTAAGGAAAGAAGTCAGAAAGAGGCAAATACCGTGTGATATCATTTATATGTGGAATCTGAAACACGACACATGAACAGGACTGTGAAACAAACAGGCTCACAGACATGGAGAAGAGGCTTGTGACTTCCACAGGGAAGCTTGAGAGGAAGAGATACACATTACTGTGTATAAGATAGATGAAAAAGAAGGTCCTACTGTGCAGCGTAGGGAACTGTATTCAGTATCCTGTGATTAAACCACAATGGAAAAGAATAGGAAAAAGAATGCATATATATATAAAACTTAAGTCACTGTGCTGTACAGTAGAAATTAACACAATATTGTCACTCAAGCATACATCAATAAAACTAAAAAGAATGAAATAGTCTTACTTTCCAACCAAGAGACAGAAATGTGGAGTCTGGTTGGGGTAACAGGCCTTCTGTACCTGCCATAGTTGGAACCTGCGACCTGCTGGTCCGGTGGGAGACTGGGACTGGGACTGTGGCGAAAGGGCGGGGCTTCAGTTCATCCCACCCTTCCCCCAGGCAGACCTGTCTTCCTGTTTTTCAGATTTGCCCTACGGATGGGAGCAAGAAACCGATGAGAATGGACAAGTGTTTTTTGTCGAGTAAGTGTCTACAAAGAAACTATTCTTGGCCTTCTTGCTTTTGTAATAAGTGTATACATTGTAGAAAAATATTATGTAGTATGTAATTGTAATCTTACCAGCAAGAGTAACTACTGTTAACAATTCTTGAATTTTTTTCTTCAATGTTTTCTGTACATATACTTAAAAAAGAATGTATTGGGTGGACTGTTTGGTTAACTGTTTTTGGCACATAATTCTTGTGAGCATTTTCTCATATCCTTAGAAAGTTTTCAAGAAAATGATGTTTATTTTCTTGTATATTGTATCATTTTATACAGATATACTATAATGTATCAAATTACCTACTGGGCATTGATGCTGTTAAATTTCTGTGATGTGGCATCCGTACAAGCAGACCTTGTCATGTTGCACTTCACAGATACTATTTTTTTTTTTTTTTTAAACAAATTGAAGGTTTGTGGCAACCCTACCCTGAGTGCCTTTTGGCCCCATTTTTCCAATAACATTTGCTCAGTTAGTGTCTTTGTCACATTTTTGTGATTTTTGCACTATTTCAAACCCTCCAGTGGCATAAAGGTCATGACTCACTGAAGACTCAGATGATGGTTAGTATTTTTTAGCAGTAAAGTATTTGTTAATTAAGGAATGTATGTTTTTTAGACACGATGCCATTGCACATTTAGTAGACTGTAGTGTAAATGTAACTCTGACATGCACTGGAAACCACAAAATTTGTATGACTCAGTTTATGGCATGCAACATTCATTTTGTTCCATTGGTCTGGAACTGACCCCACTATGCAACATCTCCAAGGTGTGCCCATAATTAAAATGTTTTGAGCATCCTTGTCTGTAACACTATCTTCAGAATAAATTACAATAACAAACAGCAACAGTAACCATGTGTCCAGCACCTAGCATGGTCCAGGTGTGTTTCTAGTTACCGTATACCTGTGGTGTTAACTCATTCAGTTCCCAAAATGCTCTAAGGCAGGCCAGCGCTCAGCTGCCTGGCCAGTCATCGCCCGCTCTGATCCTGTTAGAGTGCTGATAGACTTAGCAGCAGTTCCCTGTGGGAAGAGCCCAGGCTTGTTTCCATGGCGTGAGGACTTCACCATAGGTTATTTCTGGTTACCGGGGTGCAGCCGCTGAGGGCCTGGGAGAGGGGTGCATGTTTGTGAGCCAGGGTGACCGAGGCTCTGGGGAGCTCTGTCGTCTGCATGGCTGGAGTCAGGATGCTTACCTGGCAACTGTGGTTAAAAGTCAAATGGAAGTCGGGTTATTCTCGGCTCTTAGTGTTTATGGGGTGACGAGTATAGATTTTTAATCTATTTAGTTTTACATACACATTACAGGTACATTTTTTCAACCTATATATATATTTTTTCGCTGCACTGCAAGGCTTTTGGGATCTTAGTTTCCAGACCAGGGATCAAAACCCAGGCCAGGGCAGTAAAAGCCCTGGGTCCTAGCCACTGGGCCGCCAGGGAACTCCCACAAATACATTTTCAGTCGTGAAATCTTTCTTTCTGGAGAGTTCGTCATAGCTTTCAAGATACATTGAGGCGTACCTCGAATCCCAAGGTTACATTTAAAATGTGTAAAGCAAATCCTATTCAGTGGGAGCAACCAGTCTTTCTGTATGAATAGGATGTACCAGTGTGTTTTAATACATTGTTTACAGTATCGATATATTTAATTGTTGTTTCTACAAGATTTAGATCTGCTCCAAATCAAAATTAGAATGTGCGGGTATAGTCTTAAAATGAAAATGTTTAGAAATTTTAGTAGTTGATCACTTTCATATTTATTTTTGCAATTTTGAGTTTCCTACTCAGAATCTTCTTCAGTTCAGTTCAGTCGCTCAGTCGTGTCCGACTCTTTGCGACCCCATGAATCTCAGCATGCCAGGCCTCCCTGTCCATCACCAACTCCCGGAGTTTACTCAAACCCATGTTCATCAAGTCGGTGATGCCATCCAGTCATCTCATCCTCTGTCGTCCCCTTTTCCTCCTTCCCCCAATCCCTCCCAGCATCAGGGTCTTCTCCAATGAGTCAGCTCTTCGCATGAGGTGGCCAAAGTGCTTAGGCCCTTGAATATAAGAGATTTAACTGAAATCTGCTGACAAGAGTGACCGGCAGATCTTATAGCCACGTTTGCATGACTTAATTAAAGAGCCCCAAGCCTGGTGTGTTTTTGAGACCTGAGGATACAAGGCAGCGCTTATTGTACATTACAACCTCTTTTACAGGCAGTTCCAAAGAAAAAGCTTGGATGCCTATCTTCCTAGGCAGGATGTTATTCCTTCTGGAGCCCAGGACATAGATCAAACAGACCCCAGGTCTTTCCAGGGTTAAGAAAGAGCCTTTCTAGTCCCTGAAAAACGGAGTTTGCCTAGCCTAAACCGGAGGATTGTCCTGTGGTCATAAACGCCTCCGTCCACTGCTATGGGTTCACTGCTTTCTCCTCTCCTCTGCAGCCACATAAACAAAAGAACCACCTACTTGGACCCAAGACTGGCATTCACCGTGGACGACAATCCCACGAAGCCGACCACCAGACAGAGATACGATGGCAGCACCACGGCCATGGAGATCCTCCAGGGCAGAGACCTCAGCGGCAAAGTGGTCGTGGTGACTGGGGCGAACTCGGGGATCGGTGGGTGTCCGCCGGCAGTCGTGATGGTTGCTGCTGTTCTGTTGCGTGCATGATGAGATCCACTCTGGCCGGGGGAAGTTTTGTTCAGTGATTCTCTGATTTAAAAGATACTTGTAGGCTCTTCAGCCTTCGGGTCATTAAAGTCCCGGGTGCTTTTTTGGTCCCGGCGTTTCCACGGAAGGAAGGCCACGGAGGGGCTGACCCTGGATTCTCCAAATGCTGCAGTCATAGGAGACAGTGGTTATTTTGGTTCTTAAGAGAGGCGGCAGGCTCTGTTTGGGATTTTCTGACATGGTCTGCGTGCTGTGCAGACACAGTCCAGTCACCTGGTCCCTTGAGCCTGACGTTGGTTGGTAGCAGGCTCTCGGAAGCTGCAGTGTGTGGTGCTTGTGGGACAGGGCACAGCGGGTGGCCACTGGTCGCCGAGAACATCCCTTTCCTTGGAAAGCAGGATCTTGTTTCTCTGCAGAGTGGCAGAATCCGTCCTTGTCTTGACCTCTCGGTGGCCCGTGTTGCCCCACCGTGACCGTCACGAGGGCAGGGCTCCCGGGGATGTCACAGGCTGGAAGAGAAACCGCGGCCGCACAGATGGCCCCGCCATCACCCCCCACGTGATCTCGTCTCCCTTGGGTCCGGTGACGTGAGCGTCTGAGTCTGTAGGAGCCGCTGCCCCGAGTGAGGACGTGCAGCCTCAGGTTAGCTTACAGGAGCAGGACGTGGAACTGTGCTCCGCTGTCTTCTGGCAGGCTCTCTGTCCTTAGACCCTGCGCAGCCCCAGCCCCTTCCCGCCCTGCCTCCTCCCAGCCGCCTCTCTGACCAGCTCTGGGTCCTCAGCCTTCTGTGCCTCTCCAGGTCTTCTCTCTCCAGCTTCCATAATTTTTGGTGACCCCTTCTTGAACTCGCAGAAACATTTCCTGGTATCATCAGGGCAAGTCCAGGTGGTGACATTTTCTTAGAGCTTCAGTTGTTTCAGAGTGCAGGGTCAAAAAATCTAACAAGCTACAGTCCCAGAGCAGAACTTTTTTTTTTTTTCCTTTTGAAATAAGACTGGACATCCTCCTTTAATTTATAGTTTTATTTATTCGTTCAGTTGCTTTTTGGTTGCCCTGGGTCTTTGCTGCTGCATGCGCGAGGCTGTCTCTGGCTGTGATGAGCAGGGGCCGTGCTTCCTTGCGGTGTGCTGGCCTCTCGCTGCAGCACTTCTCGTGAAGTACCGGCTCTGTGGCATTGTCAGGAGTTTCGTGTGGGCTCAGTTACTCTATGGCAGGTGGGGTCTTCCTGGACCAGGCATCAAGTAGGTGTTCCCTGCGTTCCGGGGCCAACTCTTAACCAGGGACGCCTCAGAGCAGAACTTTTGACTATCACATGTCTATTAAGACAAAGAAGCAAATGGAAACTTTTTTTTTTTTAATTGAAAGGGACTTATTTAAAAATCAACTCTCGGACCTCATCTTGGACTGAGAATGTGTTCAGTCCAATTTTCTGAATCACATTGGCATCAATTCTACATATTTGTCATCGATAGAAAAAATTGATGATGCTATATTAAAAATAATTGCTAGACCCTCAGTTATCCAAGAAACACTGTGTCGTGTTGATTGTGTTGACCACTCTTTGTGAGGGTGTGGACTAAGACAGCGTAGAATAATTAAGAAAAAAATAAGGACTTAAGTCAAATCTGTGTAACACTCAGTTACCCAGAGAAGTAACCAAAAGATCTCATTCCCTTAATCTTGTGGCTGGACAGTTTTTCCCTTCGTTAGTAAGGCGTGACTCCTGATGGTCTGTGTGTAAGTGGTCAAACTTGGCTCTGTCTGACACGTGGCACACCTTCGCGTCTGGGGGAAGCCCTGCTGACAGTCTGCTTGCCACAGGAGGCTTGTGACGTGGCTGTTGTTACTTAGTTGCTAGGTTGTTTCGGGCTCTTCTTAGACCCCATGGACTGTAGCCCGCTAGGATCCTCTGTCTGAAGGATTTCCCAGGCAAGAATACTGGAGTGGATCCTTCCCCTGAAGTTTCCTTCTTCAGGGCATCTTCCCGACCCAGGGATCGAACCCATGTCTCCTGCTTGGCAGGCAGATTCTTTACCACTGAGCCACCTGGGAAGCCGTGATACAGGACCAAAGGGGTTGGACCGGAATGTATGGAGAGCTCCGTGTGGTGGGGTATCGAATCGTGGTCGGAAGGGAGGAGGAGGTTCTGGAGCGTGGGGAAGAAGCATGCTACTGGTCAGAGCAGACCTCGGGCCTCTCGGAGGGGACTCTGGCTCTTCACAGCTCTGACTTTTCCCTGTCCCTGTTCTTCAGTTGTCTTGTGAACCCTGCACAGGGGTGCCTGTGGTCCGGTAGCATGTGGTGGCGAGTGGTTGCGCTCAGGCTGGGAGGGAGGTGGGGAGGGTCTCAGGGCGCCACGCTGCCCCCCTGTCCCCAGCTCTGACCTCAGTTGCCTTCAGCTCTGCCTCCTCACCCTGGGGCCCCTCCACCCTTGAGAAGCCCAAGTCTGGGGGAGTTCCTGAGATTTGTTTCCTTAATTTTGTGAAATAACACTGGACCGAAGATCCTTGCGAGTAACTGTCACACTGCGGCCCCACCAGCAGGCTTAAAAGAGAAGAGCTGAAGGCAGGCCCGTGGCTTTGCAGTCGTCTCCAAGGCGGCGTTGCTATCCTGTGCCGCGGCCATGCAGTGTCCCTGCCCTGGGAGGTGGTGCCTTCAGGGGCAGCCCTCCCTTCTCCTGAACTGTGAGACACGCCAGTTTAGACCTTGCTATCACCTCTGTTTCTGCCCCTTCACACGGAGCCATGGAGAGAGCGCGACCTGGGCGTCTTTGTTCCACCACTCCTGGGCACTCAGGACCCACCTTCTGTGGGAGCTTGGCTGGTGCTGGCCTGCCCTTGCCCCTCAGGGGGGCCCGTGACCCATGTGGGAACTGCCCAGTCTTCAGCCTCTTGGACGTCTGTGCTCTTGGGAGCAGAGGTGGCTGTCACAAAGCATACCAGCCTTTATTTTGAGAGTGGTGACTCCACAGCTGAAAACATAGGTAACCTGATCAGCTTTATAAACGTTGGTTTACAGATTCGGTGTTTTCCCGTGATGGTTTGGTTGAATTCCTGACGGGACACTGCTCTGTTGGACTTGTCCTCTGGGGACCCAGGCCCTGGCCATAGGAGGGTGATGATAGCATCCCACGTGTCTCCTGGGGAAGCCCCACCAGTGCCCTCTCCCCTGGCTCTAGGGAGCTGCAAGTCTTGGGACGTCACCTCCTCTGGAACTCGCCTTCTTGTCCCCTCGAGCTTTGTCTGAGCACGATCTGAACCCGGAGGCGTTTGTAGATGGAGCACTGTGGCTGTGGACCGCTGTCTGGAGCTCAGCACGTCAGTGTCCGGGCCAGTCCCCCCGTGCACCAGAGCTGCTG
The DNA here is from genome assembly GCF_019320065.1 of Cervus canadensis. Classification (NCBI taxonomy): domain Eukaryota; kingdom Metazoa; phylum Chordata; class Mammalia; order Artiodactyla; family Cervidae; genus Cervus; species Cervus canadensis. Next base: position 59,675,040 of record NC_057403.1, on the reverse strand, counting down.
CTCACAGACCCTGCGGCCGGAGCCTGGCTCTGCCCGCTGACCCAGAGAGACGAGGCGGGAGGTCGTTTCTGTTTGTGCTCCGTGTAGCGCTGGCCAGGAAGGAGCAGGCGTCCGTAGCTCCCTGGAGTCCGTGGTGCGACGGAACCGATCTGGTAAAAGAAATGAATGGAAGTGGCTTCAGCACGGTGATGGTTCAACACAGACGGAGTCTCCCGCCAAGTCCCAGGAGAGGGGGTTTCAGAGACTGGGGGTCTCCCATTGTGGAAGATCCCATAGCTGCTTCCTGGGACTCAGGCCTTTTGATCGAGCTGGTTGTTGGCCCCTGCCTGTCAATAGCTCAGTGCAGACTGCTGCCTTCTCGCACCTGAGGGCTGCCCGTGCTCCTCAAAGGCCAGACCCTTCCAGCGCGGGGCTGCCAACGCGTGGGGCTGTGCCTGCCCTGCGTGCTGTCTCCTGTGAGCAGGCACGTTGGTTGGAAGTCGTGCGGATGGTTGCAGGGGGCAGAGTTATCATCACGGCACCTGAGGAGAGAGTTCCAGCTTCTGTCACAGCCACTGGAGAACTGTTGACGAGGGTGTGCACGCAGCTTCGCTATTTTCAGTCTGCTGTGCACTGGCGATGATGAGGAAACTTTCTTCCCGACTTCCAGCTTCTTAAAGCTTTGTTTCGTCTTGGCTGTACTGGTTCTTGATTGCTCTGCGGGCTTTCCCTAGCTGGGGTGCATGGCTCCTCATTGTGGTGGCTTCTCTTGTCGCAGAGCATGGGCTCTAGACCCCTGGGCCCAGCCGTTGTGGCTTTGGGGCTCTGGAGCACAGGCTGAGAACTGTGGCTGTAGGCTTCGTTGCTCCACGGCACGTGGGATCTTCCCGGATCAAGAATCGAGTCTGCCTCCTGCTCTGGCAGGCGGATTCTTTGCCCCTGAGCCACCAGGGAAACCCCCAACTTCCAGTCTTAAAACCGGCAGTGGTTAAAATTTGATTTTTAAATCCCTTTTGGAGTGTAGTCAGGGTGAAACATTTCTTTGACCTTGATAACGCTGGGCTGTCTCAAATGTTGTGACTTGAGATCTGGAATAGCCTGGCCTGCTTTTGATTTTTGAGTCAGAGGGCCCATTAACAAGAACAAAACTGTTTTTTTCCCCCTGAACAAATACAAGCTGGCCACCTCAGTATATGCCAGTAAAATGTATTTTAGGACCAACATGTCCATTTTCTATTGATGTTTATGTTATATATGATAAATCTCCTTAAGGTTTATTACAAGAATTCTAATAATGTGTGTATATTTGTGTGCATACTTATATACCAAAATTTATATACTTTGAGATATGAAAAAAAGATGTATGTTCACACTATCAAAGTCAACCCCAAATTTGTTCTTGAAACAAAATGGAGGTATCAGATTTCCAGCCTGGAATCACAGAGTGCTGGAGTTGAATGTTGAAACTGGTTGTTTTGGTTAGAGAGCCTGTGTTTTAGAGCTTGGGGTCCTGTTCCAAAATCATGTGTTGAAATTCCAGTGTGAAGTGTACTCACTGTATTCTTTTATCTACAAATCATCACCACGATGAATTCATCTCTGGCGTAAATTCTACCAATTGTACGGTGATACTAGAAGAGTGCTTTTCTTCGTGTGGAAAAGTGTATTCATCCTGAAGGTTTTCAACCCACCAGAATCCCTTCCACTCCACCCTCAGATCTTTGTTATTCATTTCTACACCTAGTGTAACTAAATTTTGCCTTCTGGCCTAAATCACACCATTGACTCCCCCCGTCCCAGTTATTCCAAAAGATCCCATACGTTCAAGGCCAAGAGGGTGCCTTGGAGTCGTTTTCTTGGTTAAAACTCCCTCATATGGGATCATTACACTTGGGATCTTGAAATGCCGGATTACAGTCTCCTTTCTGGTTGTCAACAAGATTTAAACTAGTGGGATCGTGACATTTATCTTCTTTTTAAGAACCTGGTGCTTATTAAGTGGAGGGGAATTTTTTGAAGTAATCTAAATGATCTTTTGGGAATTCAGACCCCCATTTTAAATGAAAAACATTTGTGACTATCTCTCTTTTATGATCAAATACACCCATGTAAGTGAAATGATTTGGCAGTTATTCCGAGAAACTATTGAGATTTTTGACAGTATTGAAAGAAGTCCTTGAATAATATTATGTAAAAATTGAGAATTAGTACTTCTGAATTAAAGAAACTTTTTTACATTTAAATATTCTTAGACATTGAATATACATGGGAATCACATGATCAGAATATTTGAGAAGCCATATATCTTAATGAAGAGGTCAACTGAAATATCCTAATGAGCCTCATCTCATAATTTGGTAATCATATTTAAAAGCTTATTTAAAAATGTATGCAATAGATAGTATGTAAATGATATATGTGCCTCAGTAGATTCAACTAAAAATTTTTTGTCAGATGAGGTCAATTGAATTTCATACTTGCATGTATGTTGAGATTTTAATTTATTTGTTATAAATAAACATAAAAAACGAGGTTCATACAAGCTGCTATTCATTGCCAAAATGGTTTAAAATCATCACTTAAAAAGAAGTATTTAAAAATAGTTCCACCCTAATTGAGATTACAAGTATTTTATCAAGTTTGAAAACTTGTCAGTTATTTCACTTAACCCCCAATATAAAATATTTGATTTTTTGCTTTTGCATAGTACATAGCAGTTGTGAGGAAAGAAAGGGTTCTGTGTATTTTGCGTGAATTACCTAGAAGAGAAATGTCTTCCTATAGGTTTATATTTTCTCTCCACTAGAGGGCGCTGTTGCCCTTTGATACAGTTAAACAAAAGCAGTAGCGTCTCAGTCCAGTTTCCTTCCTCTCAGCGGGGTCTTGCTTTCATTTTTGTTAAATAATGCCTTTTGCTTTTCTAACATACCTTTCAGGGCTTGTGCTTCCTGGTGAAACAGTTCACACTGAAGACTGTTACTAGTGTCAGGCTTGTTTCTCTTTCTCACCCCTTCCTCTCGTCTCCCCCTTTTTTCCTGGTATGAAATTCCAAGGATGAAGAGATCCATTTAGTAAAAAGGCCCATTGTGCTCAGGGAGCAGCCCATTCTGCCAGATTACACAAGGGCATGTGTTCTCATGACATTATTGGTTTTGAGTGTGCTGGCCTATCAATAATGTGGTTTTTTAATTTATAAGTGGAAATTGTAATATTTAAATTCTAATACCGCTGTTTAAGGTTCATTTAGAAGGCCTTGGTGATCTTAGTTTTTTCTAACAATATAGAATTTCTCTGCCTCTCTCCCCCAGCCTACTCAGTGTTATATAATTTATTGTAATTAGATTGCTTAGTAATGATACGTTTTTGCAGTAGAAAGAAAATGTGTCCTTTTGGGCTTAGTATATGTTTCTTAACTAAGAGAGGCCACGTTAAACCAAATACTTAATATGAAGCAGACGGCCTGTATCTTCACGTACAAGATCTTAAGGATGGTAGTTTTTATTTTGGCTCTGTAACCCGAAGTTGGAGGCAACCCATTAATTGTATGCTTCAGCTTTCAAACAGAAATTTGACCCAGAAGAGAAAATCCTTTTGGCTTTATGAAACTACTTATTTTCAAATTTTAAACGGGGACAAAATGAATACACCATATTACATGCTTTTATTTCTGTTCTCTCTCTCAGCAACCTTTTTCTCTCTCCAAAATGAAAAGAGCCAGCAAGCATTGCGAATATACTTGTAATGGTGTGAAACTCCTTCACCAGTCTTAAAATGTTCTGCTCATTGCTTTACAGATGCTTTCATTGTCTGTTCCGTAAAAATGGTTAAAACTCTGTGGCTGTTGTGGGAATCATTCCAGACTTGACGATGAAAGGCCTGCTGGCTGTCGGAACCCCCTTGACCATTGCTTGTTTAGGGTGATGCAGGATGATGCCGCGTTTGTTCTTCATTCTCTGCAGTGACACACACTCACCCCCACCCAGATCCAAGTCCTCAGCCTTTTCCAGAGTAACTTCTGGGGGGGACAGGGCAGTCAGTAGAAGAAGGGCCTTCATGCAAAGATCTCTTAAGTCCATAGATTGATGAAAAAGCAAATTCCAGAAACTTAAGAGGTTCTTGCCTGAATTTCTGATTCTTCCTTCGGCTTAGTAAGCAAGCAACACTGTGTTTCTTGAAGGGTCAGTGTTTGCACGGCGCCCTGTAGATGAACTGAACGGGAAGCGTCCCTCTATTTATCTAACGAGTTGTGTGACAGGGATGGGCTCTGAAGTGTTACGTGTTTACCAGGCTGTGCTGCTTGGTTCTCGGGATCCTTCTTGTTAGAAGCCTCAGTGAGACAGTGCTGTCACTGAAACCAAAGCAGGCTCTCCTCTCTAGAGCCCGAGAGGATGACTGAGACAGCGTGCTCCAGCGAGGCGCAGAGGTGTGGGGTGGGTGCGGGCGCTGATGTGTGAGACGGGGGAGGCAGTCTTCCCGGTGCTTGTAATACTCCTGCCTCCGCAGGCTGGGAGGGCCGACAGGGCGGGTGGAACCAGGCCTCTCACAGGAACAGATGATCTGCTGGAAAGAGGGACAGAGTTCCCAATCAGGGAGGTTTCTGGTGTGGTTGCACGGAAACTGAAGTGAAAAGAAACAAGACTGTTTCATTTCCACCCTCACTTCTGAAGGGTGCTTTGTTATTCCAGTTTAGTGTTGACTGATCGCTGTCCTTTTGTCTTACATCAACAGCTCTTTAGAATTTGCAGATGTTCTGTACCCCTTGTCTTATTTAAAATTCTCATTGCAGTGCTCACAAGCTGTCCTGAACTTGTGTCTGGCTGAAAGCCAAGAGAGGTCAGGTAACCCGCCCAAGGTCACACAGCTCCTGAGCCATGGGTACCTGCAAAACCAGAGCAGAGAACGTCCGAGTCCGTGCCTGGGGCCCTCTTCCCCTTGCTGCTCCCTTCCTCAGAGGAACAGGGCTGAGTCCTGCCCACGCTCTTCCCCAGCAGCTTATCCAGTCTATCTGAAGTCAACAAGTGTACCTTAAAGATCTACCAGAGTCCGCTCTGTGCCAGGCTGTGTGCCAGTGTGGTGTCTGAAGGGAGGGTGGAGACCTGAGATCTCGGGACTGCTGGATGATCATGGGTTAGTACTCGGATAGTTTCTCGGTCAGAAGAACTCCCGTTTGCTGTCACTGTAAAGTTAGCTTGGGGAAAGCATCTCGGGGGACAGGAGCTGGCATTTATCAAACTCAAACATGTGCCAGGTGCTGGTCCAGAATTATTTGTTATCGTTATAAAACGTGCTCCTTATGGAAAACTGAGAAAATGCAGATAAGTGAAAACAAAAATACAGATAAGAAAAAAAAAAACCACCTCAAATCCTTACCAACCAAGAGTCACTGTCAATATGTAGTCTGTTTGACTCCCAGCATTTTTTCCTTCGCTTCTTCTGTGATTTTTCTGTTTAAACTGTGGTCATGAAGACCTTTTGCTGCCATAGAATATTCTACAGCATCATAAGGGGTTGCATAGCCATTATATGGTTCTAACCGTTTCCCCTCTGTGGCACATTTGGGTGGATTTCAGCATTTGGATAGCTGTGGAATGGAGATGAACATTCTGTAATTAAATGTTTCTGCCCATTGGTGACTATTCCAATAGGTTTATTCTCTGGAAGTGGAATTGCTGAGTCAGGGGATGTGTTTCCTAAACTTAAAATCTTGATTTGTTCTGTCAAACCACACCCCCGGAAGCTTGAAGCAATTTAAACGCCCATTTGCTCTGCATCCTTGTCAGTTTTGGCATTTAGCCTTTTTTTAAACAATATCACTTAAATTTGCACATCTCTGATTAGATTAATCAGCTTTTCCTATGTTTGGCCTTTTGTATTTTTTTTTTAATGATTTTAATTAATTCTTTTATTATTTGTTTTGCCTGTGCTGGGTCTTGCCATTTGCAAGCTTTTCCGTAGTCGTGGCGAGTGGGGACTGCTCCTTGGTTGCGGCGCGCAGGCTTCTCCCCGCGGTGGCTTCTCCTGTGGAGCGCGGGGGCTCAGAAGTGGCGCTGTGTGGACTTGGTTGCTCCGAGGCATTCGAGATCTCAGTTCCCAGACCAGGGATCCAACCCTTGTCCCCTGCATTTGAAGGCAGGTTCTTAACCCCTGGACTGCCAGGGAGGTCCCTGTATGCATTCTTTTATGAAGTATCTTTACAGGCATAACTGTTGGATATGTATTGATTGCTAATTGATTGCTTGATTCACATGGCATAATTTAATTTTCAAAACGTCCCTTCGTCTCAGAAGTTAATTTACCTCAAAGCATCTGTTGTGTAACTCCACATTCAGTGTTGGGACCCAGAGGCAATCCATGAGAAGGAAGTTGGCCTCAGCCCCCAGCTGGCTTCGCTAACAACTTGTAAGCCTGTGTCTCATCACTCGCACCGGCTACAGCTCCCATCACAGGCACTCCTGCTTCGCAGTGGATGGGGGCACCCTGTAAGTTCAAGGTTGGTCAGCTTGCAGTGGAGCTTGAGTCCCATGATGATGCACAGGTCACATCCGGTCCTCTGGGTTTTGCAGGTCTCCCCCCAAATCGTCTCTTCGTGGCTGGAGCCCCTCTTCAGAGCCTTGCTATGCATTACCTTATTTGATGAGCCTGGCTCCCGTGTGGTGAAGTCATACCACTGCTGAAAATAGTTCTGCTGACAGTCGGGGAACCCAGATAGGTGGCCGGTTTCTGTCTGGAGAGGCAGCAGGGTGCCAGGGAAGAGCTCGGGACTCGGGAAGCCGACGTGACCCAGTTTCCAGACCTGGCCTAGACCACGTCCTGTCTGAGTGACTTGGGCCCAGTTCCTCTCCTTCTCTGAGCTCTGGTTCTGCATCTGGGAGACATGGACACCTTTTCTGCTTTGCAGAGTTGTTAAAGATGGGAACCCCAGAATACCCAGGGAATTGTCTGCCCGACACTGCAGGCACTTAATGAACTGCAGTCATTTCGGTAACGGGAGGCAGGGTGATCAAGTTACTGAAATTAGTTTGGTATTTTCCTGGCTTCCTGGTTCATGGATACTCGAAAGGCTGCTGTCATATCTGCAAGTTTGTCCTAAAATGACCTTTTTCAATAAACTGTTTTAGGCATCTACTTGTCTTTGGTATGAAGGGAAACATTTGAGTTATTTTTTTTTGTTTGGAGGTCAGATGGTAGATGCATCCAGGAAAAAGAGTCAAGTGAAGGATGAGGTTATTTTTCTTGCAGGCACGGAAGAAAAAAAAAAAAGAAATTTGGGAGGAAAAAAGGAAGGAAAACTATTAAACCTTAAGTGGGTGCATCGTAGTAACATCTTTATTCCAAAAGCCTAGCATCAGAGCTCTGGTTCATTTGAGTTTGTGATGGTTTACAGGGCTGCCTGGAATATCAAGTATAAACGCCCAGCTTAGCTGTCCCATTCACTTGAAACTATGGAAGAACCCATCAGCGTGGATCCTTTTTTGTTAGGTATTGGCGAGCATCTTCTCCGAGTTCAGAAAGGTAACCAGACGTCAAGTACCTTTGCTGAGTCTCGGACCCTCGATTTGGTGGTGATGACTAGGAGACTTTGAGAGAGGCTGTGCCACCCAGGGTTGACAGGCTGTGTGATGCCAGTCGGATCCTCGGGAGCAGAGGCCTGGGGTCAGCAGGGCGTCTCTGAGGAGGCTGTCACCACGCCGAGTTTCCGTAGGTGAAAGCGCTGCTGGGCCTTGGACGGCGTGTTTTCCGGTTGCTGTGGCTGCAGCCTCCCCGGCCCTTCTGCACCTCTGCTCACAGTGCTGAGCAAAGACAGAGGATCACGGCGAGCGAGGATGGGGTGTTCTTGGCTTGTGTAACATCGGTGAATTCGCCAGCAACACCTCCATTGTGGAAGCTGTTTTCCTGGTGATCACACGAAGCCAGAGGATGAAAATAATCAATCTCTTCTACACGGGCAGATTGTGCAGTGGCGGCCGATGGCTCCCAAAACTCTCCGCATCTTTCAGTTTCAGGTCTGTTCACTGCCTGCCACTTTTCTGCCTGCCGCGTCGTACAGGAGGGCGGCTGTGGCGTCGCCTCTCCGCAGCTGGGTTTGAGAAACTTCTTTCTATCAGTTGAAATATGATCACTGTATTTCCAAGTGGCAAGAATACTGGAGTGGGTTACCATTTCCTTCTCCAGGGGATCTTCCCAACCCAGGGATCAAACCCGGCTCTCCTGCATTGGAGGCAGATGCTTTAACCTCTGAGCCACTAGGGAAGCCCCCCAAGTGGCATTACTACGGGGGTAAAAAAAAAAAAAAAGAAATGCTGTTACAGCTTTCTCAGGAAAGGAAGTTTCCATTCCAGGTCCTTGTACCAGCTTGAGTGTATGATAAGGTGCAGAGTTAACAGATGCATCCAGGGGGACGTCTCAGTCAGGGAGCGGAGTCAGGTTTTTGGCAGAGGGTACCCTGCTTTCAGCCTAAAAAGCTGACTTGGGAGCCGCGGATCTCTGTGCCTGAGGGCCTTTCTGTACCGAGCCTGGCCACGGCCGATTGCCTGGTGTTTCTCTTTCATGGTCCCGTTGGCCTGACCAGGGAGGGGCTTGAACAGCGGAAGCCTGTGGTGTCTGCGTGTCATCATGGGACCCTGTCGCTTACCCAAGGGCACACACGCATACAAGTTAACTGTTAAACAGTACCATCCTGCTCGCCTGCAGCCCTGGAGGTCAGAAGTCTGAAATCAGTCTTGCTGGCTGAGGTCAGGTGATCTGGCAGGGCCCCCATCGGGAGACCCTCTGTTCTCACCTTTTTTTTTTTTCTATTTTTTTGCCACACCATGTGGCATGCCAGGGGATCTTAGTTCCCTAACCAGGGACCGAACCCGTGCCCCCTGCAGTGAAAGCATGGAGTCTTAACCACTGGACTACCAGGGACGTCCCCTCCTCACCGTTTTATTCTTTAAAATTTTTATTTTAAGTGATTTTTGGCTGCGCCGGGTCTGTGTGTTGCGCAGGAGCTTTCTCTGGTTGCGGCGAGCGGGGCTCCTTTCTGGTTGAGGAGCGCGGGTCTCTTGTCGCAGCGGCTTCTCTTGTGCAGAGCATGGGCTCTGGAGCACTCCATTCTCATGGTGCACGGGCCTAGTTGCTCCGCGGCACGTGAAACATCCCTGGGTTGGCAGGTGGGTTCTTAACCACTGGGCCACCAGGGAAGTCCCCTCCTCGCTTGTTGAGAGGCTTGGCCCGTGGACTTTTCCTTGACCGTGAACATGTGTCACTCCCCACTGCATCCCCTTCTCCTCTTGTAGACAGATCTCCCTCTTACAGCAACACCGTTCATCACCTGGGGTCCAGCTGCACCAGCAGGACGTCCCCATCTCTGGACCGTCGTCCTCACATCTGCAGAGTCCCTTCTGCCGCAGGGTGACTCAGGCTCTGGGCCTCGGATGTGGGCTCTTCGGGGGCCGCTCCTCAGGTGCCACAGAAGGCGGTGGGTCGTCCGCAGGGACTCTTCTGCAGCATCAGAGCCTCCTGTCCCACGCCTCTGCCCCCCTTCCTGCTGGGGTCTTTGTGCCGGGCGGTGGTTTTTCCTCGGCTGTGTCTGGCCAGGTGCCTGGGTGCTGTGAGTTTGGGAGCAGCCCTGTGATTGCCCTTGTCCTCCGGTCTGAGTCTGTCCAGGACAGGATGGCATCTAAATGTTGCCAACACGGCAGTGCTGCTGACTGACTTCCGACCCACGTGACGTGACTGGGGGAGGGGGCCCCTCCCCCACCTGCGCGCCCTCTCTGGGAGCCGCCTGGTCCCGGGTGGAGCCTCCCAGCTGGGACGGAGGGGTCACCGGGGGCTGGAGCCTGGATCTGGCCTCAGATAGTTGGTCTGGTCTGCGCAGAAATGACCTGTGGTTTTGTTTCTGGTTTTGTTTGCTGGTTTTGTTTCAGATGAGTTGCCAACAGGTTAAAATCAGGAGAGTTAACTTAAAAGTAGTCTTGAGTTGGGGCTTCCCTGGTGGCGCAGTGGTAAAGAATCCTCCTGTCAATGCAGGAGACGTGGGTTCGATCCCTGGGCCGGGAAGATCCCCTGGAGGAGGAAATGACAACCCACTCCAGTATTCTTGCCTGGGGAAGCCTATGGACAGAGGAGCCCGCTGGGCTAGAGTCCGTGGGGTGGCAAACAGTCGGACACGACTTAGCAACTAAACAACAAGAGATCTTTGAGTTCTGACTCTCAAAAAAATCAGAAGAGCAGGCCCCAGTGGGCCGTGTGGCCTGCGAGCAGAACTGCACTCAGGCTGTCTCCGGGGAGCGCGTCCTGCTGCCCGCCTGGTCTGTATGGACTCTCAAGCCTGGAGCCCTGGTGTCGGGAGACCGGGCTGGCAGGTTTGCTCTCAGCAAACACTGACGGCTGAGAACTAGGTGCCAGCTTGTCACGGCTGTGCCCTCGATTCCGTCATTCCTGCAATCGGCAGACTGACGGCTGAGAGCTGGGTGCCAGGTCTTCAGCCCGGAGCCAGACAAGGCCCCGTGCCTCTTTAGAGCTGAGGCTACCCAGAATCTTGGCTACTTGACCTTTCTGTTTCTAGAGGACGTTTGCATCAGTTTGCTTTACGGGATAATTTTTTTTTTTAACCACACATTTCCCTGTACACATGTACACACGTAGTTTCTAATTACTTCTATAATTCTCTGTATTTAAAAGCACAGGATACTAAAGCCTTTTTTGTTTAATTCTTGAGATGTCTACAAGTGAATCACCAGGTATGTTCTTGTAAATGAAAGACAAGGTTCGCTGGCTTGACTGATGCTCTTTAAGTCTTCCTGGCAGTCTCTGATTCCTCTTAAGCTTCATCTCCACTTTGGCCTCTTCCGAGTAACTATGAAGGAAGGCAAAACCTGCGAGTAAGTACGGGGTGAGCGAAAAGTCACCGTTAGCTTGAACAAAGCCTGGATCTGTGGTCGGGTGCCATGGCTTTTACCTGTCATTTGTATTAATCCACACTTCCTTTTCTTGCCTTGTGCTAATAAGCGTACAGCTGTGTTAGCATTTTTTTTTTTTTAATGTCTGTCTGCCTTTTGATGTTTGTATTTATAGTCTGAGCAGATCGGCCTACCGCTCAGATGGTATGTGCTAAAAATTCGAGGTTGGTTTGAATGGCAGGCTTCCTCGTTTCACTGGCGGGCAGATTGCCCTCCCGGTCCTGGCTGGCTGTCCTGTCGCTGGATTCTGTGCTTGCCTCCGCGCTTGGACTCGGCCCTGGACCTCTCAGCCCTCCCTTCGGCACGCCGCCGACCGCATAGCGGAGCTCTGCTGACGCTGGTGTTGATCTGACAGGGTACACCAGCGGGCGGTTACAGTTGCCGCGGTTCTTCTCTGCCTCTTTCAGTTTCTCAGCTCCTCAAATGGTGTGGCAGCAGCAAAGCTCAGTGTTTGACCACGAGGTGGAGAATCGTTGCTCAGACTTCGAATTTTACATTTTGTCGCGGCGTCAGGGAAAGTGGTCACATTTTCAGATGGTGTATTGGGGTTTACAAACTCCAAGCAGATTTTTTTTTTTATTATCCATTATATAAAATTTAAACATCAGCTGAATTTCAGGCTTCTGAAAATTTTTGGATGGCACACTCAGTCTTCAGGAGTGACTTCCAGATTTCGTGTTTCAGTGACTGTAAAGCTGGTCCGGTCTGGACTGAAGAAGTGAATAATGTTCAAAGGCTACAGCAGTCATCATTATGTGTTCTGTTTAAACTGTCCACAGAGAAGTACCTGAAAGTGGAACAGTTTCGAACTAACTCCCAAGGAAGAAATGCCAGTGGCTTTATAGGAATGTAGAAGCTGAACTACCAAAGCTTCTACACTGCACGTCCTAGGAGGTTAACGCGAGGGACGCGGGCGTACATAAGAGAGGCGTGCACTCAGGAGTGAGTTGAACAGGGTAGGGACAGAGTTGTCACGTGTAGAAGCAAGTGACTGCAGGTTTAGCTTCTGCTCACCTAACAGATTGTGTGCACGTTGCATGGGTATTAGGGGGCTCTGTGTGCCTTCTTCCACGTTCCTTGACTGTTCGCTTCAGGAAGCTGGGTTTTATATTTTATGGTTCTTTGTGTGTGTGTGTGCACGTGTGCGCTCTTCCGCATCAGTGGGGAGAATCAACTCCTGTGACAAGTAAGGAACAGCAAACACTGTTCATGTTGACTCAGCTGTTTGCTTAAATATTAGTACTGAACCTTAGAGTCAACATGCTCGCAAGCTGGCTTTGTTTTAAATAAAGTCCATAATAGAAAACTCTCCACTCCTCCTGACATTTCTGCATAGCTCTCTGAAATCTCTGCTTAGAAATTTACTGATATTCTTAATTCTGGGCGTTGCCATAAACGATCATGTGGACGTTGAAAAAACTGTTTTCTGTGCACAGAATGCTTGTAATGTTAGCCTGCTGAATTTTACCCATCCCTTAAGTCTTTGGGGAGCCATTAAGCCCTCTTCCTTAGTTTCCGTAAGCTTTTTCTCATCATGACAATCGGTGTGAGAGTTTTCTTTTTCTTCTGTGATTCAGAGCCCGTCTCTGGCTCATCTCTGTGTTCTCTGTTTAGTTTCATATTTTACTTTAATCTTTCTGAACATCAGTATCTGTCATTATGGTATTTAAGCTCTTGGAAGAGTCCGGCGGTTGCCAACTTTTCGAGAAAATAAAGCACTGTGCTGTTGTGATGTCCTGCTTAGGCTGAGTTAACAGCTCCACGGTATTTGGGGAAGGTCATGATGAGTGGGTGCTGCTTATTTAATTAATAGTAGGGACGATCTTCCTTGTTTTGAGGAGCATAGCTCGGATTTTGGAAAGCTTGATTGTGTTTTTTTTCCCCCCCGTGGTAGACGTGAAAAGAACCAGGAGGGTATGAGGATATTTATAATGTTGTCACACGCTGATCCCGCTGTGCTGGTGTGTACAAGAGAGAAAATCCAGAGGAAAGCCTTCAGCTGCAAGGAGAGGCAGTGTCTGGTGTGCGTGCTGCGGGTGCGGCGAGAGAGAAGAGGGCAAGAGTGAGGCTCGGAGCAAGGGGAGGGTGTCGCCCGCACGCTGAGGCATCCCGGCCGGGCGGGCATGTGGGCCCTGCAGCGTGGACCCCGCGGGCTCCTCTGTCCTCGGGGATGAAGACAGGCCCTGCTGAGCGGGGAGGGTGCAGACTCTCTCCACAGGCTCACCTCCTGGAGCTGAGGTGCCGCGCCTCCGGGCGCTCTTGTTTTTCCACCAGAGGATTAGCAAGGATAGGGCAGCACGCAGCCTGAGTTTTTAGAATTTTTAATTGGAAGATAATTGCTTTTCCATGTTGTATTGGTTTCTGCCACCCAGCAGCCTGAACCAGCCCTGAGTATGCGCATGTCCCCACCCTCGTGAGCCGCCCCCAGCCTCCACGTCGCTCCTCTGGGTGGGCAGAGCGCCGGGCTCACCCCTGTGCCGCGGGGCGGCTTCCCACGCCGTGCCGCGCACGCCGCGATAGACTGTCTCGGCGCTGTTGTCCTCGGCGTGCTGGGCCTGTCTCAGTGCTGCTCCCAGTTGGCCCACCCCTCCTCCCCGCCGTGTCCACGGCCTGCCCTCAACGACGCAGCTCCTGCCCTGCATTTGGCTCGTCAGCACCAGTTCTCCACGTCCGCCTCCGACGGCTCCACTGTGCTGACCAGGTGTTGGGGAGGACTTCTCTCTGAGAAGGGAAGGTTTTTGTTTCCTTGAACATGAATGCTTGAAGTCGTCTCCGCATTTCTCTTTGGAAGCACAAGAGAGAGAAAGGCAGCAGGGAGAGCTTGGACTTTGAGCTCGGAACTCACTCAGGTTCTCTTACCCCATAGAGGGAATTCTGTTAACTGTGTTCTGATTCTGGAGGCCAGCTCTCTCGACTCCTGTATGTTGGATCACAGGAGACTCTTCGTTCTGTGAACTGAGACTCTTTCTTCCATCCATGACATTGATCTAAATCAGGCTTTCTTTTCTTTCTACTAAATTTTTCAATTATCAAGAGGCTAAAAGAATAATTAGACTGAAAGTATTACTGGGGGATAAAAATTAAACCACTTCTGCTAAAACTGACCCAAAAAGATAATAGGAAGGAAAATGACATTTCTAGGCGTTTCTGTCTGATTTCCCTTTCTACTTGATATGAAATCTTTCAGGAGTTGAACACGGGTTTTCCCAATGGCTTAGTGGCAAAAAAAAAAAAATCTGTCTGCAATGTAGGAGACTCAGTAGATGTTGGTTTGATCCCTGGGTCGGGAAGATCCCGTGGAGGAGGGAACAGCAACTCACTTCAATATTCTTGCTTGAAGAATCCCATGGACGGAGGAGCCTGAGGGCCTATAGTCCATGGGGTCGCAAAGCGTCGGGCACAACTGAGTGACTTTGCACTCACACACAGACGTTGAACACTGAAGTGTGTGTGCGCGTTCATGTGACTTTCAAGATCCCTAGAATAGAGTTCGCCCCTGTAACTGGAATTTATCCAGCATGCAAATGCAGGTAGCTGATTGGCTTATACGTGCTTGATATTGAATGATGAGTAGGTGTGATAACTATATATAAAATTACATTAAAGTCCAGGAGGTGCTTTTATGGCGTCAGGCTGGAAATGGGATCCGATTTTCTTATGGCTTTTTCATGTCCATTTTGATGAATCTATTTATTACTTCTATAATGAGTAGTACACATGGTTGGTTAGCCAAGTTATTGAACTTTATCAACCTTGGCTGAAATTCACAATGTGTGCCAAACTTGTTGTAACATGTAAGAAATTACATCTGGGCTAAAAGGTTCAATAATGATTACTCTTATAATGGAATCTTTTACAAAGCATGGGATTTCACGATATGCCTATGCTTTTTAAAAATTACAGCGATACAGTGAAACAAGGAATGATGCAGAGCTGAGAAAAAGGATTAGCTTGTGGAATAGATTCAGATGGGCACAGGTTCCTGCAACTCCCAGGACGTGGTGAGAAGAGTTTCGGGTTTGTCTCCTGATTGTGTACTTCAGTGTTGGTTTTCACATGGCTCTCAACTTAATTTTTTTTTATTTCTTTAAACCAGAATTTATTGGTATACAGAACTCCGTTTCATAGATAAAGTGGCACATTATTACCACTTCTATCGTACCAAGTATTGAAGGTTAAAAACACAGAAACATTTGGTTTTGAAAACACCGCAAATAGCCAAGACCTCACTGGAGCGAGCCTTTATCATATGACTTGTGAACTTTGGGTCTAGAGGACAGAACCTAATAGTGTACTGTTATACCCCATCTGTTTATAAATTCCACACTGATTTGAAATGTGCAGCCTCACTCTTCTTAAATTACGGTGACTTGAGGTGCATAGAACATCTTACTCTAAACGAGAGGAATTTGAGCTTAGATTGGTCAGGTCACCCATAAAGAGGTGTGGGGCTTTGAAGGCCCCAGCAGAGGGTGTATTTCCCCCCTTTGCCAAGTTCTGCCCTGAGAGAGAAGCAGGACCCTCGTGTGGGGACCAGAAGGCTGGCGCCTCATCCTGCTCACGCAAGGGAGTGCGGCCTCTCCGGGGGGCTGTGGGCTTTCTGATCCTCAGAGGCAGGGCAGAGCTCCCCCACCCCTGGGGGCAGAGCCCACCCCCGCAGCCAGCACAGAGGGCCCGGGAGGAGAGGAGAGGCGGGCTTGTGGGCCCCGCGCTCCCTCCTGGACGTCCCACCACGCGGCTGCCCCGGCCGCCAGGGCGGGGGGTCAGTGAGGGCAGGGGTAGGAACACAGCTGGGGTCCCTGCACCCAGAGAGACGTGTGCGAAGTGGGAAGCTGGCCACAGTGGCGAAGCCTGGGCACAGCAGGACCGCAGCGTACACGCCTGTCCACTGCCTGGTTTCGTTTCGGATTGTGAGCCCTCGCTCTTCCCTAGGTAATTAGATACGCTTTTTTTTTTTTTTAATAAAAAGAAAAAAAAATAGGAAAAAACCTCTGTGCTTTTCAACTTGGTAACGCTTGAGCCCTGCACCCTGTCCTCGCCCGTGAAGCGGGCGTGTGACGCCAACCTGGTGGTTTCGAGGGCAGTGAGGTGCAGTGATGGTGCCCAGCGTGGTGTTTGTCGCCTTGTCGTGTCCACCATGAGTTTCCTTACCTTTGCTTGTTGGGTCTCAGTTTTAGGTTTCTTTTCTTAACTTCTCAACAGTGGGCGCGATCGTGTGGACGCCAGCACCGAGGAAGCTAGGTGTTTTCTTGGGGGTTAAAAAAGGAGCTGATGTCCGGTGCACTGTTGTACGGAATAGGGAAGAAAAGCCACTCAAGTTTTAGATTCATCGACCGACCTGCTGCGGGATGCCTTCACCCATCAGTCTCTGTCCCGCTTTGGGAGTTTGACAGATACTTGCTGATTTTGTCTGACTGCCCTTGGGCAGCGGGTGCAACTGCCAGTGGATTGCAGAAGGGATTTCTGCAAAGCCCTGGCTTCCCACGCCCAGCTTGGACCGCATCCAGGCTTTTAGCAGAAGAGACAGAATAAGGGAGGCCTCTCTCGTTCCACAGCCACCGAGCGCAAGCCTCAGCTTTTCCTGTAGCACGTGAGCGTTGCAGACGACAGACCCGAGTGGGAGAGGAAAGCGCAGCGCAGGGAGCGCGCGCCTCACTCCAGGGAGTGGAAATCCCTTGCTCAGCTCAGCCTTCCAGGGGGCCGCACGCTGACAGTTGTCCAGAAGGAGGGTACACTTGGGGGCCCTCACTCTGAGTAGTCAGTTGACGGCCGCCTGCCTTCAGCTGTAATCCCCCTGCTGACCTAGACGATCACCAGGCTTGCACAGGCCACGCGCTCAGGCTGGGGGAGCAGGGTGGAAGTGCTTAATGCCCCCGCAGCAAGTGAGGGGTGCCGGTGGTAAAGGTGGGCCTTCTCAGCCTCAGCCGGCCTTGGGCATCTCTGTTACCTCCAGCTGCTTGGGAGTTTCTACCGGGCAACGTTCCTTGTAGCCCTTAGCATCTCCAGCAGTAAAGCCTCTGAGGCAAGACAGCCTGCTTGTGCATTTGGGTGGCTGAAGCTTTCGTGGTTTTGGGGGTCAAGAAAGGCAAACAGTGCCAGTGATCAGACCACACCTAGAACATTGTGTTCACTTCTGGTTGGAGCCCGGACAAGCCACGGGCTGGCAAATCGAGTCACGTCCTCACAGTGCCCGTTGGTTAGCTGGTGGCAGAAGAGGTTGGCGTTAATTAGTCCTTGTGATAGTCCTGCAGGAGAGAGGTGGACTCGGTCTTCTTCAAGGGAAAGAGGTGGACCAGTGGACTGAGTTCTATAGGGAAGCAGAGTTCGGCCAGTTAGAATGGCAGGGGGAGGGGGGAGACGTGTGCAATGAGTCAGGTTTTATCAAAACTAAGCTAGTGGGTTTGTGTCGTGTATTGAAAGTGTTTTAAGAGGTTTTCGTCTCAGCTTAGGTTCCCCCTCAGAGCAGAACCAGAGCCAGAGTCTTACTTGCAGGTGGTTTGTGGACGTGCTCAGGGAGCATGGGTGTGGGACGGAGGCTTAAACAGGGACGCGGGCCGAGCAGGGCAGGGCGTGTCGTGGCGCAGACAGCGCGGGGGCCTTCTGAGGGGGTCTGTGGGGCGCGCTCAGGGCTGCCAGCCTGCAGGCGCGGGGGAGCGCCCTCCCAGCCCAGCAGGCCGGAGCGGCGCCTCGCTGTTAACGCCCAGCCCTTCGGGGTGTGCAGCTGTGTCCCCCAGGCGGGTTTCTGCGGGCATGCCATGCTCCGCAGTAGGACTGGGGGTGCACGCCGCAGCCGGCCCCGTGTCCGGCTGTCCGGCTGCGTTTGTGTCAAGTGGCTCGACGGCTGCACGGAGCTGCTGGCCACAGCAGCAGTGGCCGGGGGGAGACAGGACCAGGAAGGGCACCGCGGGTGTGAGGGGTGCCCGGCCCGTGCGTCCCGGCACCGTCGCTCGGCACTCTGTGCCCCGATGCGACCCGTCCACCCCAGGCTTCCCACAAGGGCTACAGACTGTCCGGAGTGTGAATCAGCCCTGGGGCTCTGACTTCATCCACTGTCGGATTAATTTGCTCAGGCTGCCGGAACAAAGGACCACAACCTGGGTGGCTCAGAGGAGAGGAATTAATCGTTTCCGAGCTCTGGAGGCTTGCAGTGTGAAATGAAGGTGTCGGCAGGGCTGCGTTCCCTCTGAAGCCTTTAGGGAAGGGTCCTTCTTTGCCTCTTTGGCTGCCTGCAGACCCTAACTCCAATCTCTTCCCCACCTTCACGTGATGCCCTGCCTGGCTCTCCCGTGTGTCCTCACACCGTCTTCCCTCCGTGTGTGACTGTCTCTGTCTTCAAATGTCCAATTTATAGAGACACCTGTCACAGTGGATTGGAGCTAACAATCTAATTTCAGCTTGATCACCTCTGTCAACACCCAGTTTTCAGATAAAGCCACCTTCTGTGGTTCTGGGGGTTCAGTTCAGTCACTCAGTCGTGTCCGACTGTCTGTGACCCCATGGACTGCAGCACGCACGGCAGGCCTCCCTGTCCATCACCAACTCCTGGACCTTGCTCAAACTCATCTCCATTGAATCGGTGATGCCATCCAGCCACCTCATCCTCTGTCGTCCCCTCCTCCTCCTTTCAATCTTTCCCAGCATCAGGGTCTTTTCCAATGAGTCAACTCTTCGCATGAGGTGGCCAAAGTATTGGAGTTTCAGCTTCAGCATCAGTCCTTCCAATGAATATTCAGGACTGATCTCCTTTAAGATTGACTGGTTGGATCTCCTTGCAGAACAAGGGACTCTCAAGAGTCTTCTCCAACGCCATAGTTCAAAAGCATCAATTTTTCTGCGCTCAGCTTTCTTCATAGTCCAACTCTCACATCCATACATGACTACTGGAAAAACCATAGCCTTGACTAGATGGACCTTTATTGGCAAGGTAATGTCTCTGCTTTTTAATATGCTGTCTAGGTTGGTCATAGCTTGGACACACATTTTTGTTTTTGTTTTTTTAAGCGTGGCACAGTTCAGCCCCTAAGAACCATGCTGTGAGAGAGGCATTCCTTTCTGTCAGTGATGCTGCCAGCTGATGGACAGGCGGCCCTTTGACGAACGCTGAGTGCTCGCCTGTACTCGGTGCCACTCTAGGACCTGGGGATACAGTGACAAACAGAATATGCCCCCCTCGCTTGGAACGGACTTCCCGATGGTGAGTGGTCTTCAGAAGTAGCTCTTCTCTTGTCTGGTCTTCATGACCTGTTGGAGGCAAGCAGGAAATTGCCTCTTTTCCAGAATTAGAGCAGGCTGCCTCGAGCAGGTGCTTTCCCCATCTCAAAGGTGTCGAAGTGTAGGCTGGGTGGCCGCTTGCTGACGATGCTGCAGGAATGACTTGAGTGCTGGGCAGGGCTCTGGGTTCATAACGGTTGATTGAGGTCCCCTTCTGATCCCAGGATGTTCAGCTCCTGTGGATGGACTTGTTCTGAGATTTCGTCTGTTTTGTCAAGTACACAATACTTCTTTCTGTTTATCTTTCAGAGGAACAAGCAAAATGTTTTCACAGCTTTCATCTTTTTTTTTTTTTTTCAAATTCCAGGCTGTTGAATTTTAACATCTTTTTTTTTTTTTTTTTCCCTTGGCACCCTGGGCTCCTTTGAGACTCTGATGGGATTTCCGGCTTCTTTGCACAGGGGGGTAATCAATGTGTTCATATCCTGGCATTTCTGTGCAGGTTTGGGAGGTGGGGAGGATAGTCCCTGGATCCTGAATTAAGAAATCCTGATAGATTTCAGGAATTATAATTAGTAGTAGCAGTTAAATACACATACTTGCTTTAGAGAGTGCTTTATTCATGAAAAAAAAAAAATCATTGAACTGAATAGAATTAGAAAATAAAAATATGCCTGGAGAGGTTGATGTTTCTATTGTAACGGTTGCTTTTCTGATAGAAATTTTTCAGCATGTAATTAATAAAGTATTACTGATTTCAGAATTACCCTTAGCTAAACAATGGAAATTTCCTAAATACCTGGCAGGTAATGAAAAAAAAATTCAGTTAGTGACAGCCTGTCATAGTTGAATCTAAAACCTAGGGGCAAAATACATATATTCTATGTAGTTTCCATTTCTAGAGCCTAGGTTTCTAAATTCTTCCTTATAAAATTTTAAATTTCTTACTTTTTTTTTTTCTGTGAAAGATTGGGCCCCCCTAATTATTGATTTCCTTTTTTTTTAATAATCTCTTCATAAATTTGATTTTCACACTGAAGGCAGTTATTAAAATCATTCTTTTGGTGGTCAGTAAATGTAATTGATTTAAGAAAACTGGAAAGATTTGATACTAGAATTAGCTGATCATCCAGGACGTGACATTTAGCGTCTTATTCATGGAAGGTCCGTGGTGGATGTTTATGGAATTTAATTCAGGCTTTGCCACACTTCTTGCAGAGCTTTATAGTTACTGCCTCCGTGGGAATAGAAATTGCTCAAATATTATGTGATGAAAAACTAATGTTAGTTTACTTAGAACAAAACTGTGTAGCAGTGTGTTATAGCCACCGGAACTCCTCAGCCAAATGTTAAGTAAATGCAGTGAAAACATTTGTAAGACATCATCATTCTACAGAAGAGCTAGTTGTGCCAGATACTGCGTCACGAGCTGGATGCTCAGCGACACACGGGTTGTCTTTCTCACCCCGGTATTCCTGTTATCTTGGTCATCATTCGCCTTAGATGTGATTAATTCCCTGGCACACCCAGAGAAACAGCATCTTGCTTAAGCATTGGCTGCGTGTAGGGTGTTCCTTGATGTCACGATTATGGGCGAATCACTTGAAATGAATCCTTTTCCTCGATACACAGTATTGTGCCACTTTCCATGGAAAGACGAAATCAATACTGTTCCCTGTAATGGAGGTTTGCATTTTTCTAACTTCTTATTTAGGCTGATCTGAGCAAAGATGTTCAAATTTCCATTTATTTGAGCAAGATGGAGTTCTTGCTACGCCGAAGGAATATTTTCAGCTTAGTAATTTACTTAGAAACTGCCTCACTCTATGTTTGATGTTAAATTTGAACTAAAACAAAGAGCATCATATGACACGGGTTCTTACATTAACATTTTGTTGGATTGGAAGCAGAATCAACACATTAGTCATCTTAATTCATTTAGGTTGGCTTTCTCCACAATTCTGGAATCCAAAAACAACACATTTGTCAATTTTACACACAAAGAGAGAGGCAGGATGTAGTTTATAGTTAAACATCCAGCTTTGCAATGAAAAGCCGATGTAGTTATAGTAAGTTGAATGACATTCAGGGTGAAACAAACAGTGCCATAAGATCTTGAGGCAAATTGAATACTTTAAAAAAATTTCTTTTATATTTGTTGAAATGAGATTCTCTTTACAAATGCTTTTATAGAATCTCGTAAACTGTCTAAAATTAAGTTTTCCGTGGTTGTTATCCAAATGAGTTCCGAACTTGGCTGTTGTGACTATTCGATATTAACGTTTTCTTTCATAGAAACATCTATGGGTCAAGGCCACCTTCATGTCCTCCCATGCTTTTTCCTTGTTTAGCTTCAGGTCAGCTTAGAATTGAATATTAAAAGTACTTTGTCTATCCCAGGGGTCAGCAAACTGTGGTGCGTGGGCTCAGCTACAGGCCCTCCCTGTCTGTTTTTGTAAATAAAGTTTTATTGGGGCAGAGATACTCACTCATTAACTTACTCTCTGGCTGCTTTCATGTTTAAAAAGGCAAAGGCAGAGACCACGCCGCTTGCAGGGCCACAGAAATTTGCAAGTGTTTACAACACTTGGTTTATTCTAGCACATGTTTCTCACTTAAGGATTCCTCTGATAAAATTTCAGAGTTGTTAAGAAAACAAGAGCTCATCCCACCTAAAGAACTGGTATGCTCTTTTTCATGTAATAAAGAAGGCACTTTCTTGCCTTTACCAAGGTTGCCAGGGAGCTCAGAACTAACATTTAAATGCTTAAGAAACTAGTCTACTTCAGATTCCTGATAGATCGGATTTTTTTTTTTAATATTAATGATATGGATGCACGTTTTCCCCTTTTTAAAAAAGTCAACTTTTTAAAACTATAAGTTATTAATAAAACTCATACATTTTAGTTGTATACATGAATGACGTTTGACAAATGTGTACACCTAGGAAACCACTGCCTCCAACCCAGACCCATATTTAAGCCTCCAGGGGAATCTCCTGCTGCTTTGCCCCACGTAATTTGTCAGTCTCCTCCCCCTTCTTCCCCCCAGGCAACCACTGATTTTCATGTTTTCTTTTTTAAGCCCCTCTCCCTTTATTTTGCCCTTTTTCCTTCCTCGGAAACTATTTGGAAACGTTTCTACTTATTTTGGCTTTACCAAGGGGCAGGAAAGCCTTAGTTCCTGACCAGGAATTGAACCCACGCCCCCTGCAGTGGAAGTGGGATTCTTTAACCCACTGGACCGCCAGAGAAGTCCTGATTTTCACAGTTTTCGTTTTTTTTTAAAGATTTTTTTTTTTTTCTAAACGTGGGACGTTTTTAATTAAGTCTTTATTGAATTTGTTACAATATTCTGTTTCTTGCTTTCCTATTTTTGGCCATGAGGCATGTGGAATCTTCATTGCCCTACCAGGGATGGAACTCGCCCTCTCCACATTGGAAGGCAAAGTCTTAACCAGTGGACTGCCAGGGAAGCCCTGATTTTCACATTATTTTAAATTTCTGGGTTGTACATGGGTGTTTATCATGTTGTACTGTAAATACTTCTTGGGAGAAGTTGAGGCACCAGTGTTGAATAGCTCAGCTACTAGAGAAGCTAAGGTTCGTTTATTCTGTTTGGTGACCTGCACAGATGTTTAGATTTCCATAGGAGAATCTGAGATGTATATCACAAGGAGAGCGTTTTAGCTGATGTTGTGTTAGTAAGAACCCTGTTGCATTGAAACCTGCTACTTGTCCAGGACTCTGCGTGGGTATTTCATCAGCTGTTTCTAACAGCCCTGCTAGAACACAGCTTCTCACTATTTTCCTCCATGGATGCAGACACCGAGGTTGGTAGAAGTTAAGTGTATCAGCTTCCTGGGCTGCTGTGGCAAACACTGCAGACTGGGTGGCTCAAACAGCAGTTTGCTGTTTCACATTTTGCGGAGGCAAGGGTCTGCCATCGAGTTGTTGGCACAGTTGGTTTCCGCTGTGGCCTCTCTCTGCCTTGCTGATGCCGCCTCCTTGTCATGTCGTTGCGTGGGCCTTCCTCTGCGTGCCCACATCCCTGATGTCTCTCTCCTTATGAGGATACAAGTCTTATGGGATCAGGGCCTCATCCTTAACGGCTTCTTTTACCTTCATCACCTCCTTAAAGGTCCCAGCTCCTAATGCCACATCAGAGGTTAGAGCTCCACATAGGACTTTTTAAGGGGACACAGTTTGGTCCATGACAACCAGTATGACTCCTGATCTGTTTTTCCTCCAAGAAATTCTTTGATTACATGTTCATTTCCTATTGTACATCTCTCTCAAAGCGCTGAAGAAAATCTGCTTCACCTTTGGAGACTCTGAAATGGTACATGCTTGAGGGGCAGCCTGCATGCTTGAGACAAATGAGAAAAACTGAGCTGAGCCTGCTCCTCAAGCTGTCTGATCTGGGAGGATCATCTCCACGGGCATCTTCTGTGGCTTCTGCCCAGCCGCGTGGGCTGCCACTGCTGAGAGTGGGGAGCCCTGCAGACCTGGAGGCTGAGCAGAAGCCCTGTGCTAACCCGAGTCCTCCGTCACGGGACTTGGAGAGCGCTGTGTTTCGTCTCCTTAGTGCGTCTTCATTTTAGTAGTTACTGCTTCTTAACCAATCTCAGCAAATGTCTGGTTACAGATTTTCCTGCATAAGAGGGTGTTGTAGGAGTCACCCGTTTTAGGACAGGTCATTGATAGACGCGGAGAGCAGAAAGTGAACAGAACCCTCTTCCTGGGTTATCTTGCTCTCACGGCTGAATTTAAGTCATGCTTATGAGAAGGTGCATCTTACAAAGTTAAAGGCGGTGGAGAATGAAAAGTCAATTTGGGCCCTTTAAAAGTGAACCTCAGAAAAGTGCTGAATTTCCCCAGCATGGTGTTTTGAGGACCTCCATGTGACTTTGGAAGCATAAAGGATTTTAATCTTTTCAAGAGAGGAAGGCATATACCATTTTTTTTTTTAAGGTGAGAGCTAAGGTTGATCAGAAATTTAAAAAGTTAGTTACATTGTGACATTGAAGGTATAGGATGGAGGAGACTTCATTTCTGGAAGCTCTCAATGGAGTAGAGGAGTATTTTTTTTAAACTGTTCCTTCCTGACCACTTCTTAACGGATAGGAGTTGGCAGACTAGGAGTTGGCAGATGGGCTGATTGCAGCCGCTTTGGTCGTTAAGAAAGTAACAGAAAGGGGTCTGTCTTTGGACAAGTGTGGGTGCAGAACCCAGGCGGCCGCCCTGTTTGCTTCAAATCGTAAAGAACCTTGTCTTGAGCAGAGGAACAGGGTAACAGCGGCCACTGTCATGAAAGGAAACCCCAGCCCAGCTGTGAAAACAGTGAACCGCTCGGTAATATAATACAGGCGTGCTTGCCTTTCAGAGCTGGGCTCTCTTCTCTTGAAGTGGCTGTAAATTCATCCATCAAAGTAAAAAAGGCCAAACTTCAGGGTAAATCTTTCCACTTGTAACCTTGTAGAAACACTTCACTTCTCTGGGTAGATACTGCTGTGACTGTGGAATTAGAAGAGCTGACACCATGGGGTGTGTGTGTGTGTATGTGTGTGTGTGAGAGAGAGAGAGAGATTGGGTGTGGTGTGTGTGTGATTTGTTACAGAAAAAGTCTTGCCTTCTAATGAACGTAAACTTGAACCAAACAGAATGTGTTGGGTTTGGAATTCTAGAGACTAGTGTACTTTGCTGTGTTAGTGGCATTGAGTAAAAGATGCTTTATCTTGTTGAAGGCCTTTAATACTTAGTGGTCTCCATGTCCAATGAACTAGACTTGAAAAAAAATTTTTTTGAACTGGGAAGCCTTTGTTTTTGCTTCTTCTGTTTCATCGTGTTTTTATTTTTCTTCCTAAGAACCTGGGCCAAGTTTGTAAAAGTGCCACACTTTGTTTAAAAAAAAAAAAAAAATCCAACATGGCATGCCTTTCTTCTTAAAGGGGGGTGGTCTTTATCTTTGATTTTAATAAGGATGGTCCTTTCAAGTCTGACTTGGAAGCGTTTTAGAAAGTAAAGGAAAAATTTGAGCAAAACCTCTAATGGCCATGGTGTTAAGATGGTCCCTTGCACCGTAGCTCATTGGTTGAAAGCATAGAGGCAGAGTTAAATGAAGTCCGTCCTTTAACGTTATTGACCTTGGCGAACACGGAGAGAAGGTTTATTTCTGTAGATTAGTTTTCCCTGCCCACAGGCCTATACACAGAGAAGCGTTTGTGAAGGCGAAGGATGGTGTTAATTCTGAGCCCTGTGATGAAATATTAAATAAATGAGAGAAGGTAATTTGATAATGCCTCACGGTTTGGGGACAGATTCCATAAAGTAAGTACTTTTATGTAACAAAGTAGCTGACAAGGCCTAAGCTCTTTGCCTCGACGCGATGACATGGGAAAGATATGAGTGTCAGGAGGCTGGTTGACATGGGGGCCCATGGCATTTCGACCATCTCTGTTGCTTTCCAAAGGACAGCTGCTCATTTAGCTTACATTGTGCGAGTGCTAAAAATGTAAACATACCTCATAATGGCTGCGAAGAATATATATCAAATTCTCTAAGACATGTTTATTTTTTAGTACTGATTTTTGTTTATTTCTCTGCACCAGGTCTTAGTTGCAGCACCTTCCACCTTCACTGTGGCAGGCAGGATCTTTACTTGCAGCACACGGGATCTAGTTCCCCGACAGGGGATTGAACCCCGGCCCCGTGCTTTGGGAGTGCAGAGCCTTAGCCCCTGGACTGCCTGGGATGTCCCTCTGAGTCATATTTAACAGGTGCCATTAGCAGACAGTTGGTTTTCCCTGCCCTCAGGAGCTCTTAGTTTGTGACCTGAGCCCATGTGGCGAGTGTGGTGGTTTGAAGGCTCACCTGCCTTGAGTTCAGGCCACGTCCCTTGGGCATCCTTCTCAGTTTTCGCCCTCCAATGTTGTGAGGCCCGTAACCTCTGGGATTGTGGGTTTCCTTGACTATCACTGAGGACAGTGATGCCTCTTAGGGTTTCTGTGAAGTGCACCTTCAGTTAGAGGCTGATTCTCCAAAAGTGCCCGACGCGGCGCCCAGCATGAGATCACCCCCAAGCCACCCTCTCCACACCTCTCTCTGCAGTCTTCTCTGGGTATCAGGGTGCCCAGAGAGCGCATCACTTGGAACAAGAACCGGTTTTCCTTTCTCCCTGGTGCTGATTTCTCTGTATCAGAGTTTATGAAGACTTAGCAATGATCCACGAGATACCATTCAGTCTTTTGTTCCTTATCCTAACAGGCTCTACACACATGTGTTAAAAACAGAAGTAGCATAGATGTTAATCATATGGAAAATAAGTCTTCCTCACCTCTGACCAGTAATAGTTCTTTTGCTGAAATAATCAATGTTATCACACATCTGAGCACGAACGTTCCCTATTTTGGCTTCAACCAGTGGGCCCATAGGTACCTGCTAATCTGTACCTTGATTTTTTTTTTCTTACTGACAGAACATGGGCACGTTTCCTGGTTTCTCCTCCTCCCTTCACCCTGTTCTTTTCTGTGTGTGCTATGTAGTTTATTTTGCCTAATTGATGGATATTTAGGTGGATTCCAAGTCGTTGGCTGTTATAAAACAAGGCTGGTTAAATACTCCTCTCACATTCTAGCTCATGTGGGCAAGGACATTTATTGGCTGCATTTCTGGTTATGAAATAATTGGGCAAAAAGGCTTGTCCACGAACAGTTGGATATAGTCCAGTCACCTCCAAAGATGTTGAGCCATTCTGTATTGCTTTCCAAGCCCCCTCCCCTGTCGACCTGTGAGGTTGCTTGTTTGTCCTGTGTCCTCACTGACACGGATGCTGTTTGATTTAGCTGTCCTTACAGAACACATCTTCGTTGGGCTGCTGAGGACCGTGTTAATTGTAATCTCTGGGTGCTTTTCCCACTGATTCGTAACACACTGGGATCTGGACTGTTCCTGGCAGGTCAGGTGAGCACTTACTCAGCCAGCTCAGTGGCGGCCCTGGTAGGCAGCCTGGGGTCAGTCTTGCCTCTTGAGGGGTCTCGGGCACTCAGGTGGAATTGATAATACAGCTTTACAAAACACTACCGTGTGTAAACACAGCCTGTTGACGATTCAGAAACATGCTCCAAGCAAACCAGCCATTTCCTGCTTCTCTGTTCTCACCGCTTGATTTGGCATCGTTCTTTGGTAAATATTTATATTTAGGACCTCCTATGAGGGGTGTGGGAGAGTCACCTGTGATCCTTGTATGTAGCAGTGTAGAATGCACGCATATAAAAGCAGGGCATGTTGTGACTTAACTGCTTCTGGAGAGATGGCTGTAGTTTTTATGTCTTAAGAGTTGGAGAGTGTGGTTAGTGTTTAGCGAGCACAAGTTCTAAACTCTCAGGGTTATCTGTTCACTGCATTTGTGGTATTGACCTCAGAGCTGTAGTGACTGCATGTCGAACTCGATGGGAAATGGCCTGGGAGCACTGGACTTCAGCAGCATGGTCAGTGTCCTACCATCATAGCTTCATTAACAGTCATCAGATCAGTGAGGAAATATGGTCCTTGTGCGTTTAGGAGAACATAGGTGAAACCCACATCCTTAAAGCTAGTGGTTTCTTGATGCTATCATTGTCCCAAATTTGAATTGTCCCAAAATCCAGGTCAGGATGAAAGACATGAGGCTCTTCGTTTTGCTCTGTACATGACCGTTGCTCTCCAGGGAGGGAGCTGGCTTGTGCTGGAAGATTCTGTAACTTGTTGATTGGTTCCTCCACATCACTGTCCTGGTGTGTTCTAGGATGGGAGGGTGGGGGACGGTGCGGAGGAGAGGAATCACCATCTCTCTGGCCTTTTAATTGTGTACCGTTAAAAGTAACATTTGTCTCCAGCGCTTCACAATTATAAATTAATAATAACAACCCATTAGAAATTACTGGTGTTGTAAGCCCCAAGCTCCTTTGGGCATCTTAATAAAAATGATAATTAAAACCATAATTTACAGTAAATGGGGACACTGCCCAAGTAAATCCACAATATGGAGAAAATTAAAAAAGTCAAACCGGAAGGAAGCTTCGTAGCACTGGAGGAAGAAAAGGGCCTTGTCTGTGGCCCGACTTGAGCGGGAGCTCTGTGGATGTCTGTGGGCCTGGCTTCCCAGCCTGGGGCTCTCTGTGCCTGGGGGATCTGCAGCTCCGTCTCTGTCTCCCCTACCTGCTGGCGAGCCTCCCTGGCTGTGGCCCCTGCTCTGTCCCCCCCAGCCCCCGCTCCCAAACCCCCATCCCCAGCCCCCCGCCGCCCCGGCTGTGTTCCCCGCCTGGGTAAACCGTTCTCCAACCCTGGATCCTGCCTCAGACTTAGATTCAGGCTTTGTACATTTTTTGCTTCCCGATGGTTTTCTAATTTTGCCCTTGGCTGTTGAGCATAAGAAGGTACCTCATCCCTTCTGACTGGTTACAAGGCTTCAGTATCCTCAAGTAGTCCATCTTTTGCATGACAACCAGAGGTGTCTTTTTTTTCTTTTTTAAATTCATTTATTTGGCTGTATCAGATCTTTAGCTGAGGCATGTGGGATTTAGCTCCCTGACCAGAAATTGAACGCAGGCCCCCTGCATTGGGAGCAGAGTCTTAGGCACTGGACCGTCAGGGAGGTCCCCAGAGGTATCTTCAATGGATTAGACACTAGTAGCACCAGCATCGGCAGTAATTCATAGAGCTACTCTACTCCTGAATTCTCACCAGTTTTTGATCTCGTTTTGCCCTGCACTCAGTCTTTTTTATTTTTGGCTTGATTAGTTCGTTTTTATGCTCCTTGGTCCCAGTGTAGTTTTGGGTCCAGCATTCCTGTGACCACGCAGGGACTCTAGGGGAAGGCAGGGCAGCTGGGTGAAGGAACCGGCACCACAGAGCCACCCCCGGGGTTGGTGCCATCGCGTCTGCCTGTGCAGAGCCGAGCGCTGCTGCCCGTCTGAAGGTGTCGCCAGCATCCTTCTTGCGCTTGAGGGAGTGGGGTTTAACAGACCTTAAATAGCATCTCAAGCAACTCAGGGTGAAGCCTTCTTTGAGATTTGGCAGATCACATGTGAAGGTTCTGACTGAGGCAGTGTCGTAATCAGGCTTGAGCCTCTGTCTCCAGCAGGGCTCTTCCCCGTGCGATGTGTGTCTGAGCATCTGATGTCTGCCGTGGTCTGGCGGGTGATGCCAGCCTTCTGGGGTGACCATGGGAAACAGGGGAGCCTGAACCCCGTGTCTAGGCCACCGTGGCTCCTGGGCCTGCCCATCACCAAGTGGAATGAGGGCCCAGTGTGGTTTGATTGTAAGCTTTTACAGAGAACCTGGACATCTGCCGTTGGATATATTGATATAATTGCCCTGATTTTTTAATGCCAGCAAGTGATTCATATTAGGAAGGAAGGGAGCATAGAAGGATGGAAGAGAGGGCAGGACAGAGAAACAGCGATGAAGGGAGGCAAAACGTGGGCCAGAGGAAGCAAGTCCACGGGCTTGATTTACTCCACCGTCACCAGTTTGTAACCTTGATTCTAGACAAGGAAACCTCGTGTAAGATAAGCAGGCATTTCATATCTTTGAAGTATGTTTTCCCTTTTTCTGGTCCTTTAATGTTTGTATGCAAAGCTTGAAACCTAGGACAGGGGGATATGAAACCCCCACAGTGACTTGATTTTTCCCAATTGGATCAGACATAACAAGTGCTAGAAAACTAATGCTGCCCATTGTTTTAAAACGTCTTCTGTTAGTTTCTTGATATTATTAGCTTTAAATATTCCTCTGGACACACTCTTGCCACCTCCACGCAGTTTAAGCTGGTTCAATTTAAACATTGTCATAAAGTTAATTTTTTATAAGATGAATCAGGTTATTAAATTTAGTAAACAATTGCCTTCATTATTTTGCACAAACTTTGGCGCTGGGTAGAATTGGCTTAGCACTACTACATTTCGCTAATTAAACTGGTCATCAGCTTTGGTATTACTGGAGTGAGGGATGCTATTCTCATGGGCTTTTCCTGGACTTGAGCAGTAGGTAGCATTATTAAACTTTTTTTTTTAATTTTATAAAACTCCACACACAAGAGATATGGTTTACTATAAAAGTGTTATTGTCCTTCCTAAACCATCGTCTTTTGAAATATCTCTGCTTTGTTTTTGCTTCCAAGGCAGTTGCACAGGATAAGAAGATGGAATTGTCCATTGCCGCTTTTAAAAGTAGGCTTGTGATGTGTAACGCACGGCTTAGATAAAGGAAGATAGATGGAAGAGTGTAATTTCACATGACACAGGGACAGATAGCCCAACCATAACTGCAGTCAGGAGTCATCTGAAGGAGAGAGGATGCAGACTGGTGACCACAGCCTGTTGCTGCCTCAGCATCAGATGTGCTGTTTTTGGTAATAAGAAGTCGTCTGCCACTGTTTATTTTGTCACGTGAGATGGCATGTTTGGGAAAATAAATTTTGGTAGAATAAGGGCATGCTGCCCCCCCCCCACCAAACCTGCAACCCCCCCCCCCCCCCCGATTTCTAGATAGTATCATTCAAAACTGCCATGATTGGTATTTTTGCAGGATTTCAGTATTTATTTGTGGTCTAAAAGGAAGTTTGAGGGCCATCCATGTTTTCACAACTTGGATTGTTTTCAAACAGTTCAGAATTTTAGCCTGTTAGCCAACCTGTAAGGACATTCGTCTCTTTGGCAGGTATTTATTGAACCCTACTGGGCCTTAGTCCTATGAGACACAGAGATGGAAAAGGCACTGATTCTAAGGAATTTACAGTTATCCTGCTAAACCAGATAAATAGAGCCCTAGGACCTGCTTGGCCCTGCGTTGAGTGTTGATGCTTCCTCAATCCATTAAAAAAAAAAATAAGTTTGCTGTGGCTTGGGAACTCTTGGGATCTAGTTCCTTGAGCAGGGATTGAACCCAGGCCCCGTTCATTGGGAGTATGCAGTCTTAGCCACAGAGTTCCCATGCTACATCTAAGCAATGGCATAGCCAAATTAATAAATAAATAAATGCATCAATTAATTAATTTTGCTAATGAGTGCTGAGGCATTGCCTCCACTATCTTCCCCCACTCACCGTGTAATTTTTTTTTATGTTGTTTAATCGCTAAGTCGTATCTGACTCTTTGTGACCCATGAACTGTAATCCACCAGTTTCCCCCGTCCATGGGATATCCCAAGTAAAGGTACTGGAGTGGGTTGCCATTTCCGTCTTCAGGAGATCTTCCTGACCCAGGGATCGAACTCGTGTGTCCTGATTGGCAGGCAGACTCTTACTGCTGAGCCACCAGGGAAGCCAACTTTTTTATACTCTTGGGTGAAAAAGCGATGTAAAATATCTCTTTGGATTGCTCTGACCTGGAGACTTCATAGGGACACAGAGTCCATCCTTTCCAACAAGATCGGGGTGGGAAAGGTCCTGCGATTGCAAGTAAAGTCTCTCTTGGCCGCTTGACACAGCCTCCCTGTGGCCGTCAGCGTGTCATTAACCCGAGGGGTGCGGCACGTCAGTCAGGTGGACTGTCCCAAGCTTGCGCCCTTGCAGCTCTGAAGTGGCTGGGCTATGAAACCTGGTGTTTGACTTCTCTTGCTTTCCCTTGTGTTCTGGGTACCTTTTGCTCACCGGTGACAAGGGGTGAAATTGGTGTCATGGATCCAAATAAGTGAATTTCAGGTTATTGTTTCTTGCCTCAAAGATGCGGGTTTGAGCACCTTTCAGTACATGCACCAAAGAGGAGGCAAGCAGATTGAGATGTACGATATCTCAGATTTGAAATTGTTTGTGTATTTTGACCTCAGATTCAAGTGTAGGAGGTTGTCCTTCAGTTCAGTTCAGTCATTCAGTTCAGTGTCCGACTCTTTTCGACCCCATGAACTGCAGCACGCCAGGCCTCCCTGTCCATCACCAACTCTGGGAGTCCACCCAAACCCATGTCCACTGAGTTGGTGATGCCATCCAACCATCTCATCCTCTGTCGTCCCCTTCTCCTCCCACCTTCGATCTTTCCCAGCATCAGGGTCTTTTCAAATGAGTCAGCTCTTTGCACCAGGTGGCCAAAGTATTGGAGTTTCAGCTTCACCATCAGTCCTCCCAATGAACACCCAGGACTGATACAATGGGAAATGACTATATTTTGGGCTGTAGAGCTTGGCATAAACGGTGGTCAAGTGTGTTCTTAAGCCAGTACTTAGACAAATGGAGTGGTAGATCTTGTGGCTAATTTCTTTCTCTTTTAAGTATTTACTTATTTACTTGACTGTGCTGGGTCTTGGTAGCGGCACATGGGATCTAGTTCCCTGACCAGGATTGAGCCCAGGCCCCCTGTCTTGGGAGCATGGAGTCTTAGCCAGTGGACCAGCAGGGAAGTCCCTAGCTAATTTCTTTAAGTTCTAGTTGATGTTGAAACTAGTTAACTCATGTGTTGCTGTTGGGAGCAGAGCTCGGAGAGAGTTTTTTCAGTCATGATGGCTGTGCTATATTTGCTAGTTCATACAAATCAGAGAGAAGGCCCCAGACTTCCCGCTGAAGTGGATTTTGGAAAGGGTCAGTCATTAACATTTGTTTTCCCACTGACTATGGTTAACATTAGACTCCTAGTGTGCGTTTACTGTTCACTCCCCATTTTATTAATAAAGGATGACTGAGTTTCTGATGGGTTAAAGGCACAGCCTGATGTCTGATAGCTTATAAATAGCTAGAGCTGGGTCAACACAGACGTGTCAGACTCCTGAGTTTTCCACTGTGCTGTGCTGGCTTACCTTGAGAGCGAGTTTATGTAAATAGTCTGGCCTCCATGCAGACTAGATCCGTGGCAGTGGTTTGAATGGACTACCCGTGCTCGCCTCTTTCACGTGGCAGCCTCAGTAAGATAACGGCACTCTGATTGTTCCTACATACAAACATTATCTTGGAAACGCTAATCTGTGATCATCTGACGTAGCTTTGGCTGAATTACATTGCTGCCTTCTCCAGTAGAATTGATTTCTTTGTCGTGGCATATTCTGTGTGATTTTCCACACAGTTTACAAGGTGTGGTATTTTACACTTCAGAGTAGTGGGGTGATAGTCAAGCTCTGAAATTAGATTCCTCCCCTCCCTTCCCCTCCCTTCCTTTCTCTTTTCATGTCAGTCGTGTATAAGAGTTCTAGGTGCTCCACATCCTTGCCAACACTTGGTGGGGTCATTATTTATTTTTTAATTTCTAAAAGTTTTAGCCATTGTAGCAGTAAATATGTGTTATCATCTTATTGTATCTTTAATTTGCGTTTCCCTAATGACCGGTGAGTTCAAGCCTCATAAAATAGTTGAGTTTTTCTTTATTACGTGGAAGAGCTTATGTGAGATTGGCATTTTTATTTTCGTAAATGTTTGGTAGACTTTATTGTTCAAGGCAAATGGATCCAGAGTTTTCAAAAGAATTTTCTTTTAAAAAATCCAGGTTTTTGGGAGGTGGGAGGGGGGATCGGGATGGGGAATGCGTGTAACTCTATGGCTGATTCATATCAATGTATGACAAAACCCACTGAAATGTTGTGAAGTAATTAGCCTCCAACTAATAAAAAAAAAAAAATTAAAAAAAAAATTAAAAATCCAGGTTTTTTTCAGTTGTTCTCTTTCTCCTTGCATCAGTTTTTAAGTGGTGTCTTTCTGGGAATTTGTCTTTTTCACCGATATCTTAAATCTGTTGGTGTGAGGCTGTTAATTATCCTTTTTAAGGTCACTTTAGGGTTGTAGACTCTGACTGGCGTCCTCTTATTCACACGTGACGTCTGCCGTCTGTGTGCTCCCTTGCTCACTCACGTGTCTGCCCTAGTGTGTGTGCTTCCTCTGTCGTCTCTCTCTCTGGCCCTTCGTCAATTTTGTTTTTTCCCCAAGGCAATGACTTTCGGATTCTTTGTTCCTCTGTATTTTATGTTTGTTTTATTTTTATTATCTTCCTTCTACTTTCTTTAGGTAATCAGCTGCTTTAAAATTTCCTCTAATTTAATAGATGCTTAATAGAACTCATATTTTCTTCCTTTGTCCTTTTTCCATGGCTTTAGCTATGTTCTGTAAGTTTTGATATGTAGGAGTTTTATAATCATTTAGTTTATTTTCTGATTTTCATTGTGAATTTTTGAGTCATAATTTTTTGTTTAGCAATGTGTTGCTTAGTTTCCAGATGGGAACTTTCTAGGGTCTTTTATTGATTTCTGATTTTATTCTACTATTGTCAAAGGGCATCTTTTACAGTTTTAATGTTTGTTTGGAATTTGAGACTGTTGCCCTGCACATGTTCAGTTTTGGTAAATATCCGTTAAGTACTTGAGTGTACGTTTTGCTGTTGTGTTCATTGTTTAATATTATCACTGTTTATCAGTGATTTAATATTTTCAGGTTTATTAGTTAAAGTCAGAAATCTTCTATTAGTTCCTGTTTATTGACTTATTTTTATGTTACTGATACGTTAAAATCTTTCACTCTGATTATGAATTTGTGTATTTCTCCTCTTAATTCTGTCAACTTTTGACACATGTGTGTATGTATATAGAATTGTCACATATTCCTCATGGATTAGAACTTAAAATTATGAAATATTCAGGTTTTTCTCTTATACTTCTTTTGGTTCATCTTTACATGGTATGTCTTTTTCCATTCTTTTAATATTTTATCCTTATATTTAAGGATATAAAACAAAACATACACACTTGTAGGGAGCCTGTTGTGTGTGTGTGTATATATATATATGTTTTATTCAGTCTGACAGTCTTTGTGTTATTGCAGTTTTTAGTTCACTTTACTGGGATTACAGATATATTTGGGGTTAAATATATTACTTTATTATTGGCTTTCTGTGTAACTTTTATATTCCATTTTTCTCCTCTTTCTTGTCTTTTTTCTTTTTAAAAATTATTCTACTTCCCCTTCCCTTAACTGGTTAAATTTGTATTATTTTACTGTTATTTCAGTGGTAATTGTAGAGATAACATCCTGTGTTTTTGACTTACTAAGGTTCTCATATAAATTAGCACTTTCTGGGCAGTGCAGGGGTCTTAGAATACTTAAATCTCAAGTACTTACCTCCTGGGTTATATGTCATTATTGTCAATATAGTAATGTTCACTAGGTGTGGTAAATTTACAAACTATTACTATTATCATTTAGAGTTTTTCATCTTTTTACCCTTTATATTGCTCTGTCATTTTCTGCAACTCCAGATTTCTATCTAGGGTCCTTTCCCTCCTATCTGAAGAGTATCCTTTAGTATTTCCTGTATTGTAGACATGCTGAGGATATATTCTCTCAGCTTTTGTTTGCTTAAAAATCTTGTTTCTCTTTATTTTTGAAGGGTGTTCTCACTGGGTATAGAAGCACCAAATGCTGGCTCACCTCTCTTGGCCTTTCAACTTCTCCAGATGTTAGCCCCCCAGATTCTCAATCATACTGAGGGGTGTGTGTGTGAGTGTGTATGTGTTGTTTTGTCCAGCTTTCTAATTGTTCTCAGCAAGAGTGTGGGTCTAGGAAACCGAGTTGCCATTGCTGGAAGCAGAAGTGCTGGAAACATTTAAAATAGTCCAAGCACGCTGTCAGGAACTTATTAGCAGATGTTTGTTTTGCTTTCCAGGTTTGTTTTCTCTTGTTAGACTGTGAACTCTTTGAGGACAGTGACCATGTCTCAGTCTTTGTATATCCTTACCCTTTGTATTGAGCACAGAGTCTGGTTGTTGTCAAGCAGTGGTTCAAAGGCTGGCCGTGCCGCAAGCTTTTCTGTGGTGTGGCCTTCACCTTTGAAATCACTGTGTTCCTGGGACAGGTTTTCTCAACCTCAACGCTGTAGACATTTGAACCAAATGATTCTTTGCTGTGGGGCTGTCCTGGGCCATATCGGATATTCTGTAGCATGCCTGGCCTTTACAGGCTAGATACCAGTAGCACACCCACTTCCCATCACCCCCCCCGGCCCCCCCCCCCCCACACACACACAGTAAAGTCAGTCATTTTCTGACTACTGAAAATGTCTCAAGATAGTTGCAGATTTCTTCTGAGGGCAAATCCCGTCTAATTGACATCCACTAGAGTAATGCATAAGGTGCTCAGCAAAGGCCATTTAGCATCATGATTTGGTGCTTTTGCATTTGTGTTTCCTAATGTGGACTTTCCTTTAAACCACAGGGTTTGAAACTGCCAAATCTTTCGCCCTTCATGGTGCACATGTGATCCTGGCCTGCAGGAACATGACGAGAGCCACTGAAGCTGTGTCCCGCATTTTAGGAGAATGGGTAAGCGAGCGCTTACATTTTTCTTTTTAATTGTCAAATACACATGCCGGGATAAACACTTGAAGGTTTTAGTACAGTTCATAAAGTTTATTGCTCTTGGAATAATGTTTTCTTTGTTTTTAAAGTCATATTCTCTTTGTTTATTTTATGAATGAAAGGACAGGCAAGCCGTTTATAGTTTGTTTATGGTTCTCTGTCAATGTCATCTGCTTTATTAGTCAGAGGTTCCAGAATGTTTACTCATTTAGCTCGTTTATTAAGAAAAACAGAATGTGGTTGACGCCCTCGAGTGTGACTAAGAGGTTATGTGCGGTTTTCAGAATGATAAAGGGGCAGACTTTAACCCTGTCTCGGTTTTTCCTCTTTGCTTTTCTCTGTGCAGATGTGGGTGTTGATGTGCCTGTGTGCACAAACATGTATTGAGGGCAGTTGGTGCTCTTGGGGTTAAGGATATAGCATCAAATAAAACAAAATACCTGCCCTCATGAACTTCTAGCTAGAAGAAACCAACCATAAAGGGATGATTAAAGTTTAACATGATGTCAGGTTGTTATAAATGCAGTGCAGGCCAGTGAAGCAGAGTGAGGGATCAGGAGTGGACAGCGTGGGCTATTTCAGCTTGGGTGGTCAGCAGAGACCCCTCTAAAGCTATGATGTTTGACCCAGGCCCTGATGAAATAGCGAAGTAAGCCATGCAAATGTCAGGGGAGATGCTTGGCGGTGGACATGTGCCTGGAGGCTTCCAGGCTCGGTGGGCACGCTCGTGTGCCTGGAGGCCGGGGGAGCGGGAGGGGGTTGCCGAGGGGCTCAGAGTCACTGTGGCATGAGAGGCTTTGAGTCAGAGTGACACAACTGAGTGGGTTTTTTTTTGTTTTTTTTTATTTTTTAACATGATCACCAGGCTTTGAAGTAACATACAGACCTCATTCATTCCCATGCCTGTGAAGTGCCCCAGTGTCATAGGTACTGGGTGTCTAGCGTTAAGGAAAAACAGGTGTTGTCACTGTCTCTGTAGAGCTTTCAGCTGAGGGTGGAAGACAGATCAAGCCAAAGATAGATAAACACCACTGTAAACTTGAAATGAGGCGAGGTGGTATTCCAAAATGGTGAAGGATGCCAGAGAGGCGGGGCATTTGGAGTCCCCGAGAAAGAGGTGGCTGAACTCAGATCTCAGGAAGGATCGGGGGGAAAGGGGAGAAGGGTCAAACTGAGCTGAGGGAGTGATCTGCGCGGTAGCTCTGGGGTGGGGGAGACAGGTGGCTGGAGCGGGGCGTGGAGGGGGCTGGATAGTCCTTGCCAAGATTGTCTTCATCCTCTGAACACCGTGGAAGATTTCTTGCCATCTGAAGAAATAGACCATGGTCTGTTTAAGAGAACGTCCGGCCTTCTGGGCTGAGAAGTTATGGAAGTCAAGAAAAGGGAGATTTATTTCTGCTTTTTCAAGCAGGATTTCAAACTTAGTATATTTTAAATGAACCCTTGTCCTGATCTCACTGGATTCATTATTTTGAGTTAAATTAAAAAACAGGGCCCATTTTTTTTCCAGTTATCTTAGCATCTTTCTAACTCCAGAGTTAGAAAAATGTATTAACCTCTACTACGTGGTATAGAGTAATCTTTAGAGATGTATAGAGAATGAATGGTCATAATGTGCATATGGTTTGAATCTTCATAAAGTGTATACGATGAAAAGTGAAAGTCCCTTGCATTCTTCTCTTGGGGGTAAATATCATTAACTATTTCCTGTATGTTCTTCCAGAAAAGGTTGTGTATACTAGCTAAAACACATGCTGTTATGTACTTTGAATTTTTTTCCCACTTAATACTAGAGGAAGTCTTTTATTCTCAGTGCATAGATGTACCTTGTTGCTTGTGACTGTTGTGTGACACTCCATCACTTGTTGAGGAAGTCATTTATTTGTGTGGTCTTCCAAGTGATGCTCTTGTGAAGGTCAGTCTCTCACATTTTCATCCAAAGTTGGCTGTCAACTCTGCCGCAGTGACCATTCTTCTTTTTTTAGATTTGTTTATTTTTAATTGAAGGATACTTGCTTTACAGTGTTGTGTAGATTTCTGCCGTACATCAGCATGAATCAGCCATGGCTATACACATGTCCGGTCCCACCCACCTCCCACCCCATCCCACCCCTCCTAGGTTGGTCTCAGAGCCCTGGTTTGAGCTCCTGAGTCATACGGCAGATTCCCACTGGCTATTTTACATGCGGTAGTGTTTCCCTGCTAGTCTCTCCATTTTCCATTGTATTTTAAGTACCACGTCTTCTTTATCCAGTCCTCTGCTGGTGGACGTTTAGGTTTCTTCCATGTCTTGGGTGTTGTAAATAGTGCTGCAGCGAACACTGGGGTGCATGTAGTTTGTTGAGTTATTGTTTTCTCTGGATATATGCCCTGAAGTGGGATTGCTGGGCTTAAGTATTCAGTTAAATGTTAGTTAGCTGCTGCTGCTAGTAATAATAATAAAATAATTTCTTATTCATGCATGAAAGTACAAAGGAATGTTTACTTTTCTTAACCTCTCCAAGTGGCTGAAAGAGGAGCTGTAGGGAGTGTGTTTATCGGCCTGACTCCAGTGGAGTTGCAATGAATTTTTTCTGTCTTCATATGTCTGGACTCCTACGTTTTAATAGATGTGTATTTAGTTTGTTGATGAGTATTTTCCAGTGGAGCTCATATTAGCACTCAACTGTCATTTGAAAAGCCATCTTAATTATTGATGTGATTGCTTTTTCTATTGTATTTACAGAGAAACACACTTTGCATATATTTAGGGAATATTGTTAAGGGATCAGTCATCAGGAACAGCATGCAGTGGTTTATATCAGAACAGTTATTGAGAAAGCCGGGAGATGAGGGCTCAGAGAAAAGATTTATTAGTCGGAGCTAATGGAATGTGCACGTGTCAGGGAGAGCGTGCGTGCTCGGCTGGGTATCGCCACGCAGTTTGATGCTGGGGGGACTGAAGTATCACAATTATTCTAGTTTTCAATAGAGTTGATACTCGGTCTGTTTATTTAGTTGGAGTGAAGTTGTGTGGAAAGCTGACAGTATTATCTCATACTGCAGCCTCATTGATAAGCATCGGAAAATAGTGATTTCACTGTCATTGTCAGATATGGAACGCTTGGTGCGAGCCTACGTGTTAGACAGTTTGCTGTGCTTTTAATGGATGCTGGCAACCTGTTTTCATGACGCGGTAGTAAGGAGTGAGGCGGGGAGGATCCCATGTGAAACATTGTTCGCACTTCTAAGAACCGCTGGAGAAATCTAGCTACTTCTAGACTCTCTCTAATCTGCTCAGTGACTTCATGATCCTGTGTGCTTTAGTATTTGTGGGCATTTCCCCCACTCTCCTGTGATAGAAGAAGCTTAAATCTGATAATTTACCTTTACAGACCAAAGGCCTTCTTTCATGAGATGTGTATATGTTGAGGGGAGACATGTGGGGTGGCTAACATACAAGCTTGATGTCTGTCTAGTCAGGCAACTTGGCTTGGAAAAAGTGATCATTACTCAATGCATTGCAGAGTGTAAGGCTCTTCCCCGTTGTTGTGAGTGATCTCTAGCTAAACAAATATAAAAACTCTTAATCTTTTTAATAGTTACAGACTGTTGGGAAGAGTTCATCCGACATCAGCTGCTAGATTTGTTCCTCGTTTCTTTACTTTAAAAATTGTTTCTATGTATAGTATTGGATTTTCAGTAGACTAAGTGTGGTGTAAACAGGTCTGCACTCCAGCAGGAGCGGTATAAGCCACTCGCTTTAATCACCGTGTGCCCGTCGCTCAGTTGTGTCTGACTTTAGCAGACACACACACACACAGGCAGAAAGGTTCTACCTCGGGACATTTCTGTTTACAGATGTCATCTCCTTATCATCAGCTGCAGGTAGGATTGGGTATTCATAGCTGCCTCTGTCCTCGGCACCCTGCTTACTGGCACTTAGCAGTGAAGTATTTGTGTATGCGTGAAACCCATCTTGCAGATGAGGCTGTAGAGGCTGGGAGAAGGGGGAGGACTTTGCTGAAGCTCACACAGCTGGGAGCCACATGGTGGACCCAAGGTGTGAAGCCGTGTCTCCCGAGCCCAAAGCCCTTCTCATTACCCAGTCCAGAATGACTGGTGCGTGCTGTGGCGGAGGACGGGCCTGTTTCACGGGCTTGGTTTCTCTGTCCCTGATGTGAGGGTCCCTGTGGTCCTCCAGCAAAGAGAGCCTCACTGGTGGCGTTCTGAAACCCAGTTGCTGAGCCTCCCCTCCCCGAGGAAGCTCTTCCCAGACTTACATTTCAAGTGGTGCACAGTGTATTTACTGTTGAACTTCAGCTGCCTCTTTGCCCTTCCCTGTCACAGGCTCAGGAAAGGTTCTTTATCAGATAATAAATTATTCATCCCTCTCATAGACATAATCGGTTGCTAAAATATTCTGAGTTTCCTCTGTCTCCAGAATGCCTAAAACTTGTGATTGGTTCTTCTCCTCTAAGTTTTTCCATTTCATTTCTCATTCTGAAATTTTTGCATTGACTTATTAATCTTGCCTGTTATTCATTGTCTTTGATCACCATCTCCTTGTCTTCGTTTGCGTATGTTGGTTTTTTCACCCAGTCATGAACTGAATATTTCAAACTTTGCATCCATTGTAACCTTTGCATAACGAGGGCTATGATGTACTGCTGAGTTTTAAAGAGTGCAAAGTCAAGCGTAGACGGAGAGCTCCAAACCACCACTCCCAGCCGGGAGACTCAGTGCAGATGCAGTCTTTCATCAGTACGGGGCCCTGAGTTCTTGTGAAACAATTTCGACGTAGTGGGGAGAGATGGATTTCATTTTCAGATGATGTTCAGCCAGTGGTCGACAAGTCTTGCTTCTGGCCACTAGAGTGTTTAGGCGCCATCATTTAAGAGGAAAAAAGTACGTGTGAGACTGAGTTTCGTGTTTATTGTGGGGCGTCTACAGAGAGTCTCAGACATAGCCGTTGTTAGATGAAACAGAGAGGCGACACAGCCCTTGGGCCAAAAACACCTTCCCTGCACGGTCAAAGATGCAGCTGCACGTGAGGCAGCGTCTCAGGGTGGGGTGGCTCACGCTGCAGAAGGTGAGGGTTTATTGTAAGTGTATATTTAAAGTCGACTGAGTTTTAATTTACAGGGAGGCAGCCCAGAGGAGTAGAGGGGAGCCCCAGCTCTGGAGTCATCTAGGCCTGGGAACCAGTCCTGAATTTGGACATGAGTTCGCCGCATCTCCCTGGTCACATTTGGTTATGCCCTTGAACATTTGGTTACGCCCTTGGTTTATTTACCTGTGGAAGGGGAATGGTCCTGGTAATGGTTCATTATGCACACCCTTGCACAGAACCCAGCACGTAGTAAAGACTCAGGAAAAAAAAAAGTAATTATGGAGAGGCTGGCTTGTTCAACACAGATCCCTAAAGTAGGCACATACTCTCAGAAATCTTGTTGGAAGATATGTTTCCTCTTACACCTTAAAAAAGTCTCTGTATTGATTAGAGCCCTCGGAAGTAGCCAGGCCTCCCTGCTTCTTCCCGCCGGTGTCAGGCCACTCTGAAATGAGCTGGGCGAGGAGCAGGGCTTCACCCTCCTTCGGGGGCAGGAGGGGCGTGGGGACGTGACTGGCTATATCGCTGGTACCCACGCCCTGGTGTGGAGCTGGCTGGTGCTGGCAGAGGCCGGGGTTAGTGCCCAAGGTACGTGGCTGGCAGAACCAGCGCTCTGTTCCTGGGGAGCTCACCTGGAACTAAGCCCCTGCCCCTTAGTCAGCTGGGGAGGCAGATGTGCCTGGATTTTGAAGACTTTTGAACTAAGTGGTCGCGGTAGTTTTAAAAATCTGTCCACACGTACTTTTTTTTCTTAAGTGTTAGTTTAATATTTATTTTCATTTTATTTTTGGCTGCGCGGTGTCTCTTGCTGCATGCAGGTCGTCTCTAGTTGCAGCGAGCTCCGGCTTCTCATTGTGGTGTCTTCTCTCGCTGTGGAACACCAGCTCTAGGGCGCGTGGGCTCAGTAGCTGTGGCTCATGGGCTTAGTTGCTCTGCGGCATGCCGGATCTTCCCGGACCAGGGATTGAACTGGCGTCCCTCGCATTGGCAGGTGGATTCTTAACCACTGGGCCACCAGGGAAGTCACTACACATTCTTGGATGCCCCTTCCTTTCAGACGTGGATCCTAATTCTCCTCCCCTCCAGTGCAGGCTGAACACAGCGATTCACTGTTGAGGGATAGAGTGTGGCAGAAATGATGGAGCGTGACTCACAGGAAGGACCGTAAAATGCTGGTGGCTCCTTCTTGCTTGGTGTCCTGGATCGCTCAGCATGGGGGAAGCCAGCCGCTGTGCTGTGGGGGTGCTCGGGTGTCCCCATGGAGAGCCCCTGGGATAAGGAACTGAGCCCCCTGTGACAGGCCTCCCAAGGGAGCCCTCTTGGACTCCCCCGCCCCTGTCAAGCCTGCAGATGACTGTGGCTGACAGGTCGACGGCAACCGCATCAGAGATCTCGAGTCAGCACCATCCCAGTTCCTGGCCTGGAGAACCTCGGTGAGACAGCACATGCTTACTGCCTTAAACTTCTACACTTTGGGGAAGGTGTTATGTAGCAGTGGGTAATAAACATGGAGTCCTGGCCACAGGGGAATAGGATCTT
The DNA here is from genome assembly GCF_019320065.1 of Cervus canadensis. Taxonomy (NCBI): domain Eukaryota; kingdom Metazoa; phylum Chordata; class Mammalia; order Artiodactyla; family Cervidae; genus Cervus; species Cervus canadensis. Next base: position 59,631,974 of record NC_057403.1, on the reverse strand, counting down.
GGAACCTGGGCAGTGAGTGCGAAGGACAAGACGTGGGGACTCGCCCAGAGATGGCCTCCGAGTGCAGGGAGCCTTACGTTCTTAGGGTGATGTCAGCTGTCTCAGTCACCGTGTCCCACCTCCTCCCACGGTGGAGACCACTTACACAGCTTCTCTGAACAGAGCTCACCTGGATTTGGCTTAAATGCTTCCAGGGATGGATAGGCTTCTCTCTGCAAAGGCAGCCCATCCTGTTTTCACGCATCTCATAATTAGAAAGTTCTCCCGAAGATTGAAGGCAGAATCTTGCCTATATTTTCCCCGCCAGCCTTCTCATCAGAACCTACCTAGCACTCACATCTCTCAAGTTCCGTAAGTAATAAATCCAAAGTTATTGAAGACACCAGGTTACTGAAAGCTGGCTGTGAGGCTGGCCCCTCTCATTTCTTTGCATCCTGTGTCCCTTTTTTGTGGTGGTGTTGGAGTTTGGGATGCACGTGGTAAGGCCTAGCAGCTGGGGAGAACCCGTCTGCTCTAGTGCCCGTCAGCGGGTTACCAGGTGCAGAGCCCGAACCCCCGGGCCTTCCTTGGAGTTGATGCATCACTGTGAGCCAAGCGCAGAGTCTCCTTTTAAATGACCGAAGAGCACTGCCTTCGTCTACCTGGCAGTTCTCAGGGTCTGGTTGTCCCAGCTGCACTGCGGTCTGTAAGGTGGGTATCCGGGAGAAACTTCAGTGCACCTCTGTGATGGCTTTGTTGTTGTTTATTGAGAGGGACTAATTAACTTTGATTATTGCACTAATATTATGGCGCTTTGACAGCCCTTCAGATTTATGACTCCGGGAAAATAAACAAATGAAATGCAGGTGCTGGAGCAGAAAGAATAAGTTATTACTGAACTTTAATTACCTGGAATGTTTTAGCCAGGAGAGAATTAGTTGATGAATTACAGGATGTTGAAATCTACATCAAATTGTGAGCAACATGCAGACAAAAATGAAAAGGGCGACTGGGAGGGTGCTGTTCTTAAGGGAGGAAAGGATAGGGCACATCTGATAATGATCTGAATAGTGTTTCACTGATGAATCCCTGTTGCCAGTGGAGCAGGATTTTACACAGTGCTGTTCAGGGCATGGTCCCTGACCCCACGGTCAGCGTCACCTGAGAACCTGCTAGAAATGGAGATTCCTGCCCGAGACCTTCTAGATCAGAGTTTCTGGAGGTGGAGCCCAGCAGTGTGTGTTTCACAGTCCCCCCCAGGAGATTCCAGTGTATTGCTCTGCAGTTCTCATGCTGCTTGACTTTTCCCACCCCCCCCCCCAATGAAAGGGCAGGTACAGATTTTTACCAGTATTTACAAAAATCAGGTGTTCTTACAACCTCATTCACCAGCTAACTCGGAGATTCTCAAGACTGTTTAAAAAACTGTACAGATACTTATTAAGCATCTATTTTGTACTATATGTAGTGGGTGCTCTAGGACAGTCTAGTATGCAGTAAGTCCCCTACATACAAGCCTTCAGTTTGTGAAAAGTTTTGAAGGTTGTGAACTTCCAAAGATGGTAACATGTGTTCACATGTCTGATCACGTAAGTTAGTTCATGTGTCTGGTGTACAGTTTAAGTGCCTGCATCCTAGTTTAATTCTCCTTGTAGTGTTTCCTGCTCTGAGAGCCTGTAACACTTTGGTGGGGGGGCGGGTGGGAAGGTTCCTGGTGCTTAGAAACTCTGAAAATAGAGAAAAACACATTTACTTATCTGTAGCCCTCTCTTAGGAGTAGGGTGACAGTGTATTGTTCAAACCAGAAAATGCTGAGAGCCATAGGGTCATAATAATTATACCAGAAGAGGCAGCACCCAGGAGAGAAACGGGGACATCCGAGCAGTCCTGTCAAGTGTAGTTACCCCGGCCCTCCGCCCTGGCCAGGCTCCGTACCGGAGAGGTGCAGTCTGGCTTCTGATGAGCCGCGCACCGCCTTCATCCCTGCAGCTCTGGGTCCTCTCCTCATCTTGCCGGAGAGGTGCAGTCTGGCTTCTGATGAGCCACGCACCGCCTTCGTTCCTGCAGCTCTGGGTCCTCTCCTCATCTTGCCTTTTAGAGAACTTGCTGTTTTCATTCCCATGAAAGTCTGGCCGGCCCCCAGCCCAAGGCTGTCTCCATTCCTTGGACAGTTGCAAAGCTAACTGAGACTCCAGATCTTTCGTTGTCAAAGTTGTGGAGATTCTTTTTCTATTTCTTGCCTCTCTGAGTCTTCTCGGGGACTCAGGGGCGCTTTGTTGTGACTTGTGGGCTTTGCTGGCTGCAGAGCATGGGTTCCAGGACACTTGGGCTGTAGAGTGCCCGGGCCCAGTTGCTGTGTGAAGTGACATGGACCGTTTTTTGAGTCTTCACTGAATTTGTTACGATATTGCTTCTGCTTTGTATTTTGGTATTTTTGGCCTGAGGCGTGTGAGATCTTAGTTCCCTGACCAAGGAACAAACCCACAACCCCTGCCCTGGCAGTCGAAGTCTTAACTGCTGGACCACCAGGGAGGTCCCAGCGCTGCAGAGTGTCTGTTCAAGACACTCCTCCTTTTGTGTGGCTTCTCCCATCGTCTGGACCTTTCCAGAGGCCAACCCCCCCCCCCCACCACCTCTCGTGGAAAGTGCCATGCGCCTGAAGAACAGAAATGCAGTTTGATGTTGGACTGAGCCCAACTCTCCATAATGGAAATCTCCCCAAAATTCATGCAGTGCTGTTTAGAAACACGTAGCGATCATTCAGAACTACCTTCCACTGGGGGTGATTCACAGCTTGTCTGGTCTGGGAATGTGGGTAAGTGAGAGCTGGTTAAGTGTTTATTTTCAGCTGTGGTTAAATTTGCAACACTGGAGGAGATACTGGGGCACTTGGCAGTGAGGTTGGTGATCAGAGTCATCGTAGGCTTGATGGCCTTCTTGCAGGCCTGCCAACAGCTTTGGGGAGACGTCAAAGAAAAGCAGAAATAAGTCTACGTTTCCTTAAGGTATATGTGGAAAAAAAGTTCTTTTTAATCATATATGACCCATTGGGTTTGAAGTAACTCTTTTAGCCATTACTTGTAGAGGATCCAGCAAAGATGGGAGCTAGTTTGTGCAAGAGTGATACAGTGGAAGATTCAGTCATGAATTGGTGAAGTCATTTGTCTTTTTAGGGAGAGTTTTAGATTATAGGATGACATTTGGGTAGACTGGTGTTGTCAAATGGTAGCATTCGGGGATTGAAAAGGACTTTCTGAGATCATCCAGTTTACCCCCCGCCCCCCCACTCAACAGATGGGGAAACTGAGGCCTAGAGAGGGTAACTGACCCATCAGTGTGACAGGCAGGGATGCCTTCTTTGAGACGGCTGTCATACTGCCCATTTGTCTGCTGTGAAAAAAAAGTGTGTGCATATTTTTTTTTTTTAAAAAAGACAATGGAACTGCCTGTAAGATAGGAACCGAAGCACCCAACACTTCATGCCACTTCATCTGGATGGCTAGTTTAATTCTCCTCATTTTGATGATGGTGATGATGACGACGCAATAACAGTAATGGTAGTAGTGGCATTGTGTGCCAGTCTCGATGCACGACACTTTCCGTGCCTTAGTCCAGTTCATCTTTATTGTCATAAACCCCATGAGGTAGTTACTATCTTGAATCCTATTTTCAGGTCACATGAGGCACAGAGAAGTTTAGGACCTGGTCTGAGCACACAGGGCACATACGCAGAAGAGATGAAATGCCGTAGGAGGGCAGCAGGCTGGCCCGTCATGTTCCTCTTGGCGATTCCCTGGTGTGCAGCAGTGTCTGGTCATTAGGAGGGGCTGAGTCTTTGAGTGAATGACTGAGAGTACATCAGGGTTGCCCATTGAGCCTTGGGGGTTGTAACCTGAGTGACAGTGTTGTACCACTGTGGGAAGGGACAGTTTGGTTGCTTTGTTTTTGGAAAACTAGACTAGTGGAGGTACATATAACCAGATTATTTTTCTTGAGTACTCAGCTGTGTGAATTGATTTTCATGTTGGTGATGCTGAAGTGCCCCCAGTTCTTCAGCTGCCCACTAGCTTGTTGAAGATAGACTAGTTTATGGGACACAGTGATAAGCACACTGCGTCCCAGTTCTTTGAAAATCACTGGTCTGGTTCGGGCATTCTCACTTGGCCAGCTCCCCTCGCCGTTTAGAAGCAGGAGCCGGCCTAGATGCTAGCTAGGCCTTCGGAAGTAAGTGTATAAACCTTCTTGTTGCCTATTGCTTTGGTCGGAAAACTAGCTGTGCTTTTGACATCCCCTTTCCTTTCGGAGAATAAGTAACTGTCCTGCAGCCTGTCAAGACCGATGGTTACTGAAGGAGATGAACTGGAGAGGGAAAGGCGGAGACAAGAAAGCAGAGCCGGGGTGGGGGTGGGAGGGACAGACACCCAGAGAAAGACAGACAGATGTGCCCATAGGAGAGAGAGAGAGGGGAAGGGAGGGAGACTCTCCTGAGTGTTTCTATGGGGCTTTTTAGTGCCAGCCTCTGCACGATGGGTTTGATCACTGTTTTCAGAGTTCTCTGATCATTTCTTGCTCAGAAAGGAGGAAATTAGAATTGTTGAGCTATGATTTGTTTTAATCAGAAAGAAATTGTCTAACATAAATCTCCCCGTGAGTGCTGGAAAAGCCCTAAAGCGGCCAGGAAAAAAAATATCAATACTTTGCAAAGGAGGAATGATTGTTCCAATCCGTGGCTTAATTGACTCTAAGCCTTAATGAGACTCAGGCTGGAGCGGGCTATACAGGCTTGGTGGCTGGGACCACCAGTGAAAGCCACCGGGGAGGGGAGGGCTGCGGGGTGGTTCTTTGGTTCTTTGCTATGGATGCGATTTTTCTAATTGAGCAGGAGTCCCTAATACTGGTTAGTAATTTTTATTTTTTTTTTTCCTATGAAGAGAGTAAATTTTTTTCTCTAACACAGTAATTTATTTTAAATTACAGCCTTTTCTATTGGAAGCATTCATTTATGTTAGATTATCGTTCCCCAAGTGAAGTTTCACTGATGCTTTATAATTAAATATAGATTTTTTTTTAAAAGATAGTATATATTTTAAATTTATAAGTGGACAGATTGGGGTATATCAAGACTTTATTTAAGGAGAGTAAATAGCCCCCCCGATGAGCATGATGCCAGTCAGAACGGATTCCTTTGGCCTCAGCATGTCTCTGTTCAGTGCCAGGCACCTTTGTGGGAAGGGATGCTGAGATGTGCTTGCGTCATCCGTCTAGAAGGACTGGTCGGTAAGTGAGGTCTTACCGGTGTGAATAACTGGCTCGGGCTCTGGTCTGTCCCAGTTTGAATCCTGTTTCTCTACGAACTTAACCGATGGCACTTCCTTATGCTGTGAGTCTCTGCCCACGTGCATTTTCCCCCCTCCTGCCCGCCTTCCCTCCCTCCCTTCCCTTCTCTTAGCAGAGGGTTAGCAACCCCTCTACTCTGAGGGACTTGGCAGTGATGAAGAAAGCCAAGGTCCCTGCCTCCAAGGAGCTGACAGTCCATGTTTCGGGTTTTAAACACGTGTCCGTCACAACACTGCTCACATCACACACCGATCGTTGGCTGAATAAGCCACAGTCGTCCGTTGGAACTTTATTGTATGCCAGGCATCCCCCTGGATGGTGAGCTTGTGTAGTACCTGAGATTCTGTGCTTGCCTTTCGGGAGTAGAGGTGTTTTGACAGACATGTACATTAATAATAATGATGTTATTATTACTAGCCCTCCACTTAGGGGTGCGGGTGTGAATTGGGCAGGCCCTCGCTGCCAGCCCAGGTCCAGTAACAGCCGGGCAGCAGCAGACCCCGTGCCCCGTGTCCCGTGTCCCGACGCTTGTGGATGCTGTCGGACCAGTCAGCTGGAAGTATGTGGGTTTCTCTCTGACTCCAGCCACCGAGTTCGCGTTCACAAGCCCTCAGTGTGGAGTCAGGCCGACCTGCTTCGGCGTCCTGGCTCTCCATCTGCTGGCGGGGCCTGTTCTGAGCCCGGGCCCCTCCAGCTGACTGGGGAAGCTGGGGCGCTGCTCCGCGCAGGGCGCTCATCAGGATGAAGTGAGATGACAGTGCCGACTCCTGGCCGCGCTCCGGCCCACCCACCGGCGCACCGCGCCGCGCCGAGAGCTTCTGGGGTTTCCTCCCCGCACCCGGCCTGTCTTGGGCTCCAGCCCCTCGGGGTCTTCCTGCACCCCCTCCCCTCCAGCAGCTCTCGCGCAGAGGGCCCGGCCTCCAGCCGGCGCCTCCCCCGGGTGCGTCTGCCCCCGCGAAGCCTCCTCGCTGCGGTGCTGGACTCGGTGGGGCGGTGACGGTTTCCAGAGACCTTCGGTCTGCGCGCCAGCCGGGAGGAAGCGGAATCATTCCCTGTGCCTCTTGGCTCGCGTCCTGGAGGGCTGCACAGACACCCCGGGCAGGCTTCAGCGACCGCGCATCAAGGCCTCCATTACGGCTCCGGAATGAAAACATGCCCTGGTGCTCCCCGCGTGCGGAGCTGGAGGCTGTGCTTGGCCCAGACCTCGCAGTGGCACCAATCCCCTCCCACCCAATCAGGAGGTCCTGTGGCAGCCAGGGGCCGCTCCACATGCTGAGCTGCATGCTGCTGCTTCTGAGGATGCAAAAAGAAAAAAAAAAGGTAGGCGTTCCCAGGACCCGGAATGTCGAGACGCACTTCCGGCCTGAGGGGGGAAGTGTGACTTGAAGCGCAGAGAAGTGATCTCCTGTCCACGTTTGTGGAGCCGGACTTGGGACAGGCCACAGAACAGTCACGGCTCACTGGGTGCTTTCTCGTCGTCTTTGTCAGAAACTCTGAACTCAGAGCCCCACGTTCATGTTCTCCTTAGCAGGAACCCTCCTGTAGAGGTATTCGTGAACCTGGCAACTCAGAATCGTGAAGGTTTTAGGATTTGCGGAGAACTTATCCACAAAAGGAAATGGACGAATTAAAAATACTAAGGGGTTCAGCTGGCACCGCAGGGATGAATCCTTGGGATCTGTGTTTCTTCCCCTTTCATACTGTAAACATATGGCACGGATTTTCTGCCCTCATTACAGATGCTGAGAGAAGGCAAAGACAAATATTTATATTACATTCATGTTTTACAGTAAAAACACTGTTGGGTTTGTTTATACAGTTCCACTGTTACAGTTTTTATGGTTGGTAATGAAACCACTGTAAAAACCAGACTGCGTTATATAGCAGATACGACAAGGCCCAAGATTCAGGGAGAGACCCTGGGTGGAATGGTTGACGTCACGAGTGGAGCATGAGTGACTGAACGATGTGTTAGGACAGGCCAGGCTAGGCTGTAATAACAGACGACCTCAAAGTCTCCGGGGCTTAAAACAACTGAGGTTTATTTCTCCTTCCAGTGACATTCTCCATCAGGAGTTGCTGGGAAGGCCGAGCTAGATGGAACCTGCCTTAGCCGCCCGGAGTCAGTGTGCGTCGCTGGAGGTTGTGACAGATGAAGAGAAAGGCTTGCTGACCACGTTCTGCGTTTCGGGCTCATGGCTCAGAGGCGACTCTGTCGCAGCTGCTCATGTTCCAAGGGCCAAAGCCATGTGCACCCTCTAGGTGCAGAGGGGGGCACACCCACCATGTGCACAAAGGGCAGGGCACAGCCAGAATAGCAGAGAGCCGCCCTCAGGACCTTCTTCCGGCACCTCAAGCCTTTCTGTAGTTTGTTGTTTAGGCGCTAAGTCATGTCCGACTCTTTGCGATCCCGTGGACTGTCATCCACCAGGCTTCCCTGTCCATGGAGTTTTCCAGACGAGAATACTGGAGTGGGTTGCCATTTCCTTTTCCAGGGGATCTTTCTGACCTAGGGATCGGACTTGCGTCTGCTGCATTGGCAGGCAAGTGTTCTTTACCACAGAGCCATCTGGAAAGAGCTCCTTTTTGTTGTCACTTAACTGATAGTTGGGCTTCCCCGATAGCTCAGCTGGTAAAGAATCCACCTGCTATGCAGGAGACCTGGTTCTATTCCTGGGTTGGGAAGATCCCCTGGAGAAGGGAGGACTACCCCCTCCAGTACTCTGGCCTGGAGAATTCCATGGACTGTATAGTCCATGGGTTGCAAAGAGTCGGACACGACTGAGCGACTTTCACACTTTCAACTGATAGTCTCTGTCTTGTCCAACTTTGAATCAAATTGGGGCACAGAGGGCATGAGAGACCCTCTGCCCACCACCCCCATCTCCCTAAAGTTGATGAGACTCCTGCCTTTGTTTTGCCACAACCTGAATAGAAGGGACCTGTAGCTGTCCCCAGGAATAGGTCACAGTGCAGAAGAAGGTTTCGGATCCACAAGTTGAGCTGTGGTTTTGTTTGAGTGTGTTTGCGCTTAAACGCTGCTGCCTGGAAGCCCATCAGTACGCTGCGCTCCTTTAAGACCTGTCACTCTCAAGTGGTGTGCGCTGCCCTTGTCACAGGCGTGAAGCTCTGGAGGTAACCATCTTCCAAAGGAAAGGAAAGTATACTTACGAGAACAACACGAAGTGACGTATCGCAGACACTTAAAGGTGGTATCTGGAGCTGATATGTCCAGTATGGTAGCCAGTGGCCACATGTGGTAATTGAGGGCTTGAAATGTGCCTGCTCCAGGTTGAAATGATCTGTAAGTGTGAAACAAAATACTTACAGATTTTGAAAAGTTAATATAAACATATGAGATATTTTATTAATGTTTTTGTATCAGTTTCCATGCTGAGGTGGTGTTTCAGATACTGTTGAAATATTGAAGTTGCTTTCACTTGTTTCTCTTCACCTCTTTATTGACTTGGCTACTAGAAAATTCAAATTACATACGTGACTTTCATTGTTTTTATTGAACAGGACTGATCTAAAGGGTAAGCATCAGGAAGAGAGAGAGAAAATAATTTGATGCCTTTCTCATAAATTCCTCATTGCTGGAGCTCACAGTTTAACCTGACAGTTTATATCCTTGTTGGCATTTTCTGCTTAATATTTTTTTTTTTTTTTACATTTTAAAATAATTCCAAATTCTCGTAGTAGTTGCAAAGACTAGTACCTAGAGTTCCTGGGGACCCCTCACCCAGCTTTCCCCAGTAATGGCATCATATATAACAATACTAGAATATTCAAATGTAGGAAACTGACACTGGTAGAGTATTACAAAGATTTTATTCATATTTAACCGGTTTTTACATGTACTTATTTGTGTGTGTTATATAATTCTGTGAAAGGTTATCACCTACTTAGGTTTGTGTAACCACCACCATAATCAAAAAACTGAACTGTTCTTTCATCTCCCAACCAACACTGTTTATATTAGTTTTTATTCTTTGAGTTACTTTTTAAATTTTTAATTGAAGTATAGTTGATTTATAGTGTTGTGTCAGTTTCTGGTGTGCAGCAGAGTGATTTGGTTATATAAAGATGTTTGTGTATGTGTGTGTGTGTATATATATACTTTTTCATGTTATTTTCTGTTATGGTTTATTACAGGTTGTTGAATATAGTTCCCTGTGCTATCCAGTAGGACCTTGTTAATCCATTCTATATATAATGGTTTGCTGAGTTATTTCTTAATTAGATCTGTTACTTAGGGTGAAAAACTTCTGGGCAACTTAGTATAGTAGCAAAAGATGCTCTTGGCTCCGAAGTCCACTGCTTTGTCTGCCCATCCCACTCCTAGAGCGTGGCTGAGTTACCCCCAGCTCTGCACGAAGTTATCCCTCACCTTGAGCAGAGTAAGAGTGGCTCACAGCTCTTGATGTGGCAGTTACTCCCTGACGCAGTTTTAAAGGCGACGGGAGTGCCATCCCCTGGAACAGGCAGTTTGTGGGGTCCATGTGAGCCAGTGTTCTGGAAAATTTACACTGACTCTTAACTCCCAGAGTTTCAGGTATTCTTTTTTCTTTTCTTTTTTAAAGAAAGTGCCTTATAAGTTGCATTTGGTGATTTTGGAAATAGGTATTATTTGCTGTATTGGAAAGCTTTTTTTTAAACAGGAGGGTTATGTGCTTCTCTGGCCACCTAAAGTAGGCTTTCTTGATATTTGCATCCTAAGGTTTGTATCCGTTTCTTGTTGTTAAAGTTGAGTACAGTTTATCCTAATTTTTAACACCTCCGGAGGCCACAGAGAAGCACTCATCTGCACTTTCTTCAGGCTAAACAGCCCAGGGAACAGAACCCTACGTGATCAATCCCCTCTATGGCTGCTTCTGCCTTCCTATCTCCTTACTAAACGTACCGTCTAGACTCAAATGCTCTGTTCCTCTGTTTACCTTTTCCTGAAAAAACAAGAGGTTTATGTTATCAGCTTATACTGGTTACGTATCAGTGTAGCATGTTCTACATTTTATTAATCCAGGAATATGTTCCCTTAATCCCTCCAGGATGGAATCGTATCTGCAATGCTTATTTTCAACTTCAAGATCTGTTACGACTTTGGAAATCTTAAACAAAAGGTTGTTTTTAAAATAAAATCAGTGACTATGAGAGTCCCATGTGATAATGGAAAAGAAATCTAATTTGTTTACACCTCAGTTTCAGTGTGTATAAATTGAAGAGACTAATAGTGATGATTATAATGTGATTTGTTTTGTTGATATTTGAATATATTGTATTTGATGTAGCGTGAGGCCCACGGATGACTATGCATTGTGTAATTGTAGTAAAAATAGACAAAGCCTCTAAGCATAGGACCTTCCACTTTTGGGTACTCAGTGAATAACTTCATTTCAGTTGGTTTCTCCTGTTTGTTGAATGAATGAGTGAATGGATGAATGAATGAATGAACTTGAATTCCCCCATCACAGTTAGCTTTCTTCTTGAAGGTTGAAAGAAACTAAATAATTTTGACAAACTTTGGAGAACCAAATCAGAAAACATAAAACAATGCATGGAAACCAGTTAAGTTTTTGTTTCCCTTATTATTCCATTTTTAAAAATCTAAGTCTGTATTTTTGTATGATGCAAATGATCAGGTTTAAACAGATTCTTTGGAAGACGTGGGTGGGGTTCAGGGATTTAAATGATGTGGTGGGTGTTTCCCAGGCATTTTTAGACCTCCTAAGGCTTCCATTTCCATTAAGTATTATGGATGCATTCCAAGAATTTAATTAATATAACATCTCTTCGTTCATTGTAATTCCTCACCAGGGTTAGGAGAACTTGGGAGTGTTTAGTTTTTTATTCAGTTGATTAAAAGGTACTTTCTGTGGTTTTCTAAGTAGCTATTTTCTATGGAATTCAGAAGTTGTCCATGAATATTAAATCAATACAACTAAAATGATCAAAGTGTTGAGAAGTGCTTTCATCCAAACAGAAGAATAGTTCTCTTGCCTCAGTTGGGAAAAATAAAGTTATAAGGCTACAGATTGGAGTAAAAGGGTCATATTTGAAAAATCCCAGAACAGTAGGAGTTTTATTTGGAAGTTTTGAGGAGCTAAAATAAGAAGAGGAAAAAAAAAACAAAACCAAGTAAATCTTATACTTCATAGAATGGGCATTAAACTATGGGCTATTATGACATGGTCCAGGCTGAAAATTCATTGGCTTACATAAGGGTATCGCAAGATCTATGGATGGTTAAGATCCCTCATGGGTCTTGGGTGAGGGTGGGGGAAGGACATGCCTTTTGGAATCAAATAAATGTTTTTCCTTGGGGCCACTGGAGAAAAGAGAACCTACATCTGATGCAGTAAGGCACATCTTCTGTTTTGATTCTGTGCTTGGCTCACGTTGAGATTAGATTGGATCCTGCTTTAAAACTCCTGAAGAGGGATGGCGAGGCGGGGGTGGGGCCGGGGGGCGAGCAGGGGGTGGGCAGGAAGTCATTCTTGGTGCGCCCTGGTACTGCCTCACCCCTTGCACGGATGCCGCTGGGTTGAGCTGACTACCATGGGTGGTCTTTGCTCAGAGGTAGGGAAGGAGGAAGAGAATACTCCCGCCTGTCTAAAAGTAGCAATATCATGAGTTTCTAATACATTGGTTTGAGTTTTCAACAAAATGCTCCAAACATTTATCATGTGGCCCCAACATTTTAGCAGGTTTCATTTAGAAAAAGGCTTGGATACCTGTTTTGTACATATTATATATGGCATCCACATGAATATGTTAATTTCACTTTATTACTTTCAGTCTCTCTGTCTTCTCCCCTGTACATGATTGCTATTTTATAGCTATATTTTGGTGGAATTAGCATAGATTATCCACACAGAGAAGGTTTCAGGTGGGGATTTACAACAAGGCAGGTTCTTCATCCTTGGAAGGGATCCTTCTCTGAGTTTGGGATTTGAAAATGCACTTTGGAGTGGTCGGTCCAAGCGGGCTGAAAGGTGCAGCTTTGTGGGAAGATGAATTGAAATCGTTATTAGAGCCGTTCTCAGAATTTACGGGATATTTGATCATAGGCGTGACTTACCTCAGGAATGATGGAATGCTTCTGCTTGGAATATTTTTAATTAATCTGCCTTGGCTGTATTGAAACTGTGACACACAGAACACTAGAAGTTGGTAAGCAATAACTCAGAACTATGTGGAGAACAGCATGGTTTTTGGGCGAGTTAGCGAACCTCTTTGTTTCCGTTTCTTTCTACATAGAAGGAAGATAAAAAATAGGCCCCACATCCTGAATTTTTGTTGGGAAATATGTGAGCGTGTATGACAACTCAGAACAGTGCCTGGCACACAGTAAGCCCTTGGTGATGTTGCCGGTTTCCTGTTGTTGCTCTTGTTTTCTGACTGGTGACCGTTTGTTACTTGGAACCTCTTACTGTGGATGCAGTCCATGGGGTCACAAAGAGTCAGACGCAACTGAGCAACTGAACTGAACTAGATGGTGGTTGATGCATTCTCTTCCCTGTCCATTTTATAATAGTAACTGTCAAAGTTTTTATCCACTGGCTGAGAATTTCTTCGTTATAAATCTAGTGCTGTTATAGCTGGTTATGAAATACATAATGTAGGTAGGAAACAGCTAAGACTTGAACATTGTGGAAGAAAAGTTCTCACTTAATGAGCAAGGGCCACTTATGAGTGAGTTTTTGCTGCAGTAGCAAGCAGCGCCAAACCCTCAAGGGCTTGCAGAAGCAGTGTGTATTTCTCTGTTCATTCCCCACCGAGACTGGAGATTGGCCTTGGTCTTGTTGTCTTAGCTGGGTTTCCCTGGGCTGGTTCTTACGACTTGGCATTCCAGGAACCAGGCTGCAGAAGTCGCCAGAGGCAGAGGCTCATGTTTGCTTCCCGTTCTGCTAGTCGTATCAAGTCTCAGGACCAGGACCAAGGTCAGTGGGGCAGGAAAGCGACAGAGATGAGGGGGGAACAGTAACGGCACACGGGACATGCTCCACCAAAGATGATTTCTTAGGATACGTGCATGCGCGCCAGGTTGTTTCAGTCGTGTCCGGCCCTGTGCGACCCTGTGAGCTGTAGCCCGCCAGGCTTCTCTGTCTGTGGGCTTCTCCAGACAAGAATACTGGCGTGGGCTGCTGTGCCCTCTAGGGGATCTTCCCAACCTAGGGCTCGAACCCGTGTCTCTTACCTCTCCTGTGTTGGCAGGCGGGTTCTTTACCACTGGCGCCACCTGAGAAGCCCATTTCTTAGTCTAGGTACACTTTGTCTTTAAGTACAATACCACTTCATGAACTCGATTAACCTTTATCTTGGGCTTCTTTAAGTAGTTAAAACCACAAATGCACGAGTGAAAAAAGAAAGGCACTTCTGAACGTCAGGAATACACTGGCCAGTCTTACTTCTGAGAATCAAACCGGTGGTCTTTGCAGGGACCCAGCATGAATGGCCCAAGTAGGGAAAAGCAGCTCAGAGTCCTGGCCAGAGGCATCCAGATTTATGGCCCGTCCCAGCCTCCTCTCATCTAGGCTGTTTTCCCTTCAGATGTCTTAGTCAATCAGCAATTAATTTGAAATCCAAACTTTCATTAAGTGTTATTGAGTTCCCTCACACTGACATTGATAGTGCCCTATTTCTTTAATATCACAAACCATTTTTCATACTGCCGTTTGCATATTTTAACAGAAAAGATTGCAGTTGTGGTGTAAATGACCCAGTTTTCTGGATATATTTACGTGAATGTCATAAACTTATTATCCTTCCCTTCCACTTCACTGCTTTTCTGCTTTTCTTGAGTATTTTGAAATCATATTTAAAACATCATTACAGCCTCTGAATTCTATCCAAAGTATAAATAAATTTTACCGGGTGAATCTTTTCAAAACAATACCAAGTAGCTGGTCTGATTTAGATCTCATCTTATGTAGTGGCAGCACCATTATGCAACCAATGAAAAATATGCTCTGAATGTTTACAGGATGGCAAGGGGGGAAGTGACAGAATGTCAGCATCATATGGCATTTGCATGAATAGAGATGCTTAAATGAGGACGAGTAGTCTTGGCCAAAAATACCATTTGAGGGGTAAATTTTGGAGGGCTGGTTTAATAAGAGTAAGGATAGGTCTTTTAAGATGTAGTTTTTAAAAAAGGAATAGAAGGACCCTTTCAAGTTAGGAGTTTTGTTACATTGTTCTTCTGCAGACAGGGTTTATTGTAGCTACTTGATGAGGAGCTTCCCTGGTGGTTCAGTGATAAAGAATCCACCTGCAGTGCAGGAGATGCAGTTGATGTGGGTTCGATCTCTGGGTTAGGAAGATTACCTGCGGGAGGACATTACAGTATTCATGCCTGAAAAATCCCTGGATAAAGGAACCTCGTGGGCTACAGTCCATGGGGTCACAAAAGACTCAGACATGACTGAGTGACTGAGCACACACATGCGCGCAGTGAGTGACATGTTTGTTTTTTAAGTTAAGAAAAATGAGATTCACTCAAGAATCCAGATTTCTGGCTTCTCTTACAAATGTTGAAAGAGCCGACAGTGGTTAGCCGGGGCTGCGTAGCAGCCGTCATTCTATTTCTTGGACTGTTACTCACTCTTGCTTGGTTGAACCACCTTCACCCCTGATCCTTCCAAACTCCTCTTCCTTTATTTTATTTTTAGCCTTTGCAGCACACTAACATTTTCTTTAATATTCTCATGTGTTATATTTATTGCTTCTTGACTGCCTACCCCCCAGAAGAGTGTGAGTTCTGATGTAGAACATAATTTTGCATAGAACAAGTAAGTCCTTAATAAATGTTCATTAATGTTATAAGTGAATGGAGTTGTTCCCTGGCTGACATTTGTACCTGCAGCTTTTTTCCTGCCTTTCACCTGCTGTGGTCCCTCTGGGCTGCCCCTGTGAGGTTCCCCAGGACCGTCGAGCTGTTTGATGCCCCAGGACCTTGGGATGTGCTGGCAGTCCTATCTGCAGAGCCCCCCCATCCACTGCTGAGGTCCTCAGCCTCTCTCCCCGGCATGCAACTTCTCCACGTGCCCGTGGGCTGACCGGAACCTGCTCCGTCATTCAACCCGACAGGTGCCGCCCCGTGACAGTTCTGTCAAAAAGACCTTGAGCTCCTCCAGGGGCGGAGATGCACCTCTTCATCTCTGTGACAGCTCCTGGCTCACCCGGATGATTAAGTGGTCTCCCGGTGCATTCTGGTTTCCCGAATGCTGATGGTCCTGACCCTGTGAAGTTTCCACATGTCACAGTTGGAAAAGGAATGAGAAAGATCGAACGCCTGTGTTTTGAGCCCAGGAAAGATAGATGAAATGACCGCTCTAACCTTCTGGTTTCCTTTTCTCCGGGAAGGGCACAGATCATCACCTTGGGTCTCAGGGTCACAGCACTTAACCCTTTATCTTATTGAGGGCACTTTTCAGGAGGAGGTGACCCCATGGAAGTTACTGTGAGGGCACAGAAAAATCTTCTAATACTTAAACCTTTCAGAAAAAAAAAAGAGTTTGACTAAATGATTGTACCTCTTAGCCATATATACAATTAATTTGAGTGTATTGTAAGTTGGTTAAAATATTCCATTAATGAAAAAGGTAGGCCCAGCTTATGGTAAATACGCTACTAAGTGTTTATAGTACATTTCATATTTTACATGATTTCCTTTATAATTCTGCTTATCTTTTCATTCTAATTCCCTGAAGGACATATAAAAAGAACCCCTAAAGAGAGTAATTACCGCTGTACTCTTTAACCAAGGCTCCTTCTGCAAAGCGAAAATCTGAGCTGCTTTTTAAAGAAGGCTGTTTTTAAATAAAAATGCAAATAAGCTACTTTGTAACCACATTAATTACCCACCTAGCCTCTTATTACCATGTTTGTATTGTTTGCAAATACTATTTACAGTCGTGTGGAAATTAGCATCGCTGGTCCAGAGGAAAGATGGTGGTGGGGAGGCTGTGCATTGGAACCAATTAGGGCGAACCTTGTCTGCACGGAGGCTCAGGGGAGAAAACACAGCCCTGCAATGTCAAATAACAGCATTAGCTCTGACTGCCTCGGCAGAGCGCCGTAATTATATTATTGGCCCTAGTTTGCTTCCGCAATGAATTTCATTGCCCGCATTGTAAAATCAGCAGGCAGCAAAGTTTCTGCTAATGATTTAATGTACTCTCTGATCATTTTGGACAAAAGTCTCGGGAAGAGCCCACGAGGCAAGTTTGATCACCCCTGTGGACCGCCGCCTGGCTTGAGCATTTTCACTTGAGGGCAAAAGTCCCATCTCCTCGTCATCCCTGGGAAGTCCAGCCACGCTGGAGAGAAAGCGACTCACGTGTTATATAATTTTGAGCAGAAGGAAAAGGTGATCTTGCACAGCAGAAAACAGCAGAGAGGGCGAGTCGAGGGCCAGCCTGTGTCAGGCACCTTACGCAGCATGTGACCTCTGTGACCTGGGACCTGTCACCTGCTTTCTGCAGAAAGGGAACTGAGGTTCTAGCTTCTGTAGAAACATAACCACATGGAAGGTACCATAAGCGGTGATTAAGTTAGCCCCCTCTTCATATCAGGTGTAATTTTTTTAAATACAGTTTTTTAAAAAAATTCAGCCAATTACTAACTAGGATTTCAGTGATTTTTTTTTTTTTTTTATTCTTACATCAAAATATGTTTTGGATTTAACAAATGCTTTTCACATGCTTTGAAGTTACGGGAATCTGAGCTTAACAAGCCTTCTTGTGAAAGAATGGACTCCGCTTTTAGGTAGCTCTGTGATGGAGCGCTGTGGATCTTCCCAGCATGCATCCAAGGAGGAGGGAGCGGGGAGCTCTGGGTCTGTCTCCTGCGGAAGTTTGCAGGCGTTGCCTGGTTGAGTCATCCAGTAACACCACGAAACAGATGTCAGTGGCCCCGTTTGCCATACGGCAGTGAGAGGAGAGCAACTTCCCCCAGGCCGCACTTGCCGAGTCCTCGGCAGAAGCAGAGTCTGAAAACAGAGCCTGGATGTTTTAACAAAGCACAACAAACCGATGTGGTATAGACCCCTCTCGGGGTTGTAGACAAGGTCATAGACCCTCCCCATACTGGTAATTTTCCTCTTCTCTAATTACTTTCCTTTTCTCTTTACAACAAATTCATAGTCGTTGTGGGAATGACTTTGTACATTTTGCATTATATATATACACACATGTATATGTATATACACACACACAACACATACTCTGATGCACTGTCAGATGAGTGTCTGTGTATTTCTGTTTTCTGCTCTGTACCATGTCTCCAGTGCTGTATGTTAAATGATGCTCTTGGCACCCCTGTCCATCTTTCCCCGTTTCCTCTTTACTTTCTAACTTTTGCTACTTACTCTTCTACTTTGTCATGGTTACTAACATTTACATTCCACTCTATGCCTGTAATTAAACCCCTATGTGCATTACCTATGAATTGATTCTAAAACATGAAAAACAATGTTTACGTCCTCATGGCCATAGAAATATTTCTTACCCAAGGACCACTTAAGGCGCCTCCATTCCACTTCCTCCTCCAGGGGTCCTTTGTCCTGACCCTCGGACGTCTGTCTTCCTCGTCATGTGCTTATGCTTAGTCCCTCAGTCGTTTCCGACTCCTTGAGACCCCACGGACCATAGCCTCTGTCCATGGGCATTCTCCAGGCAAGAATACCGGAGTGGGTTGCCACACCCTCCTCCAGGGGGTCTTCCTGACCCAGGGATGAAACCTGTGTCTCCCACATTGCAGGCAAATTCCTTACTGTCTGAGTCACCAGGAAGCTATCATCACGGTCTGCCCTTAACTCATGAGAGCGTGCAGGTTCCAAACCTTCTTACTGCCACTCACCTGGAATTTTGAATCCGGTGTCTGACTCGCGTGTACCTGTTGTCCACCCCTCATCCCTCGAGGTGCCTGCGGGAGTGTCTTACTCAGGCTGTTTTCAGAAGTAAAGGTCTCTCTTCTCAAGCAGCTGATGGCACTTACATATGTAGATTTCATTGTAAATGAGTCCTTGACAACCCAAATGGCCTGTTGGACAAAATGATCAGTGGCATGCGGGAAACCCTAATAGATGTGAGAGGAGCATTTCCTAGTAGGAAAAAGAATTATTTATGGTCTTTCAAAGATAGCGGCTTCCAGAGGGGTCACCAATGACCTGGTGGTCAACGTGTAACCTAATTTGCTTTCTGAGCCTCATGGGACAGCAAGGAAGGAATAAATAATGCATTTCTTAGAATCTCCCCTTTAAAGTTACTGAGTATCACCGTGAGAGTTCCTTCTTTTTTAAATTGAACTATCATTGGTTTACAATATTGTGCAAAGTAATTCAGTTGTATATACATGTATTCAGTTTTATGTGTTTGTGTGTGCATATATATATATATATATGCATTTATTCTTTTTCAGATTATTTTCCTTTATAGGTTATTACTGGGTTGGCCAAAGCATTCATTGGGGTTTTTTTTGGGGGGGGGCACAATTTGAAAAACCCGAATGAATGCTTTGGCCAAGTCCATACAAAACCTTGAGTAAAGTTCTCTGTGTTACACAGTACGTTCTTGTTGGTTAACTGTTTTATAGATAGTGATGTTTATCTGTTCATCCTAAACTCCTAATTTATCCTTTCCCCCACTTTCCCTTTTGGTAAGTGTAGGTTTGCTTTCTACATCTGTGGGTCTATTTCTGTTTTGTAAAGAGGTTCAGTTGTATCATTTTCTTTAGATTCCACTTATAAGTGGTACCATGTGAATTTTATCTTTCTCTGTCTGATTCACTTCATTTAGTGTGATAATCTTTAGGTCCATCCATATTGCTGCACGTGGCATTATTTCACTTTTTATGGTTGAGTAATATTCCATTGTATATATGTACTGTGTCTTTTTTATCCACTCCTCTGTTCATGAATAGCTAGGCTGCTTCAGTGTTTTCTGCCAGGAGATCTCTCAGGCGAGATGTTGAGTCACTTTTAGAACTGGATACGGAGAGCCGGCTGATTGCCTTGGCCTCTGGCTGTGCACCCTCTCTGCACAGTAGGTCTTTAAAAAGTTCCTCTTTCGTCTTCTGCTTTCTTCCTTCTCTGTTTCATGTGCATGCGTGCTAAGTCACTTCAGTCCTGTCCGAGTCTTTGTGACCCAGTGAACTGTAGCCCGCCAGGCTCCTCTGTCCGTGGGATTTCCCAGGCAAGAGTACTGGAGTGGGTTGCCCCTGGAGATCTGCAGGGGATCTCCCCGACCCAGGGATCAAACCTGAATCTCTTATGTCTCCTGCATTGGCAGGCCGGTTCTTTACCTCTAGTGGAATTCATTCCTTTCACATGGCTGATGTTCCTTTCCAGGACTTTCTGTACAGGTTGTAGCAGAGACACAGAGAAAGAGAAAGCAAAGGGGTGGGGGGGAAAGCAAAGGTTTGGTCCAAGCACTTGGCCTCTGTGAGCCTTAACGGCCCTGTGTGAGACAGGGCCTCCTACCCGCTTCGCATGGCTGCTCTGAGGGCGCGAGTGGTGTTCCCACGTGCCCCGCAGAGTTACCCTGAAGTGCAGACGGCCCCGGTTCGTCCTGCCGTCATCCTTACTGCCGAGCTCACGTTCCGGGCTCTGGCTTCTCCGGTGGCTGCCTGGGGTGCGTCTTCACCGGGTGCTTTTTCACTGCTCATCCACGTACTGGGAGATGTGACTTTGGTGCTTGCCACTTTGTTTTCTGTAAGGACTAGGTTAATCTTAGAGCGGGGAGGCCTTTGCCCAAGGTGAGCCTGTCTATCTGTATAAAGATCCCCGAGCTGGCTGGTCTGGGACCCACCTTCTCCGGTGGTGCGGGCCTTCTTCTGTGAATGGGACGTTTTGCTTGTGTGTGCTTGTGATGGGTTGCTCCAGGGGTGAAAAGTAAGCATCCCTCTCCAATTCAGGCCATTAAAAATTCGCCCCATTTTTAGTTGTGAGTGAGTCTGAGTTCTCAGCAAACTGCGAACAGAAGAGAAGCTTACAATGAAAAGGCAGACGTCGACTCCAGCCTTCCAAATAGAGACAGCGCGTCCTCACTCTCATCGGAGCCATTAGAAGGGAAATTGGGCTGAAAACAGTATGATCATTTCTGGTTTTTAATTACACCCCACTTCATCCATCCAGCAAGGAGGGGACTTGCTGCTGGGCAGCACGAACGTAAAATGTTTTTATCGTAAGGTGTAAAAGTGTACCCACCGATTGGACAGCGTTTTCCCTCTCTTCTGCAACTGCTGAAGTAGGGAAGGAATTTCAACTAGGAATCAAAACATTAAGACAGTTAGCTTTAGTGAAGGAAAACTAATACAGTGTCATTATACAAGGAACGTGGAAAGGCCGAGGGTGTAAGGAAACCCTATTAAGCACGCGTGAAGACAGAAAGCACGAGAAAGTGTGATGAGAACACACAGTGGTCTGAGCTCGGTTATTCTAAGTCTCTGCTCAAGTCCAGAGTGTCACTAACTCAGGTAAAATGGAGACGTTTGCCGAGGCCGCACTCGTCTTCTGTGGTTAACAGCAGGTTGAAAAATGTGCAAGAGAGAAGTCGGCCTGGATAGTTTTCTAACACAGCTTGCTTCTTTTTGGAACAGAGTCCTAGTCCAGCCCCGCGGGCCAGGCTATGCATGCGGAATTATTTCAGAGCTGCTCTTAAACTCATCTGTGCTTCCTCCATCCCTCACTGGGCATTCTATTCCACTTATTCTTCAGTATTTTCTTTGTTATTCTTTCTACTTTTCCTCTCTAAGCTCTTCACTCTTCATTTCCTGAATTTTTACCAGCTCTCCTGGTCTCTAGCAATTTCTTTGAACTTGGGTAACTAGCCGTTACCCAAACCTGGGTGACTTTTGGTTGACAGGTCAGACCGGGTGCATGTTGGGCACAGTGATGCCCCATCTTCCTTTCCAGCCTGGGCTCAGAGTGCTGGCTCGGGAGGGAAGCTGCTGCCTGCTGCTGGTGCCGTCCGCCGCGACTGGGCGCCCTGGGCAGGGGTGAGGGGTGGTCTCAGACTGTGTCTCATCCTTCTGTTTCCTGCTTTCTCCAAGGACTTAGCTGGTCAGGTCTCTTATGTTCCCAGTGGACCTGAGCTTGGTCCATCGTGAGCTTAGGTGGTCAGGGCTCCTAAATTCCCAGTGGACCTCAGTTTGGTCCATTGTGAGCGTTAGCTGGTCAGGTCTCTTATGTTCCCAGTGGACCTGAGCTTGGTCCATCACGAGGTTTAGGTGGTCAGGTCTCCTACGTTCCCAGAGGACCGGAGCTTGGTCCATTGTGAGCTTTAGGTGGTCAGGGCTCCTACGTTCCCAGAGGACCTGAGGTTGGTCCATCGTGAGCTTTAGGTGGTCAGGTCTCCTACGTTCCCAGAGGACCTGAGCTTGGTCCATCGCGAGCTTTAGGTAGTCAGGGCTCCTATGTTCCCAGAGGACCTGAGCTTGGTCCATCGCGAGCTTTAAGTGGTCAGGTCTCCTGTGTTCCCAGAGGACCTGAGGTTGGTCCATTGCGGGCTTTAAGTGGTCATGTCTCCTACATTCCCAGAGGACCTGAGCTTGGTCCATTGTGAGCGTTAGCTGGTCAGGTCTCCTATGTTCCCAGAGGACCTGAGCTTGGTCCATCGCGAGCTTTAGGTGGTCAGGGCTCCTACGTTCCCAGAGGACCTGAGCTTGGTCCATCGCAGGCTTTAAGTGGTCATGTCTCCTACTTTCCCAGAGGACCTGAGCTTGGTCCATCGTGAGCTTTAGGTGTTGGAACACAGCTTAGTTTGTCCAGTTTTCATGAACTGAATCTCAGAGAAGCTATCTAGGTCTTGGTTGTAACTCTGAAATTCATCGACAATAATCATTGGTCTGTTTGTCAGATCAGCTTCCGGTTTGGGGAACGTTGTTGTAAACACATGTGTTTAGGCTTTCAGCAGTTTAAAAATAAAATTACATTGGACATAATGCTAGATGATGGCAGATCTATTAATTTTGTGAGTATACTACTCTAATTACCAAAAAACTGTCTTTGAAAACAACGTAGGAGGTAAACAAGAATAATGTTTGAGTAATTCTTTGCTCTTCTGCCTTGGAATCTGGCTATAAATGGTCTTGAATTTATATATTCTTGGTCCTTTAGGAATCATAAGAACATACCCTTACATATATATGAAATGGTGAGAAACTGCATATTTATTAAGAATCATGACCCTTAGGACTAGATAAGTCAAATTAAATCTCATAAAAATCTGTTACGGAAAATGAATACGTGGCAGTATTTTTTCTTTTAAGGTCTGCTTATTAATTTTGTCATGTTTAATATGTTACAGTTGCAAACAAAGGCATAAATGTGTGTGTTCATTCCTAATTAATTTATGTAATTGGGTTTTATAAATTTAGGTGTTTAGGAAACTGTGCATAACACACCCCATTTACTGTGTGCTGTAGCCAATAAAAGCATAATAGAAAGAAATATAGTTTGAAGCTCACTTCAGTGGTAAATATAGATTAATTGTAAATGATATCTTTGTAATGTTTATTTTAAATTTTGCAATGCTGCAGATTTTCTGAACATACCAATTAATGTTCTTATTTGAAGTAATGACTAGTTAATTACTATAAATTCTAAGTGCTCTATCTCTGACAATTAAAAAGTCTCTAACAGCTTTTGTGTAGTTCCAACTGCATCACATAAGCAGTACAATATCAGAGAAAGAAGAGTAAGAATGGAAATACGGAAAGTTTTGTCACTTTCCGTTTTGGATGGTTGTTCTTGTGTGTGTGTGTATATACACATGTGTGTGTATATATGCACATTTGTGTATAATTTCTATTTCAGGCTACATAAGCAGTGAATGAGCTGAAAAATCTGAAATGTATTTTGAGTATTTAAAATAGGTTATACATTATAACGTGAAAATCAAATGCTCTGAGGTAAAAACTAGTAAATTTTAAATGTTTGTGGCATAGCTGTGATGTTACCCAAGAGCTCAACTTGGCAACAGAACCGCCTCTGCAGCCTGACAAAGACCAGCTGGACTGATCTGGTGAGAAAGGGCCTGGACTTTGTAGCCGGGGCTTCCCTGATGTTTATTCTCGTGTGGAGGGAAGGCCTATCTTTTTCCTCACCCAGCTAAAAAGACACTGAGAAACCCACGTCAGTGGCACTCTGCTTCTGTCCAAGGCATGAAATGTTGTCCAGTCTGTTTTTATGAATATATTTAAACAGAAGACTGTGCCTCTGGTTGAAACATCTGCCTCTTTGACCAGCAACAAGCACCTGGAGTTATGTGAATACTGGGCCTGTATGCTTTGAGAAATCCATTTGATCCACAGTATTCTTTGTAAACATAATACCTTCCATCCAGCGAGAGAGTCTGTGCAGGGTCAGTCAGGAGGGCCTTTTGTATGTTCTATTTTGTGCCTTACAGGTGAAAGGAGAATGTTGGATTTGCTTATGAAAGTACAGGCTTACTGGGATTCAAAAAAAACCTTGAATAATCATGTGTAAATATAAATACTGTATGTGGAGTAAGTGTTATGGATCATATTTATGATGAAATATGCATGTCTTTCCAAGGGTAGGACCTTCGTAATTCATTTATAACTTACACTCCTTACCTTACATGTAAGTAACAGAATAGTAATTTTCTTCTTTCTGGAGAACTGTTACCCATGGAAGGGGGAAAAAAATGATAAGCTTTTCTCAAACAGCAGAATGCCATTCAGAGAGAACTGGAAAAAAAAGTATTAGAGAAAAGCCGAAAAAGAAAAAAAAAAAAAAGAATTGTGGGTTTTGGTGATGGTGGGAAAATGACATGTGAGCAGAAGTGCCCGACACTGAGCTTCATCTGTTTTGTCATGTTATGACAGAAATCATTACAAGTGTGATAGGTTTATTTATAAAGACTCGCTTCTGTATTCAAAGTACATCTATTCCAGCATTCCTCATTTTGAGCCAGGCTGTGGATCAAGATGAAAGAAAAATTAAATTGTATATTGAAAAGCTGTTAATTGAGCTGTGCTGTCTTTAGCAGGAAAGTGTGGGCTTTGGGCAGTCGATCCTGCCGAGGATTTTTAACGCACTGCGTCGGGAGGCCGTCAGCCTGCTTTGGAGAATGCAAACAGGGCTAATGACGAAGCCCCGAAAACTTGAGTGGTTTCTGCCGGTCTCTTTGGAAGGCGAGAGTGTTCACTTACCCACAAGTAAAATCCTGTATGTTCACGATGGAATGAAACCCTGAAGCTTCTTGCCTTTGGGTCACTGGAACCTGTTTCCTATGGAGTCATTTGGGGGCCTGTTTAAAGTTTTTAATGTCCGCCCTTATAAAATTATTATAAAAGATTGCTCCCCTTTTCATAATCAATAACTATATAAGAGATTTTCCCCCTTTTCCTAATCAATGTAAATTCAGTTGCATTTCAGAGGGTGGCCAAATAGTATTTCATCATCTCTAATATCCATTTAAAAATGTTAGGTCTCCCCAGTTATAATTCTAGAAAGTAGCCTATCAGAGGTTTAATATGTTATCTCCCTTCTCTAAGGCAGTGTTAATTTCCTTTTGTAGTTAATCTATCCCGCTACCAAATTTACTATAGTTAAAGATTCTGTTAAGAGCTACATGATTTAAGTACATCTGGGATATAGTGGCCTTGGCTTTAACTATGGAGCAAATTTTCTTTATTTCGTTCTCTTCACTGATAAATCCATAGTAACTGGAGGCAGCTTCCAGAATTGTGGGCAGTTTCAGCCTCTAAAGTTTGATTAAAGACACTTTGGTTACTTAGTAGGACTGGGAGGCTCGAGGACTGAAAGGAATTTATTTGGGGTTCGGATTCTGGCCCTGACCTGGCTCCGTGGAGGAGAGTGGGTTAACATGAACTCCACCCAGGGCTGTCAGTCTTCCCTGAGTCTGGGGTGGACGTTACTTCTCAGGAAGGCAGTGATGGAACCAGTTGGGTCTTTTCAGAACCATTGCATGGGACACACACGTACAGCAAGGGGTCCATGAACATGGACATGGCTTTGAAGGGCTTTTTTTCATTTATTCACCCACTCCTCACTCACGCATTCATCAGAGGCGTGTGCTGAGCACAGCTTCTGCCTGGGTTTTGGGTGAAGGCTCTGTTAGTGAGGTGACTCGAGCAGAGAGACACGCGAGGAGTGCAAGGGGGAGCCGTGCAGACAGGAGGTCGCACAGGTCTCCTGGCATCCAAGAAGCCCTCGTGGCTGGTGGCACGTGCTGCCACCACGCTTCTCTTGTCGCGTCGTCACGTCTCCCGTTGTGAAGCATAGGCAGTGGCGCCCTGGGAAGCTGGAACAGAATAGGCGGCTAGACTGTGAGCCTGAAATCAGCACGCTCCTCCTGGTGCTGACTGCTGTGGGCTCGGTGTTGGGACCCTCCCTCCCCACCGCCCCCCGAGTTCATGGCCTGAAGCCCTGATGCCCCAGCGTGGTTGTGTGTGGAGGTGGGGCCTTTGGAAGAGGACTGGGGAGAGGTGAGGTGGTGAGAGCGTTCCGGCAGGATTGGCGTCCCTGTAAGAAGAGGAAAAGGGTGGGGTCTCGCTCTGCACGGCACTGAGGCTAGGCCGCGGGAGTCTGCGGTGGGCAGGCGGCCGTCCTCCAGTCAGGAGGAGAGCCCCACCAGGGCGGGACCCGACGCCATCTCCATCTCGCACTTCCATGAGGAACATCCGTCTCTTGGTGAAGCCCCCCAATCCATGTTGTTTTCTTAGAGCTGTCCAGACAGGGTAAGACCCCGACCCTGTGGGGAGGAAGGAGGTTCCAGCAGGAAGAGCTCAGGTGAGTCTGGGTAACATGGAGTGGCTGTTGGGGAAAGGGCAAGAAGGCTTTGCAGCATGACGGTGACTGGAGAGGACCTTCCTGGCAGGGAGAAGGCAACAGAGGAATGCACGGGAGGCAGAAGTCTAGCTGAGCGTGAGGGCCGCGGAGCTGGCCTCAGTAAACGCGGTACTGATCCATGCTTTGCACTTTACTGCCGTTCAGCCCTCTGAACTCTGGTTCACTGTGGGCCTGTGAGATCATGCATGTTCGGTCCCTAGCGTGTAAATCATGGTGTCTGTGTGTATTTGATCACACTCTTTCTGGGGGGTCTGTTTGGGAAAGGTGTGTGTGAGCAGCCAGAAGGTGTGCATCCTGGCTGGAGTGCAGGGCTCTGAACTGCCCTTCCCGGCAAGCACTCAGCGGGAATTTGGTCTGTCTTATTCTAGAGAGCAGGGTTGGGCCTCGGCAGTACCTGACTGGAACGCTTTCATCTCTTCTGCTTTGGCCGTCAGATGCTGCTGCAGAAGGAAGGCTCACTGTATGGAGAAAGAGCCAGTTGCTTGCTTCTCTGAAGGCAGAGGTTGGCAGGGAAAGGGAAAGATGAAACCTCAGAGGAGATAGGTGCTAAGGCATTCAGAGGGTGCTCGGACCCGTGGTTTTCCAGGGGACTGGAGGAGTGACCCCTTCCTTGACTCATGAATCCTAGAAAGCCCAGGAGGCCTATTAGGCCGACTTTGCCTGGACCTGCATTTTGTAACAGAAATGTGGGTGAGTCCACCTGTAGACCCTCTCAAGATGAGGTGGCAAGAAGGGTGAGATCCATTGTCTTGTTCTATGAATCTAAAGTAGGTGGTGGTGCAGAGAGAGAGAAACAGAGGGGAGGCAGGACTTAAGGTAGACCTTGCAACCTCTGGTAGCCTAGCTCAGTTGGTAAAGAATCTGCTTGCAATGCAGGAGACCCTGGTTCAATCCCTGGGTTCGGAAGATCCCCTGGAGAAGTGAAAGGCTACCCACTCCAGTATTCTTGGGCTTCCCTTGTGGCTCAGCTGGTAAAGAATCTGCCTGCAATGCAGGAGACCTGGATTCGATCCCTGGGTTGGGAAGATCCCCTGGAGAAGGGAAAGGCTACCCACCTCAGTATTCTGGCCTGGAGACTATACAGTCCATGGGGGCGCAAAGACTCGGACACAACTGAGTGACTTTCACTTTGCAACCTATAGGGCCTTCCTGACCCACCTTTCACAACTCATGTTTGGAGGTAAAAATGAAAACAAGCTTGATGACAGGGAGGTGTGGAGCACAAAGATGGACCTGTTTAAAATGGCTTTTACTAGTTGGCCTGCACCAGGTCATGCTGCAGTGACAAGCATCGCCACAGCTCAGTGACATTGCACTCCGAGCTTATTTTTCCCTCTCGGTAACTGACCAGAGAGGGTTGGAAGGGGCGCTCTGCTCGTCAGAGTCAACTCGGGGTTCCAGGCTGACCTGGGCACCCTCTGTTACATATGCCTCTGTTGTTTTTGCAGTGGAGGGGGGAGTGGGTGTGGCAGATCAGTGGCTTGTAAAGTTTCCACCCAGAAGTACTGCTTCCAGCCACAGTCCACTGGCCAAAGTCTACAGCCGTCCGTGACCTCAGGAGGACAGGGAAGTGCAGTCCTACTGTGTGACCCCAGAGGATGGAAGGACCAGGACAGTTGTGTGCAGCTCTAATGATGGCCACAGTGGCCATGGAAATGGCATCTATTTTTAATGCAGGTTAGAAAATAATTGGTCAGATAGTGCAGGTTTTTTCTTTTCTTTTTTTTTTTTTCTGTAGAGGATGGAAAAGCGCTTACCGATTAGAAATGCCCTGGCATAGCACCTACGTTTTAAACAGAAGGAAAAGATGACATTGGGGACCAGCGACACAGAGATTTCACTCCTGTGCCCTGACAAATACCAGGGAGGTGTAATTGCAAAATGAAGCTGCAGATGTCTTACCCAGGGAACTAGGTAACAGCCTGCTTGGCTTCATAAAGAAGGAATAATATCCAATTAGACTAAGCGTATTCGGTGCCTGAGTGACAAGCTCTGGAGACCTCAGGGCCTCTGGGGCCCCCAGGGCGGTTTCAGGAGGCTGTCTGAGACCTGTCCGGGCTGTGAGGGGATGGGCCCGCCGCGGAGCTGGAGTTGACGGGTATGTCACGCTCCGTGGGAGCCTGTCTTTGGCTCCTGTGAACATCGCCATGAGGTCTAACCTGTGTCCGGCGTGTGCCCTCTTGGCCACCGGAGCAGGGCACCTGGCCCATCAGAGCCACCCTGCCCGTCTGCCACCTGTGCTGTGACTCCCAGCCCGTGCTCCTCGGCTGTGGCCCTGTTCTGAAAGCCGGCAGTGGTGGTTTTGCACCTTCCCCTGACTCTCTCTTCCTGTTTCCCTCTTCCACCTTTAAGGACCCATGTGATTACATCAGGCCTTCCTCGATAATCCCAGGTAACCCTTCTGTCTGATGTTCAGCTGATTAGCAACCTTAATTTCATCAGCAGCCTGAAAGCCCCTTTGCCGTGTGACCTAACGTGTCCCCGGGTCCCGAGGATCAGGCCGTGGACGTCTTTTGGAGCGAGAAGGGCTTTATTCTGCCTCTCCCAGTGCCAGCACGTTGCCCCTCAGACTGTCTTCCCTTCCCACTTTGTCCTAACTTCCCTCCCTGCCTTTCAGGATGGGTGGAGCAGTTAGGTGGTCCCCGAAGTGAGGGCAACTGGCTGGACTCCTATTTTCTGGCTGGTTGGAGCAGTGTTTATATAGGTACAGCCTTGGTGGAAAAAACAGAAGACTAGAGACTTGTCTGGTGGTTGGGACTTGGTACTTCCACTACAAGGGGTACAGGTTCGGTCCCTGGTCAGGGAGCTAAGATCCTGCGTGCCATGTGGCACAGCCAAAAAAAAAATTAGCTAAAGATAAAAGAAGATAAAAGGCAAGGAGGAAATAGCCTTTGTTTGAGCAGTAGATAATGACTGAAGAGCCCTGAATAGCACCAGAGATAGAACACTGCTTTTTATAAATTCTGCTGTGTTTCGTGATCCCCCTCACAAGATCAGAGCCTTCCTAGACTATTCTGCTCGGTTCTGAGCTTCGACCTTAGCAGAGACCAGAAAGCTCAGCCAGGGGCTCAGGAGAGAAATCTCTTACTGTACATCGTTACATACCAGGTTGTCCTGCAGAGTGTTTCACACCTGGTTGAAACATTAAATGTTAAGATTCACCCATTCATCCAGCACACAGTTATCTCACCTACCGGGGAAGGGTGTTTAATATATAGGGAGACAGGGATGAATAATTCTGGCTGCCCCGGAGGCCGCAGAGACACATCTCCTGCAGAGGTCAGCTTCCGAAGTCAGCATATAAGCTCGAAGTGGAGCATCATCAAGTGACCCTCAAAGATCCTTCCAGACTTCACAGCCTTAGAAGTTCAGAGCCAGTATGGAAGCTGACACGCCAGCTTCTTGTATTTCACCAGTAGCTTCCTCCTTCGTAGGAAGCAGAGGCCCACCCCTGTCCAGCCCCTTTGAGTTTCAGAGTCTCTGTTCCTCCTTGTCTTGGCTTTTCTTGGTGTCCTTGTTAAGAGGCGGGGTGTTGCTCGGTGCCAAGATTGGACTGTATGAGGCTGCAGACAGGCTTTTATCTTATTGTATTGTCAACCACTATGAAGACCACGCTTCTGCTTCTAAGGAAAAACTACATTATCATTATAAAGTCTCCACACTGATGATTGTCACGGTGGGGTTTTCCTGTTTTCTCTAGTTTTTTGATGTCTACTGTGGTCTCCACAGTAGGAAGCAAAGTAGGGAAGGCATTACCTCCAGGCAAGGGCCTCCCCCAGCCCTGAAAGTACTTAGCCTGTGTGCGCCATGCGGTATGGACATACATGTGCTGTCTGCAGAGACAGTGACTTTTATCCACTAGAGTTGGGGAGCCTAATTGTTTTCAAGCTGCCACTTCTGTTTGTTAAAGATACGGATGTTTGGCCATGGAGGAAAGCATGGTGAATTTATCGTTACAATTAGACGCCTCACAATCTGAAAACTTATCACTTAAATTGGCGAAGTGTCACTTTTATGCAGCTTGATGTTGAGAAGCCGTCAGAGCCCAGGACTAAACTCATGCGCAGTCTAACCCGATCTTGGTGAGATGGAAGAAGTCACACTCGGGAGACGTGGAGACAAGCCGGATGGGGTTTTCCAGTTCCCTGCTGCATGGTAGAGTAGGTGAAGGGAGACAGACCACAAATTGATTTTTGTGTATCTCTCAAATTAAGTGGAGTGGAGTCAAAAAGTGCAGCGTTTGAAGTTGCCCTATGTTTGCTTACTCTGAGGAAGTTAGTTAATATGTTAATATGAAGCTAGTCGGACACTGTGTTTCACTCTTCACGTTAATTTGTGCTGCCTCCTAATCTCCCGGCAACTGAGAACAAGTCATAGGTTATGTTTCTTATTTATGGGCATCGAGCAGTATCTTTATAATGTAAAATAAAGCCAGCGAAATGCACAGCCTGATAACAACAACAAATCTAATCTAAAGTGACACGGGGAGACTCTCCCAGACGTTTTTCTCTTTAATGTAACATGACTTCAAATTGATGCAGCCCCACAGTGATTGAAAAACTCTCAGAGCTTGTCTCCTGTGATTACATGTCTGATCTGTACAACTTAATTTTTTAACTCGGCGCGTCTCTGTTCTCCGATGAACGGTTTTCTCTTGCTTCCTCTCTCACTTTGTTTGGGAAGAGAGTTTATTTGGCAGCCAGGTGCATAGAGTGGGGAAATAGCCAAAAAACCTACAACAGAGTCCAGAGGAATGCGTCTGGAATACTAAACTACAAGTCTCTTTCTCCTCTTTTGTTCCCGTTTCTTCTCTTCCCTTCTCTTTTATTTTCTCTTGGGTGTGATGAAGGTTGCACTTACCTGTGAATATGCTAAGACCAATTAATTGTATATTTTATTATTTTTTTTCAGGTACAGTTGGTTTACAATGGTATGTTAGTGTCAGGTGTATAGCACAGTGATTCAATTATATACAGTATGTACGTCCTTCAGATTCTTTTCCATGATAGGCTGTTATAAAATTGGATATAGTTTTCTGTGCTATACAGTAGGACCTTGCTGTTTGTTTTATATATAGTAGTGTATAGTGGTTAAACACAAACTTCTAATTTATCTCAGTAAAACTGTTCTTTATATATATATATACATATATAGTATTACTGTCCCTTGAATCATTGTCAGTGTAACTCCTTTATAAAGCATATTTTGATGAATTCAAAATCAATTTAATTTTGGGTTACCCTTTGTGGTGTGTAAGGTAATGCCCAGTGATTGCTAAAGTTTGTGTATTCAGGACACTCATTCAGATTCTTTATCTAGAATGTGTTGGACTTTTGTTTGAGTCAAGAATTCCATTCCTTGGGCCTCCTATGGGATGTATATAAATTTTATGTGGTCCACAGTCCAGTTACGTCATGGATGCTCCCCTTTAAGTAATGTTTTTCAGTCGCTAAGTTGTGTCTGACTCTTTGCAACTCCATGGACTGCAGCATACCAGGCTTCCCTATCTTTCACTATCTCCTGGAGTTTGCTCAAACTCATGTCCATTGAGTTGATGATGCCATCCAGCTGCCTCATTCTCTGTCCCCCCAACCCCCTCCTGCCCTCAGTCTTTCCCAGCATCAGGGTCTTTTCCAGTGAGTCGGCTGTTTGCATCAGGTGGTCAAAGTATTGGACTTCAGCGTCAGTCCTTCCAATGAATATTCAAGGTTGATTTCTTTTAGGATTGACTGGTTTGATCTCCTTGCTGTCCTGGGGACTCTTAGGAGTCGTCTCCAGCACCACAATTTGAAAGCATCAATTCTTCAGCGCTCTGCCTTCTTTATGGTCCATCCAGTATATGACTACTGGAAAAATCATAGCTTTGCTTATATGGACCTTTGTTGGCAAAGTGATGTCTCTGCTTTTTAACTTGCATCATTCTGATCTCATCCCATGCATATACTTCTCGCCTTCTTCTGAAACCTCCATTTCAAATCCAAGCTTGTTTATTCAGTTTGGATACTCGCTAAAGTGTATAACAAATATCTAATAGATGCGCTTTTTTTTTTTTTTCTGGTCATAACTGTGTTACTGAGTAATCCCCAAGGGCCTTCTGACTGTTCTTTTGCTTCCTCAGCAGCATCCTTTCAGATCATACCTGGAAAATCAAAGCTTTCCGTTCCATTTCATCATCTTTTTAAACTCAGCCATCTCAGCGTGGATATTTAATCTCTGACATGGCTATTGATAATTGTACATTTTTGTTTGCACTGCGCTTCATGTTTTCTTATGTAAGACAAGACATTTAGGGACATGAAAACCACTTACACTCTCTCTAACAAGAAAAGCAATTTATAGGAGGTGGTGTGACAAGGACCAAGAAGAATAAAGGGCCCTGTATGGCAGTTCTAAGCTAGCATGTGTATCACGATGCAGTGCCCAGAGTTACAGGCTGGGGATGCTGTTCTTAATAGAGAAACGTGCACATAATCTCTTTGCTTCACCCGGTAGTCACTTGAGTAATTTCTCCTTGGGCTCATTTTAAAGTTAAGATTGAAATCATCCATTGAGAAACTTGGGTTTACTACTTGAAGCAAGAAACCCTTATTTCAAAATTTTAACTGTTAGAGCCTTATATGTTTAGCTCCTAATTTCCTTTTTTTCCCTTATCCTAGTGTACCGTGTATCTTTAAGTAGGTGAATCCTGGCGTGGGATTTTATTGTATATCACACCACAGAGTTAAGCTTGGTTCATTTGGATTTTAAAAATCTCCAGAGCTTTGAGAATGACTTTGAAACACTCTTTACTGTTGGAGCTTAAAGAAAATAAGTCTTGAATGTCCTCTCCGTTAATTCGCCTGCTCGGAATGTTAGAGATTAAAGGTTTAGCGAGATTTTTTATATTTTCTGTAATTTCCCTTTGCATCAGAGTAAACTGTTCCTTGTGTGGAGTGGTTCACCTTTCATAAAGCAGAAAGGTTCCATCACCAAGAGGAGACAAATAAGGAAAAATATGGTATAAATGCGTAAAGACTTCTCAGAGCTTTTTCTGTGTTAGACGTAAGGGAGTCAGTAAATTAATTAACTTTGAGGGAAGCCATCTCCTCTTTTCATTAATGGGGGGCCCTGAGAGCAGAGCGTGCATGTTTTCCTCTTAAAAGAAAGCTCTTTGTTTTTCTTCAGAGGTCATTTTTAAGCAGAAGGAGGGAAGAGGAAGAGAAGTAGATAAGGAAGTGGGTTCCGATCCTGAGGCAGAACAGGCACCCTCTGCAGGGCCTGTCTCCCATTCCGGCCTCTAGAACCGAGGTTGCTAATTAATGACCTGAGAGCTAACGGCGGTTGATGAAATGCAAGATGTAATATATACATTGGGTTTGACTGATGCGTGATTATTAGCATCCATTCATGTGTAATCCTGTGCTACGAAGGTTTGTAATTTGTTTTTTGACACATTTTCTCTGATTTCATATGCTCCTGTGTGCCCGTCTCATCTTCCTCCAGAACCCCATTTCCAAGGCAGACTTGATTTATTCCGTTCGGTTAATTTATTGGCCACTGCTTATTTTCCTTAATATATAATCTCTTTCCTTAATGCCCTCTCTGTCTTCCAAGCCGACAGCCTAGAGAACGAAGCCACAGGCCTGGTACTGAAAACTTCTGCTGCGGAAGGGAAGTCAGGGCCTTGCAGCTCCTAAAACATCCTGTGGAATTCACATCGAACCCATGCCCTTTGTGGCAGGGAATGGAGAATGTTGAAATCACCAGAAATAGCTTTGCATGACTTTGAACAGTGACATTTTTCTGTTACATGGTTGCGGTGGGTCACTGGACAAGAAGCCAGCTGACTGCCTGGGGCCAAGAGTGGTGAGGCCGGACCATGGGAAGTTAAAGAGAGACCACTTGTTTCCCAGGTCATTCCAGCATGCGTGTCTTCAGGGCTGGGGGCCCAGTGGTGTATCATTAGGAACTCTGGTGATAACACAGCTTACTTATTTAAAGGAAAAAAAACACACAGGAAACAAAACCACCCGGTGCTCGCAGCAGCACTGTCCACAATAGCCAGGACTCAAAAGCAGCATGGATGCCCATCAGCGGGTCAGTGGATAGAGATGCAGCACCTGTATTCAATGGGGTGCTGCTCAGCTGGAGAAAGGACCGTGGCTGCGTCACTTGTAGTGATGTGGATACACCTAGATCCTGCTGTATCGAGTAAGTCAGAAAGAAAGAAGCAAATTTCTCTGTATGTTAATGCATATATATATGGAATCTAGAAAAATGGTACGGATGAACCTATTTGCAGGAAAAAAAAATGTTAAAAAGCCAAGGAAATTAAAAAAAAAAAAAATTAAGAGGAAAGAAAGAAAAAGCAGCAGCCCAGCCAACTAAATGTGAGCATAGGCTGGAGCGCCCGCGTCCAGAACCTTCTGCATAGTCTTAAGAGCACACCAGTTGCCAGCTCTGAGGAGACAAAACGACTAATACGCAGCAGTCAACCTATTTTTTTTTTCCCCCTGAAGAAAAATAGAAGGAAAAAAATATTTTGCAGCCAAGACATGGGTGGTAGCTGGTAACTTCAGGTGCAGCCCAAGTGTCACCTGAAAAGCGACTCCTGGGGAGCAGCACTGTTACCATTTAATCAGACTGCGCCAGGTCGTATTTATAGCCCTGGTGAGGTTGGCCCATTGTTACATGATGAAATTGTGATGTTCAGCAGTTTATACCTTGGGAGCAGGAAGCGTTTCTCCATGGTGAATTTGTAATATTAATTGGCCATGTCAGTTCGTGACAAATGTAGTGACATCTATTTCAAGTATTTCAGCTTTATGGGGCTGAAAAAGTGACACGCGCTCGAGATAAGTAATCTCACAAAAGATCTTCAGGCTCGCTCCGTCGCGCCTCCAGAACACGCACTCAGCGGAGATGCAGAGAGCCTCCAGTGTTTGGGGGTCCGTTCCCTTCCCTTAGCTCCAGGCTGAGGAGGGGCCCCAGGGGAACAGGTTGGACGCAGCGTTCAGTCTCCTGAGATGCTGACTGGGGGGCCTGGCGTGGACTCACCTGCTGAGACCACCATGGGTTTGTTCTGGGTTCCTGATGCTTAGAGGCCTCTCCCCTTAGTGACAGGAATGTGTGCCCTTGTCATCGTGTATGGTGGTTCTCGACCGGGGCCGTGTCTGGAGACATCTTGGTTGTCCCATCTTAGCGGAGGAATGAGTTGCTAGTGGCATGTAGCGGGTGCAGGCCAGGGATGCCTCT
Source organism: Cervus canadensis (assembly GCF_019320065.1). Lineage (NCBI taxonomy): Eukaryota > Metazoa > Chordata > Mammalia > Artiodactyla > Cervidae > Cervus > Cervus canadensis. The sequence goes on along the minus strand of NC_057403.1, from coordinate 59,596,582 downwards.
AAACGTCCTGCAAGGCACGGGACAGGCTCCACGACAAAGAATTGTCCGGTCCCCAAAGTGAGTGCTACCGAGGCTGAGAAATCACTTTTGCATTTTCCAGCCTTTAGCTGGTCCTCAGAAGGCTGATGTTGCCAGAGGGAGGGGTGTGCTGGGGTCCCTGCCAAACAGAGGGCAGGGCAGGCAGAGTGCAGGATGTGGAAGCCCTCTGGCTGATGGGGGAGGCAGGCCTTGAAGGATGCTATGGGAAACACAGGAGTGGTCCAGAGCAACCTGGCCCCATGAGCATCAGTGGTGGGAAGCAGGAGGAGGGAGCCGCCCTCCCGCTGGGCTGGGCTTCTGGAAGGAGAGGGTGTGTGACTTCAGCTGCAGAGAGATGGGGGAGCAGGCCCTGAGCCCAGCTGAGCGGACACGTCTGTCACGTAGTGCTGGGAAATGGTCATCAGGTTAGGTTGACAGGAGAGTTTCCAAAACAGCATCACCACAACAAAACTCGTGTCTAGAGAAAGTCTGTTTCTGCACTTGTGTTATTAACCTTTTCCGTATATCTGAGGTATAGAAGCTGGTATTCTTTCTGGTTTATGGTAAAGAAACTGAGGCCTGAATGGACTGAGTGACTGACTGCTTTAGGTTCCATGATTTGTCAGTGGGAAGGACCACAGTCTGTGTCTATATTATTTTCCTTTCTATCTTAACTGGAATAGATTATTTTTGGTGATTATTTCACATGTGTAGTTTCTGATGGCATAAATGTGTATTGGTGGTTAAAGAAAAAAAAGAAAGTACAGGCAAGTTATAAAAAAGAAAATAGAATTCTCCTGGAAACTTGCCTTTTCCACTTAGCAGGATCTCTTTGCTATTAAATCCTTTGGCAGCATCATTTTGAAAAGCTGCCCAGTGTCCTAATGTATGGTTGGGTCGTAGTTTAACCAATCCCCTATTGTTGGACATACAGGTTATTTACAGTTTTCCTTTATTGTAAATGGAATTGCAGTGAATGGCTTTATAGCGTACATCAGTGAGTGATTACTGAGTGTGCCTGGGAACGCTGGTTCCCAGAGTAAGAACAGGCTTTGAGATAAATTGCCGAATTGCTCTCTTGAAGGATTGAGAGGCCACATGCCTGTATTTTTACTGAGAATAAGTATGTTTTTGAAAGCCAAGTTGAATCCAGTTTTACTGTGCATTTCCTAGAGTATGAATGAAGCTGAACATTCTACTTAGTCCGTGTCAGCAGTGTCTTCATTTGACAGTGATCCGTTCCTGTTCTTTGACTGATTTCTGTCACTGTGTCTTCATGAGTGATGGGAACTTGCTGTGTATGCTGGCTGAGATATTTACCATTTGTTGTGTATACCACAGGTCCTCTCTCCTGATTTCTGCTTTTTTTGTCTTTAATTTTATGTTTAGTTTTAATGTCACATTGATCAGCCTGTCCTCTGTGGTGCCTGCTTTCAGTTGCCAAGCCTGAGAAATCCTCCACTGTAATGTTAGGTTCACTCGTGTGTCGCGTTGGTTAACTGCTCTTATGTTTGACCCTGGAATCATTAAATTCATTGGGAATTTTCTGGGGTAAGGATCCAGCTGCTTTTCCCCAGATGATTAATCAGTTGTCTCAGTACCAGTTATGGGAATACTTTATTCTTTCCCCAGTAAATACTCTTGGGCTGGTTAAGAAAACTATAGTACAATGCAGTTTATTCCATCTTAATTTGTAAACAATATTAGGTTAAACTCTAAAAATCCCACAATCCTATTTTTCCTTAGTTTCCAACCAGCACGTCTCTTTGAATTACAGTTGAACCTTGAACAGTGTAAGGAGTTAATCTAAGTATAATTTAAGAGTCGGCTGGCATATCCATGGTTCTGTGCGTCCACAGATTCAACCAGCCACAGGCCATGTGGTACTGTGGTATTTACTACTGAAAAATATCCGTGTTTAAGTGGACCCAGGCAGTTCAAAGCTGTGTGGTTCAAGGTCAGCTGTATATTCTGTTCTCTGTTTTTGTAATCTGACTCACCTTCACACTGCACCTAAATATTGTAGTTATCTTTTCGCCACCCAAGAATTTAAAAAGTAGTTCTAGCACTGCCACTGCTTTCACTGCTCGTTTTGTATCTAAAAAAACAAACCAAAACTTTGGCATTTTGGCTCACTTTGAGAATGAGAGCACATCTTGTTCAGTTGCCCAGTCTTCAGCAACAACTGGGTCTCCTCAAGAAACCAGTGGGATGACTGATTGGAGATGGATGTTCTTAAGCTTTCAGAGATGACCCCATGAGGTAATTCCACCTGCCCTGGGATTCGAGTTTAGGTTTAATCTAGTTTTAGAATGGTACCAAGCCATCAACGAGAAGGGAATCCAACATTCTGAATCTCCAGATCTTATTTTTAAACTCTCAGCATTCTTAGGGATGCATATTCTGCGAGAAAACTCTTAATAATGATCTTCCTTGGCAGTGCCTAGGAAATACTAGAGAGAAGACGCTGTCTGTGTATCTCCTGTGACTTTCCTGTGTGTAGCTCATAGGGCTTCCCAGGTGGCTCAGTGGTAAAGGATCGCCTGCCCGGCAGGATCCCTGGGTCGGGAAGATGCCCTGGAGAAGGGGATGGCAACCCACTCCAGTATTCTTGCCTGGGAAATCCCATGGACAGAGGAGCCTGGCAAGGTGACAGTCCACAGGGTCGCAAAGAGTTGGACAGGACAGAACATGCACACAGTTCCAGCCTCACTGCCAGACGGTTGCCGTTGTAGACAGTCATGGGAAACAGACGTGTGCATCTGGTCTCATCTGTTGTCACACCGAGCAGGTAATGAAGGCCGGCCGTGGCTGCTCCGCGGTTCCTGCTGGCGAGCACTCTTACCACAGGTACGCGTTGCACGTGTCACGCAGGGAATGCGTTTCTCCTGACCCGGCCAGTCTGCTAAGAGCTGTTCCCGGACATAAGGGTTTTGTATGGACAGATGGATGTCTCTTCCATTACGTGCACCTCTTGCCTTCTAAATGTTTAAAAAGAAATTCCTTTGGACACAGAGAGGTATTTACACACGCTCCTGTCATAGCTCTTCAGTTCCGGGGCGGGTGGTTTAACTGTGTCAGCATCCTCAGTGCTGGGCAGTCTTTCCATCTGTGCTGTCAGTCCCGGCCAGTGGGGCTCCTCACGTGATTACGGAATCCTTTTATTTGTGGAGCCTCTTCCCTGTCCATTATTCATTTTTCAACCCAAGATAAACACCCCATGTTTATTTAGCTTTTGTGAACTGTATGCTTTAGGATTTATACATTTGTAATTGAATAACTTGACACAAATGGAGAAAAGTTTATCATCTGTAGCCAGGCTTTATTTAAGAAGCCTTGGCGCTAGACACGTGTTTACCTGCCCATTTTTACCTGTTTGCTATAGTTCTTCCCTGCTACTTTGTTATTAATTAGTCCACCGGAATAGATGGTGATCAGTGGAATATAAAATCTTTGTGTAAACTCTTTGAAAATATCTATTGTTCCTCTAATGAAAGTTAATGCTGTTTTGTGGCCAGTCAACTTCTGGAAAGTGTTTGCTTTGATTTGTGATTACGTGTAGTCCACTGTACCCCATATGTGCCTCTGTCTACAGGCCTAGAAGATGTTCCTCTTAAGAGAGACGGGACAAAGTGAGAATTTACTCAGGTAGAAAAAGAAAGGTGACATCAGGTTGTCCTTAACCTGAATGCAGCCACGGGTGGGATTTTAGGGTAATTTATATCCTGTTTCACCACAAGATGTCACCAGGACACTATCCCAACATGGCCCAAGGACCATCTCTCTGGCCAACAGTTGTGATTCTCAGATAGCATCTGCCCAGGGTCACGGTGGGGAGTGGGCTGGGGAAGAGCCCCAGTCTGGGGAGCCTGGGGACATGGTCATGGATACCCTGAGGTTTCTCCCCTCTCAGGGCCTGTCTCTTCCAGCCTTTGCAGGGAGAGCAGGGTTGGGGAATCACACACAAGACGGTCATCACGGAAGTCCAAGGTGAGCCATTGTCTTCACTGGATGGGAAAGCACACAGCCATGGGGAGAAGACATCGGTTTGTAACTACTTCCGCCCTCAGTAGACATTGACTGAGTCAGCAGGAATTACATTGTCTTCGATGAAACAGGATTTCAGATGACCTGAAAATGCACATTTTTGGCCTTTTAACATTAGAACTTTCTGGTGAATGTCGTTAGTCAACACACAGCGTGGAGGTGTCATCTCACGATTTCAGTGTCAGCTGAAGGATCATTCATTTGCTGGACTGTCCTCCCTTCTGGGGTTGTGGGCGGGGCTCCACCAGGGTGGAAGTGCAGAGGTTTCTTACTTCAAGTGTCCCTAAACCCCAGCTGCAGTGTTTTGAGTCCCTCTGGTGCTTCTGCAGAAAGTCAGATCCAGTAGGAGTCTCCTTGGTCACCTGACGTGTGTTCATCTTGATTCTCTTGCCTGAGTTTATTTGTCGTCGTGAACGATGCCAGAGTGGGTCGGTGCTAAGAAGCCTGTCATCTGACTTAGTAAAATAACAGCAGCATGTCCCATGTGTATAGCACTGTCTGTAGGAGCCTTCCAGCCTGTGATCAGAGGTCTAACTGCTTCTCTTGGTTGAATAATATATCAGTAAGGGCAAATATGAATCGTTCATTGCAAACATGAAATTAAGAATCCTAATGTGAATGCTTTACAAGACTCTATAAACATTTTTAAAAAGATAAAAATAAAAGAGCCAGGAATAGGACCTCAGATTCCCAATTCTTGATCAAATTGCTGTTCTTTTTCACTTCAGTTAAAATTTCTCATATTCTTTCTCAAGAAGGGAGCTTAAATACTAACTTTTGTCATCACCACGTTATGATTTATCCTATCCATGATCCTTTAGACAAGTAGCTTCTATAATAATTTTTGAAATATAACAAAATGAACCGTTTGTGACCTCATGTGTGTTTGGAGTGATGAAGCCTGAGGAAGTAGTCATTTCTGTTTCTGCAGTTCCTGGAGGTCTCAGATTCTCATCCCATACCTTTTTTTTTTGTCGGGGGAAGGGAGTCGCGTTAATAAAGTGGACTGTTTCGGTGTCTGTGGCTCATTTAAGCCCTAACCCTGCTGGCCATATGGAATTCCACTGGGGAAACATTATGGAGCATCTCAGGTGGGCCCACCTTTCCCCGCCGCGTTCTCCGAGCTGACACTTTGTTCTTTTCCTTAAAAATATCATTTCAGGTGTTCCCTTTCCTTCCTGGTTTCTAGTCCTGTGTCTCCCAGTCCACCCAACATACCCTGCCAGGAAAGGGTTGGGAAAATACTTGAATCACAGAGTGGCAAATAGTGGGCCGTCTGCAGCCACGTCTGGGATGCTGTTAAGGAACTGACGAAAGGGCCCCATCCGGCGGTTGAGCTGTGTCCGCGGTGTCTCTGATGGAAATGAACACGAACGTGATGCATGCAGGCACTTGGCAGGTGCGTTCTTTGCCTGGGCTGTATTCACAGCAACAGACTTGGGAAAGCAATTAGGAATCGCAAGTGTGGGAGATTACTAAAAAGTCGGCCAAAATTGTCCTTGGATATCATCAGTGAATGTGTTTGCGTGGAAATAGACCACTCTTACTGTGTCTCCGGGTTCCCTGAGGTGGTTGATAAAACTTCCAGCACGGATACTGCCGATGGCTGAGGACCTGTTGTTGAAGCTGGGGATAACTTGCAAAGGTTTTCAAATAAGAAGTGGTTTGCTCCAGCTCTGAAGCGGGGACTCAGATCCACTTCTGAGGTCAGTGTGAAAGTGAATGTAAATTCGCTATAAGTGGGGGTAGCGGGATCAGGAAAATAAATCAGCTACAGGCGCAGACTCAGGAGCTGCTGGAGGGGAGGGGCGGATCAGGTTGTTCTCAAACCAGTGATTTCTATTTTCCACCCATTTCGATTATCCACGCTACCCCTTATCTCCTTAGTGCAGAAAACGGAGAGCTGGTTCAGTGTTCTTAAGAACCGCCCATGATTGCATTTAGGCGATGGATTTAACAGGTAGCATTATCTCTTATTCTTATTTAAGTGCTGACTGTGATGCCTAAGTCTGTGGGTGTGAGTCATCACTGGTGTTACTGGATTTTATTGGAAATGCTCAGAAAGCAGCGAGACAGGAGCTGATTCTGGCAGCTTGACATTACTCAAATGTTCTCTTTTGTTTGGTTTCCCTTTGGAATAAGTTGTTTTTTTTGTTTTGTTTTCTTAGAGAGATGGAATAGGGGAGAGGGCCTTCCTCTTGCCTTTTTCTTTCAAACCAAATTCTTTCAAAGCAGTTTGCAAAACTCTTATGATTTCTGCTCCCTATATGAGCAAAAGTTACTTAGGAGAGGTGGCTTAGGCATTTTCACTGTGTCCATAAAGTAAAAAAAAAAAAAAAAAAAAGTATTACCATGCATTGCACGTTGGCCACTTAGAATTTCTGAATACAAATTAATCAACCTGCAGCTGAGACTAACAGAACACAGGATAATGTACCTGCAGAAAGGAGGGCATTTGAAATCTGTTCTCAGGTGGCTGTCGGAAATAGCCAGCTGGAAAAAACCTCCCTGTTTTCCACAATTGCGTGGCTTTGCCTTTCCTTACTTAATCTGTTTAATAAACCACCCTATAGAATCTAAATGCTCAAATTTATTTTCCTTTTTGTCTTTATGGCGTTAATCATTGTTAACGTGGCATCAGAGTAGCTCAGCTTTCACATCATGATAAATTCATAACCCCGGAGAAGGCAGAAAATGTAATTATTATCAATTGCCTCTCTCCCAGAATTGCCATTGGCTGAGAGGAGCAATGCGGTAACTTAAGAAGTAGCTGATTCAGAGAATTACAGGGTTGGACTTGGGCCTGTCTTGACCATGTTCCTATTGTTTAGGGAGGCTCCCGTTGGACTTCTCTTCAGTTTGCCCATATGGGAAGTTATGCAAGGCATGTCAGTATTTGAAGAGGACTCAACTTTGCCTCCCCCCCCCCCCACCCCATTGCAGTATGGAATCCAATTTATTTACTCAATATTTCAAAAGCCTTATTTGAGTGCCTGCTACCAGTTAAGGCATAACCTGTGAAGAAGATAAAGTCCTTGCTATATGTTACCAGGGACTATAACACTGAAATAGGTACTATGTAATATAGCAGATGGTGAGCAGTGTAAATAAGTGTGTGTGTGTTTAAGATATGCTGTATTTTACCCACAGACTCAAGAATCACTTTCCTGAAAATCCCCAGAGTAGGAAAACTTAAGAATTTCGGTTCTTCGTCGGGGAGAAAGAGTATTAGAGGGATTGAAGTCAAAATCAAACATGATGGTCCATTCATTACATTGTGGCAATAAGGATGGACCTCTCAGGAGAATATCTGTGTGATCTCATTTATCCAAAATTGATAATATGCATGATACTGTACAATTAACTCCACTTTCCACCTCTTGCCTGGTTGCAACTGGAACACTTTTGTGTTGGCTGCTTCCATCAGGGAGTCACAGCTCCGGATTTCAGAGGTTTTCCAAGGTAGATCTTGGGAGAGGAGGATTTAGAAAAGGGAGCTCACTATTGGGAACAAACTCTTGTTCCTGTAGATTTGGGACAGTGAGTGGAATAACTAACTTTTGAAATCTTGGAAACTTGGAGGTTATCTCAGTAAGTCTCTCTCTGTGTGTATTTTTTTTTTTTATATAGTCTTTTTTTTTTGGAGGGAAGAATAAAATTGTTTTAGACATGAATGTGCTTTTTCCTAAGGAAGCCTCTTTTTTTTTTGGCCTTGGCATGCAGGATGCTAGTACCCCAACTGGGGAACCCATGTCCCCTGCATTGATAGTGCAGAGTCTTAACCACTGGACCTATGGGAAGTCCCAGGAAGGCTCCTTTGAGGACCCTATGAGATCTGGAAGAATCCTTTGCAAGATGTCAAGTGCATCTTGAATATTATTTTCACTCCCTTGTCATTTATCTAGAAATTAAGAAGGAACAAGCACCTGTATTGGTTTGCCTTCATCCAGTGCTGCTATCTTGTAGAGGTTTGTGGAAGGAAGGCTGAGAAAGAGAGACTCATTATTTTGGCTGGAAGTGGTCACTTTAGCTGGAAAACAGTTCAAGGTCAAAGTCAGATGTAGGAGTTATGTTTTCTTGTGTTTCCACATATCTGAAATGTTCTTAAAGCCTTGTTAATGGCCACCGTGCTTAACTGACATTTCATAGTTGTGCAGATTTATTCATCTCTCTTCAAGATATCTTTCCCTATCATCACAGCCATATGGAGGATATTTTAATAATAATATGCTGTGGTAGCCTATCAGACTAATATTAGAATTCTCCTTCCGTGAATGGATTCCATCATTTAAGTACCATTTTAGCTTAACCAAGAATTTAAGACATTTTCCCTTGATGATTCGATTTTCACTCCAAGATACACCTTGATCTTATCAAAATCTGCCAATGTTTTCTTCTTCTTGGGCTCTGATGATTCCTTCATCTGGGAAAAGGCATCCCAGTTTGGCCCAGGAGGATCTAAGTAATCAGCAGCACCGCCCCACCGCGCCCCCCCTCCCCCCGCCTCTCCATAGATTCCATGTTCCCTGCCATTCTAAACCTGCCAGTAGGATGTGGGTCACAAGACCCGCATCTTAATTCTGTTAGGGAACATAGTCGACTTTAGTCTTGAACATGGGGTAAGGGGTTGTTTAATACCCATTAAAAAAAAATCTGCATTATAAATGAATTCAGCATATACACAAATACTCCATTTTTAAAAGTCTTTGTGAATGGTTACTCACATACAGCCTTTAGAAATTTGAAATATAAAGTTTGAAGCATGCTAATCCCTAAATTCTCTGGTCCAGGTTATTATGTTTTTATGAGTATTAATTTTGATATAGGACTTTTAAAATCAATTGCTCCCTGTAATTACAGTGCCGCTTTGTGGTATTTGTGATACATCCTAGGGGGCACTTGAGGGTCATGAGAAGTTCATGCATGCAGTGTTAGGGCCCATGCTTCTCCCCATGGCACTGACTCCAGCGGCCGTGTCTTTGTACCTCTCTGCAGGGTTTGCAAGCTATTCAGTAGTCAGATTCCTGTTCCATTCTGCCTGTTTCATTTTCAAAAGCATCAAAAAAGAGCATTCTCTAGAACTTCCAGTTTGGGAAGTCCTGGACTTGATAAGTCACTTTTGAATTTGAAGATCTAGGAAGCCATAGAAACAAAATGCTAATAATTCTCCCAAGTCAAGAGGCAACTCTGATTTTGTCATGCATTGACCATAATTCACTTTCTGTTGGATTGATTTGGGAAAAAGAACCACAGGTCTATATTTTCAAAATAGAAGTAAAATGATAAAAACCCACAAGTCTCGTCACCTAAGGAATTTAAAAATCAAATCTAACTTAAAAAAAGTTGGTACAGCAGGATCTTGGAAATGGATTTTATTTTTCAACAGATGATTAGGATAATAACACAACTTCCACTTGCCTGCTGGGTGTTCCTGAAAATTTAGCATTGTTGAGTCTTTCTGTCAAGAGAAAGGGGTGTGGGGAGGGAAGTAACCCCTCAACCCATACCTGTTGGCTTTAAAATAAGAAAGACTACACACGCACACGTGCACACACACACGTACATGTAATGATGTTGATGATATAATGGAGGAAAATGTCGTGAATAATTCAGGTTTAATTTTAAATTATTACGAAGTATTTATTATTGTTGCCGGTGGAGACAGGGCTGTGTCCTGCCTCCTCTCTTCGCATAGCTCAGTACTTTAGCGCGTGGCTGCGATTGTCAGTCACGATTCTTGGTCCTTTGCTTGTCTTGCGTTTTTCTGGAAAAGGGTCGTCGCTGTGGGGACTTGCGATTCTTGCCCTCTGGTGTTGTGGGGCAAGCCTGCTGGGCTGCTGCTTCCTGCTCCTGGGAGAGATGCGCCCCAGCTGCTCTTGGTCAGGGCTGAAGGAGGGCAGGCTCTGCTTCTCAGCCAGGAAGAGCGCCCAGACCGGGCCTGGAGCGCAGAGGGGCCTCGTCTCCAGTGCTCCATTTGGACTCTCAGCCTGGCTCTGGTGACCTCAGAGTCTCTGTGCTTGTACTTTTCTGCTTCTGCCTCCTGCTCTCTGCTGCCTCCTTCAGACTCGCAAAGGGAGTGGTTCAGTGTGACCACATCATGCCTTTTGGACAGAGCGCTCAAGCCAGGTCCCCTTGTGCAGCGGCTGATGTCACATCACAGGTGTTCCCCTGGTCCAAACAGGATGACCGAGATGGCTGGGGGTTGGGGGTTCTGGAGTCCCCGACGCCAGGGAACGCTGCCTGCCTGGCAGCCTGCAAGCCCAGGGCTGGAGCATGGTAGGCACCCGCAGGAAACTGAAGCACGGCCCCTCTCTCCGAAGGGCTGGGTGGGCAAGCTTTTCAGCTTTGCAGGCTGCACAGCTTCTGCGGCAGCTACTCAGACAGTACAGAGTGGACGGCTGGGTTCCGGTAAAACTCCGTTTACAGAAACAGGCAGTGGGCCAGACGGGGCTGATGTGCCATAGTTGTTTGCTAGATTCTATAAGATACAGAGCTTTGAGCCTGTAGTCTTGTGATGTGGGCAGTTAGTTAAATTTCTATGTCCCAGTTTTCTTTCGGGTCAGGTGGGGATGAAAGTAGCTTCTTGGCATGGTTATTAAAACCATTCAGTGAAGTGTTGAATGCAAACCATACTAAGCGCAGAGTAAGATCTCAGTAAATGCTCTTACTGTCCCCTGATCCCCTTGTGCACAGTTATGAAAGATGATGAGAGATTATTCTAGATCTGAGGCCCTCAGAAAATAGGTGTCTTAAAAAAGTTTTATTGAAATGTGGTTTATGCACAATATTATATAATGTATAGGTATACAGAATAGTGATTCACAACTTAAAAGATTATACTCCATTTATAGTTATTATAAAATACTGGCTGTGTTCCCCATGTTGTACAATGGATCTTGTGGTTTATTTTATACATCATAGTTTGTATCACTTACTCCCCTCCCCGCTTCCTTCTTCCCACTGGTAACCACTGGTTTGTTCTCTCTATCTGGAGTCTGCTTCTTCTTTGTTGTAGTCACTAGTTTGATGTATTTTTCAGATCCCACATGTAAATGATATCATATAATGCTTGTCTTTCTCTGTCTTAGGTCATTTAGCACATTGCCCTCCAAGTGCATCTGTGTTGCTGCACGTGGCAGAATTTCATCCTTTTTTATGGCTGAGTGGTAGTCCGTCTTGTGTATATGCCATATCTTCTTGATCCATCCGTCTGTTGATGGACACCTAGGTTGCTTCCATATCTTAACAGTCGTCAGTGATGTCATTACGAACATTGGGATATGTGTATCTTTTTAAATTACTGTGGTTGGTTGGTTTGTTTTGTTTGGATTTATACCCTAGAGTGTAATTGGTAGGTCATACGGTAGTTCTGTTTTTCATGTTTTGAGAAGCCTTTGTACCATTTGGAAAATAGGTGTTTTTGTGAAGCCTTTGGTTTTTCAGTCTGTCAGTTGGCCTTACTTTTTCAGCAGATGCTTTCAGAGCTTTAAAGGTCATTTTGTGGTTTCCCTTTCCATGTCGGGAACACCTTCCACATTGCCGTTGGAAACATCGGACTTGCCTTTAAGTAGTTTACTCACATGTTCTTTCTTTGTAGTCGTTTCCAGCGCTTTTTGTGGGCAGATCAACATTTTCATTCAGGATTTGTCTCATCTGTTACTGTGTGTTCTTGGCCCAAGCAGGATAAGACATTAGTATACCCTGAAACCCAGCCATCAAGAGCGTGCCTGGGTTTAATGATTAGCATTCATGCAGTCAAATTCATGGTGGCTGTCAGAGAGGGTCCTGGGATCTGGGGATCTGGGGGTGGATGCCTGTCCCCTGGTGGTGATACTGGTTCTCCTGTCTGCCTGAGTGAGCTTGCGGCACACCTTCCGAGGCTGCTGGGATGGTTCAAAGTCTGGTTGATGTATGTCCGTCAGGCATTTTGTTAATACAATTCCGATGAATGGTCACACCCACTACAAACCTGTAGTGCCAGGGAGAAGTGTATAGCCTATCTGCTGTGCCGTGATTCCACTTTAAGAGGCACAAGCATTGCGCTTATTCACATGCTATACATACATGCATTGGAGAGGGAAATGGCAACCCACTCCGGTGTTCTTGCCTGGAGAATCCCAGGGACGGGGGAGCCTGGTGGGCTGCCGTCTATGGGGTCGCACAGAGTCAGACACGACTGAAGGGACTTAGCAGTAGCAGCGGCACACCTACATGTGTAGTACATATACACATACTATACACATACTGTTACATACTGTACACATACTGTATATATTTGTATGTATTAAAGTCACATATGGATGTGAGAGTTGGACCATAAAGAAGGCTGAGCACTGAAGAATTGATGTTTTCAAACTGTGGTGTTGGAGAAGACTCTTGAGAGTCCCTTGGACTGTAAGGAGATCAAATCAGTCAATCCTAAAGGAAATTAACCCTGAATATTCATTGGAAGGACTGATGCTGAAGCTGCAATACTTTGACCACCTGATGCAGAGTCAACTCATTGGAAAAGACCCTGATACTGGGAAAGATTGAAGGCAAAAGGAGGAGAGGGCATCAGAGGATGAGATAGATAGCATCACCAACTTAATAGACATGAATTTGAGCAAACTCTAGGAGATAATCGAGGACAGAGGAGTCTGGCATGCTGTAGTCCGTGGCGTCCCAAAGAGTTGGGCACCACTTACCAACTGAACAACAACAGCAGGAACAAATAGTATTTTTAAGGGGATATTTGTTTAAGGAAAATAACCTTGCTGAGTTACGGCTCATACTACATTTTATATTTCGGTTTTGAAAAAAAAAAGGGAATAGAAAGCAGCTGCCTCCTAAATGGCTTGTAAGTCAGAGATGAGGAGTGTCTTGTTGAGGTGCTTTCAGGCTTGCGTTGCTCTGATCCGGCCAAGAGCTTTCATTTGGTCCCTTCAGGGGTCACCAGGGGGTCTCCCTCTGGGACTGAACCCTGCTGTCTGGGAGTGACCTGGAGCAGGGATCTCAAACTGCTCCCCGTCCATGGACCCAGTATGCTTTAGGTATGGCTCCCAAGCTCAGAATAAGATTTTACATTTTTAAATGATCAGAAAAAGAAACCAGTAGGAGAATATTATTTCATGGCACATGGAAGCTATATGGAATTCATATTTCAGTGTCAAGAAGTGAAGTTTTGAATTTCATCAATAAAAAATTCTGTAGACATTTGTTTTCTCTCTTGTTATATAAGTACCTCCATAACCTCCCCAGTTTTGCCTCTCAGCCCACAAAGCCTAAAATTTACCATCTGGCCCTTCATACAATTTTTTTCTTTCTTTTTTTTTGCCAACTTTTGACATTGAGCAGGGCTTTTCAGTCTGTTTTGTAACTTCTAAATTTTTTCATTAAACTAAATCCTTTGGGGGAAGCCTCGTTTGCAAAATTGATGTTAAAAAAAAAAAAAGAAAGGAGCTGTTTGGAGCAAGTGCTGGTCTGAGCCTTGCTGGCCATCAGACCGAGCCTCGGGCCACACCTCCTCTTCTGGGGATCAGGCTGCCAGAGTGAAGACAGAGCCTGGATTGAGGCATGTAAACAACCACCTACGGTCTTTTTTTCGCTATTCCAAAATCCCCCAAACTCTTGAAAAATGGCAATGGAATTTTTTTTTTACAGAAAACTGAGTTGGTGACACAATTTGACCTTAGCTGATGTCATGTCCCTGTTTTTCCTCTGTGGTGGCTTAATCCTCTTTTCACTGCAGAGATGTCTGTGTGTCTGTTCCCTGAACACTGCTGGGGATTTACTCGTATGCGGTCTGTGGGCTGGGAGCGAGGCGTGCTGCTTTCCCTTCGGCATCTCCAGAAGGAACCGCCTTACTGACACCGTGATTTTGGACCTCTAGCCTCTTGGAACTGAGACAGAGTGAATTTCTGTTTCAAGGCCCGGCCTGGTGGGGCTGGATGCTGTGGAGCTCTCTAGAAGCTCCCCGGTTCATTGGGAAGCTCAGTGGAGTAAACGACCCATGTGGGAACTCTGTTCAAGACCCGCATCAAAGAGCTGAGAGTCAGGAAGACCCTCAGTGAATTAGTATCAGGCTGTGCACCCCTTTGTCTCAAGAGGGTAGCTCGTGATTTGTGGATCTGTCAACCTCGTGAATTGACGGCTTTGAACTGTGGTGCTGGAGAAGACTTTTGAGAGTCCCTTGGACAGCAAGGAGATCAAACCAGTCAATCTTAAAGGAAATCAACCCTGAATACTCCTTGCAAGGGCTGATGCTGAAGCTGAAGCTCTAGTATTTTGGGCTTCTGATGCGAACAGCTGGGCTCACTGGAAAAGCCCCTGATGCTGGGAAAGATTGAGGGCAGAAGGAGAAGAGGGCATCAGAGGATGAGATGGCTGGATGGCATCACTGATGCAATGGATGTGAACTTGGGCAAACTCTGGGAGATGGTGACAGACAGGGAGGCCTGGCGTGTTGCCGTCCATGGGGTTGCAAAGAGTTGGACACAGCTGGGTGACTGAACAGTAACTTCTTTGGGATGCCTGGATGGGGTTGTTCTTAACTGGTTCAGGGGCAGTAGTGTCCCTACCAGACCCACGAGGGTGTTGTGACCTGCAGACATTTAGAATGAAGACACTGATGACGTTGACCAGAGCAACTCAGTGGAGTCTGATGCAGTGTGTTGTGCGTGGGATTCTTGGTATATAGTTCCTGGCGTCCAGCAAGCGCCCGGGGTGTGTCAGGGGCTGCTGGCATGGTTGTATGCTTTCTGCCCCTTCTCTGCCTGCCTTCGCCCTGCCCCTCCACCCCGTCCTCTGTTACTTATCGGAGGATAATAACAGGTGATGATAACTTGCCCGAGCCCCGTTCCCACCCTGGTCACCATCACTGTCGTTACTGTGGCTGTTGCTGATGACTGTGGCACCGTAGCTCAGATCCGTCCAGCCCTTCCAGGGCGTGTGCGGGGCCGTCGCTGGCCTCTGTAACCCTTAGACAAACCGCCTGCATCTTCTCTGCCCGTGTCACCCCGGCCCTCTCCTCCCAGGGCTTTTTGAGGCAGACAAATACCACTGATAAACCAAGGGAGAGGTCTGGGCTGAATTCCCCAGGGCCGCACAAGATTCCGGGCTGAGAAGATTCCCTGTCATCGTTGACGGAAAATCGCAGCCTCCCCCCAGAGTGTGGGCCCAGGAGCCCTTCACCCTGCCGCCACACAGACTTGAAGAATCACGACGTCGGCCTAACATCATTTTGGTAGCTCCGTCCGCTCCTGCCTCGGGTGGAAATAATTCAGATTTCACTCTCCGTTTTCTCTAATGGGCTAAACAGCCACTTTGTAATACCTGTGTTTTACGAGACATAATGCTGGATATTGTTTCTGCAGTTTGTGAAAAAGACAAACCTGGGAGAGCCCAGCAGTTTAACTTAAGCAATTTTAAAGTTATTTGTAAAATGATAGGCTGTCTTTCCTGACCCAGTTACTTTATAAAGCCACATTCTCTGGCAGACATTAACACAACTGCTCCGTGTGTGGGCTCAATAAATATTCGGGCAACACTGATTGAGCACTGCCTTGGGTAAATAACTCTCTTTCCTCACATTTCCCAGTTCCATAATGAGGAGTTTTCTCCGTGGTCTGACCGAGTGTAACATTCCATTGAAATACGGAGTGCTGAACGCAAGGGCAAGGGAGACGTGGAACCCGGGTTTGGGGGGTTTACGGGAAAGGCGGGGGCAGGTCGGGGGGCACCGAGTCCCCCCTCTGTCTTGATGTTGGGCTCCATGAGAGCTCGGGCACAGGAGACAGTGGAAGGAGAAAGGTGTCCTTAGAAGGGGGGGTGGCATTCAGTCCGAGGCCCCCACCCCCAGGAGCGTTCTTTGAGCATTTCCGGTTTGGGGCCTCTTGACCTGTCCGCACCCTCGCTTGGATCCCCCGTGGGCGGCGGGAGGTTTCCGGGACGCTGGGTGCCTTCCGCTCCGGCTGTGCTCCTGTGCAGTGGGGGGCAGGCCGCCCTGCTCCCACCTCAGTCTCGCTGAGAAGGAGGGGATCCCGGGACCTCCTCCTCGGGGCATGAGTAAGATGGTCTTGGGGAGATCACAGGAGGACGTGTGTGGCAAGTGCTGGGCTTCGTGTCTGGCTGGTTGTTATTCCTGGGTGTAGCGTCAGTGAGAAATTGCTTCTCGGGGCGCATTTTGTGTATCGCCTCATTCAAACCTCCTCCGGTCTGCTCTGTTGGAAGTGATGACCTCGAGGCTCCGGGGGCCGGCTGCAGGTCTGAAAGTGTGGGGCTGCAAGTTAGTCCTCCCCCCGCCTCCCCGCTTCCTCCAGCCCTGCCCTCAGCTGACAGCCTTGTCCCTGCCGCAGTGTTTCTCTAGGTCTTCCTGTTTCCTCTTTCAGTCACATCCTCTCTGAAAGTGAGAGTCGCTCAGTTGTGTCCATGGTCTGTACAGTCCATGGAATTCCCCCGGCCAGAATACTGGAGGGGGTTCCCTTCTCCAGGGGATCTTCCCAGCCCAGGGATCGAACCCAGGTCTCCCACATTGCAGGAGGATTCTTTACCAGCTGAGCCACAAGGGAAGCCCACATCATCTCTGCCGGTCACTGAACTCCCAGTTCCAGCTCTCTCAGAGTAACTGTCCTGTGAAAGGATTAGGTTCAGCAGTGACGTCCGGGGAGAAACCCATGCCTTAACAAGAGGGCTGTTGTGTGTGTCGGGGCTCAGCTCTCGGGCGAATTTAAAGCACAGGCGGGGCCTCTGCTCGACTTACAGAGGCAGGAGGCCTGAAAGGAGTGTCGTCTTCTCATGGAGTTTCATTTCTTAAAATTAACAATTTCCCGTAGAAACTAAGAACATGCTCATTTAAATAAGAGGCTGCACAAAAGTTGAACAAAGAGAAAAAAAGTATCCAATATATTCACTCAGCATCTTGGCACATATTCTTCTAGTACTTTAATGCATAGGCTGCTTTGTTTTGTTCTGCTGTAATTGCAGTGTATACACTTGTGACAGGGTCCCCCACGAAGTAATTCTGAATTAATTCTGCTATCGCAATCCAAATACTCCAGAGATGGTTTATTTCTTTAACATAGAGGTGATTGTGCTGTATGGATAATGGTTCCTTTTCTCCTGTACGAATCCACTCCTCCCAGTTTCTGTACAGGGCTTTCCTGGTTGCTCAGTGGTCAAGAAGCCACCTGCCAGTGGAGGAGACGTGGGTTCAGTGCCTGGGTTGGGAAGATCCCCTGGGGGAGGGAATGGCCACACACTCTAGTATTCTTGCCGGGAGATTTCCATGGACAGAGGAGCCTGGTGGGCTACAGTCCATGGGGTTGCAAAGTCGGGCACAACTTAGCGACTACACAGACACACACACACAGTTTTCGTAGACTGTCCTAAGCAGTGCTTTGATTGACTGCTTGATGATAGACCAACTAGATGAACCATGATTCTTAGTTCATTATTCTGCTGTTAAGTGAAGATTGTAACTATCTCTTTTCAGTTGTCAGTTACAAAGCCATGAGCATTTTTGGTACTAAAGAACTTTCCACGTCAGGTTATTTCTATGGGATTAACACCCCAGAAGTAGAATTTCTCAGTCATAGGTATGAGCACATGAGACTTCGTCAGACATACTCACTTGGACCAGGAACCCCTGGGGAAGACTCGTGAGGAGTACCTGGGCCTGGCTGGAGCACCGGGGAGAGGGCGGGAAGGTGTGGGCCTTTTGCTCTGCAGTGTTGTCAAAGTGTTAATTGCTCGGTAGTGTCCGACTCTTAGTGACCCCATGGTTGTAAGCCACCGGGCTCCTCTGTCCATGGAATTCTCCAGGTGAGAGTACTGGACTGGGTAACTGTTCCCTGCAGTGTGGAGATAAGAGCTTATTCTAGATGGGCCACATCACCAGCGGATTTTATTGTGAGAGTCAAGTGAAGTTTATGCTTCACTAATGTGCGTATCTCCAAAGACACATGGGAACAGGGTGAGCATTTGTCATCCCGTGGAATGCCAGGGCATGGAGTCTGTCTCGAGCCTTCTGAAAGGAATTCCAAATTTGGACGCTTCCGAAGTTAGTTCTCGCACCGCACCACGGACAGCATTCTTCTCCGACAATGGCTGAACCTCACGTGCCAGGATGTTGCAGATGCTCCCGGGTCATAATTGACCTTCTTCAAAACAAGAGAGGAGAAAGGCAGGGAACGAGCCCTCTGCGCCCAGAGAAGGAGAACAAAAAGCGGAGTGCTGAGACTCTGGAGACCTCCGCTCCTTCCCATCCCTTATTCAGGGGGTATCTGGGAGAATTGGATGCTGTGCTGCAGCCAGATCCTCCTCCCGCACTGGAGTACGGTCGTGGGAAACTGCCCTCCTGTGTTTATTTGCGGGTGGTCTCCCCTGTTGTCCTGTATCACAGCCCACCGGGAGCATCTCTGCACTCTTTTTAACACTCCCATCCAAGAGGTTTTGCCTTCCTCTTGCCACTGAGACATTGCCTCTGTACAGGTTACTTTATGGCACAGTTAGTTATTACACAGCCTTCAGTAAAACCCAGTTAAATCATAGCCCCAGAAACCAAACAGCTGCCTGTGGAAAAAGCCTTACATAACCCGGTGTTCACCATCCCGACCGCCCTCAAACATACACGGACATCCCAGAGGTCTTCCATTTTTTTTTTTTTTTTTAAATCTCAGTATAAAAATACCCTGTTTTTGAAGGTACTTGTTCAGCTAATTTATTCTTTAAACAAGAGGAGGAAAAAGTGTTGGTGTCCCCGTAAAACAGTTAACAGGAAGCCTGAGGCATCTTTTAGTGCCATTTTTTTGGCTGATGCTCAGAACGGCTCCATCAATCAGAGCTATTCACACGGAGCTGGTTTTTATGTCATTTAAACCATCTTCCATCAAGTTGGCGAAGCAGAGTCAGGGAGCAAGATGAATAGCAGAACGTCTTCCGTGGCGCGGAGAGGGCTTTGCTTTTAAATGCCCCTGTTGATTTCTTAATATTTTCAACTTCCTCTTCTTCAGCCCGTTCGCCTCTGACCATCACTCAGGGGCCTTGTTCTTTTAACCTTGTTGGGGGGGCGTGTGGTGCCATTCCGTAAGTGCGAGTCATTGATCAGCCGCTGAGGGGGATTCATTATCCTTCCTGGGCTCCAGCGAAAGGGAGATCAATCCCGGGCCCCGGGAGTAACCGTTGCAGCCAGAATTGCAAACTGTCGCGTTTCCAGCCAGCCTGCAGCCTTGCTCGTCCCTGCCGTCAGAGTCTCACGTGGTGTTCTGTTACTTCCCACCAGAAGGATCGCGGCATGGCTCTTCTTGGAAGGTGTGCTCTGGGTGTCTCAGAGCCGCCGATTCCTGCCTTTCCCCAGGCACCCCCTTTTTCCTTTGAGCAGCTGTTGGTGCCGCCTGCAGCGCCGTGGGGTGCCAGCAGGGGGAGCCGCGGGTGAGGGCTGCCAGGCGGGCCCTGTTCTCACCGACACCGACACCGGCACTGCCGAGCGCCTGGCTTTGTGTGTGCCAGCCTGCTTCCCAGCCCTGCGACCGTGGCCGCTTCCCGCCGCCCCGTCTCCCTCGTTTGCAGAATGGCAGGAGCCTCTGTCTTATGGCGCACAGGGGTTAAACGGGACACACGGAGAGCCTTGAGCACGTCGTCTCTCTGGCATGTAAAGGAGAGCCCCCCAAATGCCAGTGTCAAGGTCAAAAGGCCCCACGGGGAGCTCGGTGGCCTGGTTTATTCTCAGCTCTGCTCCTTTCTGGCCCTGGCACCCTGGGCAAGGGGCTTAACTTCCCTCGTACCCTTGGTTCCGCCCGTGTAATAGAAGGGTAATGGCAGGCAGTGTTTTGCTTGCAAGGTGAAATGAGACTGGCCCCATGATGTGCCTGGTCTGTCGACGGTGCCCAGGAGATGCTAGCTCTTAGTATCAAAACGCTTGCTTCCCGGCTGTCTGAGCGCACTGGGCAGCGTGCAGGTGCAGAGATGAACGGCAGAGGCTCAGGCACGGGTGTTCAGGGTGTCTTGCCCACGGCTCATGGCTCCGGCTCCGGCCATCCCTGGGGCTGTGCCAGAGCTTCGTGGAGGAGGAGGAGGCCCGCTTTGGCTCTTTGCCCAGTGTCCATCCAGAGTCTCATTTCATGGTGCCTCATCCATGAAACCTGGAACACAGGGGGTGCTTAACACATTCCAGCTCACCTCCTGCCTTTGGGAAACCTCCCGCTCCCTCATCTCCACCGAGCCGTGGTCAGCTCAGAGGTGTCAGCTTTGCCCCATCTGCAGCCTTGTCCGCGGCAGCCAGGCGCTCACCACCAGGCAGTGATTGGACTCTGCGCCTGTGCTCCCCTCGGCTGTCTGCATCCTCTCCATCCCTTCTAACCGAGATGTGACTGTGGGAGGTGAGGAAGCAGAAGGGCTCCTTCACATGAGCCTCTTCTGCTGCAAAGCCGTTCCAGCAGATTCCATCCTAAAAGCCACTGAAAATATATTTACTTTGTACCCCCAAAGATCCAAGACCATTACCACCAAACCCCAGTACCCTCAGAGCACAGTGGTGTCCTGGGCCACTTCCCGGCTTGTTAACCTGCCCCCAACATGCCTGGTGTGGTGCAGACATAGACATCAATTCATTGTGTTGTCAAAGTGCGTGTTAATCCGCCCTCCCTACCCAAGGTTTAGTGAAGGAGAAGTTGGAAATTAATGGCCCAGTGAAGGTTTTAGGTGATGTGTGGATTTCATTTATCCATGCTCTCTCTCCCCCCATTAGCATGGTTAATTAAGAGTTGTCAATACATCTTTGCCGGAGTATTTGATTATTTTTTCAGCAGGGAAGATTAGAATGAAGTCTTCAGATCTGGCAAGCGCCATGGGACTTGTAGAGCAAATTGCAGGTTAAGCCCTGATTTTGATCTCCGGGACCAGAGCAAACACGTTTCATTGACATGTCATCCGCTGCGATCTGAGGGAGCACAGGGAGGGGCCCTTTGGGGACAGAGGGGCACCTCACGCTTGTCTGTGTATTGGAAGGGTTTCAGTGCACAGTGAGCGTGTGTGCGAGGGGACGGGTGGCAGACAGGGCTTGGAGCTGATTGCAGCTGGCTCCGAAAACCTTCGCATCTGCCCTTGATTAAAATATATATATATATATATATATATATATATATGTATGTATGTTTGTGTGTGAGTGGTTTTTTGTTTTTCTCTTTGGCCATACTGTGCAGCATATGGGATTTTCTCCAACCAGGGATTGAGCCTGTGCTCCCTGCGTTAGAAACGTGAAGTCTTAACCATTGGACACAGAGAGGTCCGCGTGTGCGCGCGCGCACACACACACACACACACACACACACACACACACACATGTATTTTGTCCAGCTGGAGGGAGGTATATATGTGTGAACAGAAAACAGAGAGGGGTTGAGGTTGACAGCAGTTAGCTCTGACACCCCTTGCTTCGTGATCTATCAAAAAGGTGTATCTGTGTGTACACATACCCACACCTGTCTCCACCTGAACAAAAATGCCATCTGAGTCCCCCTTTTTGCCTCCCAGATGGAAGCACCAGTGAGCAGGCCCCACGATGGCAGACGGCCCTGCCCTGAGACACTTCTCATGGCATTTGTGTTGACAGTGGCCTTTATTTTTCCCTTCTACTTAGGGGCTCTCAAGTTCTAGAATAAATCTTGCCAGCAATTAATTATAGCTTGAGATTTCCAGGAGAGGCAGGCTGGCTTTTATTATTTTACTCACTAAATATACCTCTAGATAGCACAATACATATTTACAGTGACAAGTTTTGTTTTATTTATAGGGCTTATAACAAATCATCAAAAGCAGCCCCAAAAAAGGGCCACTTAGACCAACACCCTTATTTCTTCTTCTGCTTCCGTCAATGAATTATGCATGCATTACAAATGGCAATGAGGAGGAAAGGTCGGTTTAGAACAACACAGATTGGAAAATTACACCATTTGTTTAAACAACATTTATTATTGATTATTCAGCATCGGGGCTGATAGAAATGCAAACAGTGGCGGTAATATCATCTATTTACGGAGGCCCTTTACAAATGTCGGACCCTACCCTCTGTTTGGATCGGAATAATTATTCAGATTTTCCAGGTCTGTTTTGCCAGAGAACAGGGGTACATTTGGCCTCTACTTTCTCAAGTCCTTTAATCCCCATGACATCCTTATTATCCTGTTTCATAGAAGAGGGAAGATTGGGGTTCCAGTGGAGGAAAAAATTTGCTGAAGGTCACATTCCAGCAGTCATGTGTAGTCTTTTTTTGTATTTATTTTTTTCCTTTTTAAAATGGACACGGTAATTCTTGGCTGTGGTGGGTCTTCACTGCCGTGTGTAGGCTTCCTCTAGTTGTGGGGTGCAGGCTCGAGGCTCAAGGCTGCAGGACTCAGCCTATGGGCTCAGTAGCTGTGGCATGCGGGCTTAGTTCCCTGAGGCATGTGGAATCTTCCTGGACTAGGGACTGAACTCATATCCCCTTGCGTTGGCAGGCAGATTCTAAACCACCTCTGGACCCCCAGGGAAGTCCTCATGTATAGTCTTTATCTCACCTGACACTCGTTAGTCAGAAACCGGTAGTTCCTTAACAAGAGTGACGATGACTATCACCATCAGAGGAACCATGTCTAATATGTACAATATCAACTCTTATTTTGCCAAGCCGCATCCTAAGTGTTCTCCATATGCTTTGGCTTTCAGTCATCGCATGAGCTCTATGAGTGTTTTTGCTGTGTTGATTTTATAGATGAAGAAGCCGGTGCCACTAAGGAGTTAAGTACCCTTCTCAGAATCCCAGGGCTCATACACGGCAGAGCTGGGGTCAGGAAAGACATCATCATGCTCCAGGATTTGCTTGGGCTTCCCATGACTCCTGGACGGACGTGGTTTCATGAATGTATTTACCAGTAGTTGGTTCAGTGGTTGGTTTGAATTAGTCTTCTCTAGATTTCTTCAAAGACGGGGGGAAGAAAAGACAGTTAACGTCATTAACATAAAACTTCATTTTCCTTCTCAATAGTCACAGAGTAATGTAAACAACATTCTTTCACTAAGATGGGATTTGAAAACTCAAGCCCCAGGGACCAGTTGTGTAGGAGGCACGTGACAGTGACTCGGGGGTGAGGTTTCTCAGACGCTGAGACCAGGGCGTGCTTTCCGTGTGCCCGGAGCTCCGCTCTGACCTCGCTTCGTCCTGGAGCAGCTCAGCGGGCGTTTTTGGTTTTACAGCCCAGGTCCTGGGCAGAGGCAGGTGCGTCCATGCAGCCGTTCACCCTGGAAATCAGTCACCTCTTCTCTCTCAGCACAGGTCGCTTTTGAGCGACCTCTGTGTAATGTTCCTTGTTTTTACAAAGCATCTTTCCTGAAGGATTTTCTTGATTGTTACCCCCCAGAATCCCTTCTGTCTCCTCTCTCAGTCCTGCCACCTCTGCTCATCATTCAGACGTTCGTCCTGGGCAGCAGTCCACTGTGCCTCTCCAGGAGTGCTCTTGGAAAACATCATGTGCGATCTGTGGCCAGTGCCTCTCGTTTCTCGGTCCCAGCCAGGGTCCTGAAAACCCTCCACCTGACCATGAGCGGTCAGATGGAGGCCCGTCTCGCCCCACCTGTTATGGGGGCTGCCCTGCGAGAGCTGTTTGGGACGAGGCACTGTCACCGATGCATGTCGCGTGCAACCCATAGCTTCCCTCTGCACGGTCCTCATCTTTACACCAGGTCCTCACGTTGTTTTCACAAGTTCTCTCCAAGGCCCCTGGTTTTCTGGACTGTTTAATGTTTGCCGGAACCTGTGGGGGCAATTGGCTCAGCACCATCGCTGCCTTCTCCCCACTATTCTTCCTGTCTGATTCCAGCCCACAGTCTTTACAAAATGGTAAGACAGGGCCCCAGTTTCCTACCTCCAACATGGTGGGCAGGGAAAAGAAACAAAATGAATAAACCTGGAGGATTTAAAAACTTGGAAGCCACTAAGAAACTGTCGGCAGACAGAAAAATGTTAAATCCTTCTGGGTAAATTAGCTCTTGCGCTTCCCTTGCTCTGTTACTTCAGCAGAGGGGATGGGGAGAAGTTGTATTCCCGACCAGGGGTCACATTTACTTTCCTAATGTCCTTTTGGGGAGTAGGCTTCCCTGGTGGCTCAGTGGTGAAGAATCCACCTGCAGTGCAGGAGACCCAGGTTCAAACCCTGGGTCGGGAAAGTCCCCTGGAGAAAGGCAGTGGCTACCTGCTCCATCCGTGTTGTACTCTATGTAAATGGTGACCTGTTGACTTGTTCAGTACACCGTCTGCAACAGCCATACGTGACGGCCCTCATCTCCTGCCTTCTGAATGAGAGTGAGATCTCGGTACATTCACTTCACCTGAGGCCGAGGGAGTCCTCTCTCTGTGCATTTTTGGCCCTGGACTTGAGGCTCCATCTCTTATGTTTCTCTGCATTCCAAAGGAGCGCTGGCCCCATGAACTTCTTAAACACACAGCTCCTGGCCCGGGGTCTGCAGCTGGCCGCTGGGTTGTTTAAAGAAGGATACTTGTGACTCTTTGAGGCCGAC
Source organism: Cervus canadensis (assembly GCF_019320065.1). Lineage (NCBI taxonomy): Eukaryota > Metazoa > Chordata > Mammalia > Artiodactyla > Cervidae > Cervus > Cervus canadensis. The sequence goes on along the minus strand of NC_057403.1, from coordinate 59,571,991 downwards.
ACACTGGCTGCCATCTGTTGTTTTCCTAATCTCCCAGTAAACACTCGGAAAGTGAAGGTTGAGGCACGTGCGTTTCTCTTCTTGTCGGAAGGATGGATAAAGCCGTCAGGTTGCGTGGGTTTTCTCACAAGTTTGCTCATGCTGCTGCAGGTCTGCACCAGCATGGGACCGTCTGCAGCCCGTAGTGCAGCAGGGCTCTCACTTGGCAGCACGCGGTACTGATGGACTTGGGGAGTGCCTTTTGACAGTTTCAGGCTCACGTGAGGCAGAGCAGGCTCCTCCAGGCTGGCCTCCGAAGAGGGGATTGAGTGACAGAAGACCCTCCAGGTACTTCTCAAACCGTATCTCACTCCTACAAGGAGGACCTGCAGGGAGCCCGGTGGGAGGCAGTGCTGTTTCCTCTCCCCGACCCTCCCTGCAAGCTCACAGTTAAAACCGAGAAAGAGGACATCCGCCAGACAGGTTTCCCTTACCCCCATTCCTTGTTCGCTGGGAGGCTTTGTAATTAGATCACAGCGTCTTTCTTCTTGGGAAGGATTTAGAAGAGTTATCACACATGCTCTGCTGCTTTGAGTGGAAAAGTGACTTGACAACTTTTGGAACTCTTGGTGTCCTAAGGTTTAGATCCAGTTTCTTTTAACCCCCTCACCTGCTGTATGACCCGGGATGAATAACCATTCTGTGCCATAGGAAATTTTTTTCTTTCTTGAAGCAAGAACTGAATATATTCCACTTTTTATTATTCTACTACAAAAAAAAATTAGAGACAGTGTATACAAGGTGTTATAAATTTTGTTTCCCAGAAAACTATATAAAAATATATATAAATCCAGGTCATATCATGTACACTTCTGATAGAGGCAAGTGCCTAGGTGCTCAGTCATGTCCAACTCTGTGACGCCAAGGACTGTGGCCTAACAGGCTCTATCCATCCCTCTATCCATGGGATGTCTCAGGCAAGAATACTTGGAGTGGGTTACCATTTCCTTCTCCAGGGGATATTCCCGACCCAGGGATTGAATTGAGGAATCTCCTTCATTGGCAGCGGATTATTTACCACTGAGCCACCTGGGAAGCCAGGCTCTGATGGAAGAAAGAGTTATTTGTGTGAGTTGTGAATCCCTACTTGATCATTTATTCTAATATCCTCCATATAAATAAAAATATTTTAAATAAATAAGTGGCTTATGATGTTCAAGATGTCTCAGACACTCACCAGTAACCCTTTGATTTCACATTTGCTAATGATGCCTGAAGGAAATGAAAAGAAATTAGCCACTTGTGCAAAAAGAAATTGGTCATATTGAAGCATTAATAACCTGTGAGAGAAAGATACCACTGTCAATTTAAGATACTAGTAAATTCTACCATATAGAGGTAGCTGTTTATTTTCTGAGATGAAAAAAGGATTACAGAATAGGCTAGATAACCTGAATATAGTTTTGCTGGAAGATTTAATCAGGGTGTGTTCTTTTTTGGGAATTAACATATATCACCAGTGGCATGAAAAACAAGTATCTGAAAAAAAACAAAACAAAAACAAGTATCTGTTTAGATGGTGTGGCTCTTTGGAAAACTGGATTACCGCCTCAAATGCTATAGCCTGTGCTGCTCCTGTGGTGTGTGTCTGAGCTCTGCTTTGGGGGGCAAAACAGATCCTTTTGGGGGCTTGAGATTCACACGGCATTCCTGGGAACTACCTGGAGGGTGACTGCTACACCCTGCTTGGTCAGTGTTCACGCTGGAGTCAAGAATGCACTCTCATGTGTCTGCACGGCAGTTAAGGGGTATTCCAGCCCCACGCCATCCCCGCCTCACTCCAGCCAACCAGGAAGAAAAAGCGAAGGCGTGTTCTTAGCCAAGGCCCACATGTCTTTTCTGTACTTTAAGTGCTCCTCATATTATCTTGACCTTACAGTTTATAGGGTAAAGGAAACATTTATGGAACAGTTAAGACCAGTTAGAACATAACGACTTGCCTCATTATCGCACTCTGCAAATCTCCGCTTTACAGACTCCACTTCCCCGCCTGCTCGCAACTTGTTTTTGGCCTGCGAATACGGTTCCTGGTCCACATGTGGAAACACAGGGAACTTCTCATTGCCCCTGCCTCAGCTCAGACGTGCCAAAAATAAGAATCTTTAAGAACTCATAAAATAATTTAGCACCACATTAATAGCACAGATTTGAATTATTTCTGTAAGTGTGCCTTTGAGTTAGTGGTAGGATTTTTTTTTCCTAGTTGTCTGTTCAGATTTTTAATCTGCCTAATAAGTAAACAGCTCCTATAAATCAGCAATCTTTTCTTTTTTAGTCACCAATCTTTTAAAAAAAAGTAATTGGACAATTTCCAAAAGTTTCGCGTGTCATTCAAGTGGCCAGTAAATGTTTGGAAAATCCTTAGGTTTATTAGCAAGGAAGAATCAATTTAGCATTGAGACTGTATTCAAATTTTGAAAACTTGTGAAGAGTAACAAATGTTAAACTTTGTTTACCTTGTTAAACTTTGTAAACCCTTGGAAGAAATTGGAAGTGGGCATTCTCATATCCCGTGGGAGAGAAGGACAGTTTAGGATTTCAGTTCTGAGGTTTAATCTGAAGTCCTCTATCAAAAGTTAAAGAGAAAAAAACTGCTCTTCACCTGGGGTTTTCATAGGTAGGAAGTGTCTTAAACGAATATTTAAGATATATCCACAGATTTATATAAACAGACTTGTAATATATCTGTATTATTTATATGATGAAAAAATTAGGACTTAAGATTTTTATTAATTGAAGTAAATTATGGTGATCTAAAGCAGAAAATACTTGGTGGTTTACAAAAATACAAATTAAAACATATAAGAAATTGAGAATTTCAAATTATTTTTGAATGCTTCGAAATTGTTTCTCTTTAAAAATATTCCAACTTATCTACTAGAATTTGAAGGAAAACTAAAGGAATAATGAAACATTATCACCATTTTTACTGATTCATATAATATTTTTCTTTATCAAACAACAAACATAAAACTAAATAAAATTACTCAAACTTGAAGTTTTTTTTTCTTCCAAATGTAACTGAATGATATCAGATGTTTCTTTAAAGATAAGATAATTTGAAATTCTGGAATGCAGTGTCCATCTGGTGGCCAGTGAAGAGAATGGGTATCTTACTATATGCATGCTACTTTTAGCCCTGAAGTGAAGAGATTGTGTGAAGTGAAAGTTGGTGAGTTGTCTGACTCTGTGACACCATGGACTGTAGCCTGCCAGACTCTTCTGTCCATGGAATTCTCCATTCCAGAATACTGGAGTGGGTAGCCATTCCCTTCTCCAGGGGATCTTCCCAACCCAGGGATAGAATCCAGGTCTCCCGCATTGAAGGTGGATTCTTTACCATCTGAGCCACCATGGTCTTGGGTTCGATCCCTGGGTTGGGAAAATCCCCTAGAAGGGAAAGGCTACCCACTCCAATATTCTGGCCTAGAGAATTCCATGGACTTTAAAGTTTATGCGGTTACAAAGTCAGACACAACTGAGTGACTAGGGGCTTCCCTGATAGCTCAGTTGGTGAAGAATCTGCCTGCAGTGCGGGAGACCTGGGTTCGATTCCTGGGTTGGGAAGATCCCCTGGAGAAGAGATAGGCTAGCTACTCCAGTATTCTGGCCGGGAGAATTCCATGGACTGTATAGTCCATGGGGTTGCAAAGAGCTGGACATGACTGAGCAACTTTCACTGTAACTATAACTACCATGGACGCCCTTTAGTCCTGCAGATACACAAATTTAAGCCTGACATGGATGCTTTTTTATTAGCTGCTCTGCTCACCTGGAACGAATGCTTGCCCATCTGTAAGTGCCTCTCAAATCGTTTATTGGAACACAGGAAGACGGGTACTCCATACTTCTGGGACATGGTATTTTATTACACACGAGCCTTTTGGGTCTGGGCCATCTGAGAGAAAGGATTTGACAAGTTAATTAGTTTGTCTTTTCATTATCTAAAAGCGTAGAAGACTCTAACCCTCCTGGTCCCTGGAAACGTTTTCTTTTTCTGAGGTTGGGAGCAATGCACCATTATCCATCAGGGTGTTTGGCTGCAGGTTTGTGTGTGTGTGTGTGTGTGTGTACGTGTGTGTGTGTGTGTGTGTGTACATGTGTGTGTGTCTGTTTTGAAGATGTAAGGAGAGAGATGTGGAGTGGTGGTTTTCTGGGGCCTGAGTTGTGGATAGTTAGGGTCACATGTCACATGACCTTGTGTTTACCCCATGCTCAACAGCAGACCTCAAGTGATGGAGGTGCCATGTGTATCAAATTTATTTTGTGAGTGTTTTCTAAAGGTTAGGGTCCAGGATGGGAGACCATCTTCCCTAGGTCTATGGATAATAGTGTTTTCATTCAAACTAGGGAACTCAACGTTTGTAGATACTGTTCTAGACGCTGGGGATGCAACAGTAGATGAAACGAAGACCCTTCTTGTGGAGTTTGCATTCTAAGGGATGAGGAGGATGACTGGAAAGTGAGTTGGGGCCAGCTTGAAGATTTTATTTTTTTGATTATTATTATTTTAGAATTAATCAGGATGGTTTAGGTCTTAGTTGCAGCTCAGATTCTCCAGCTGTGGCTCATGGAGTCAGTAGTGGCATAGTTAGTTGCTCTGCAGCGTGTGGGATCTTAGTTCCCCAACCAGGGATCGACCCCACATCCCCTGCATTGCAGGATGGGTTCATAACCACTGGACCATCAGGGAGGTCCCAGCTTGAAGACTTCAAAGGTCTGTTTTAGGAATTTGAACTTTTTTGACAGGGGGTTAGTGAATTGTTTCACCTTTTTGTGTTTTTATTTTGTTTTATTTGAAGCTAGCCATTTGGGGAAGTAGGATTTTTAAAAGATTTATTTAACAGCATTTTGTAAAGTCATCATTAAATTGACTGAGGATAAAATATTAATTAAATGCTTTCAGAGCTTACAATTCAGCCATATCAGTTTTAGATCAGTTGGGGGAGACACTGTAAGAAAAACAGTACTGGACCCACCGTTTTCTTCCTACGAGGAGTGTCTTGGTAAGTGGACAAAAGAAGAGTTTCGCTTCCACACAAAGGCTTTGTTAACAGGCCGCTTCTGTAACTGGGCTCCCCAGTTTTGTTTCATTTTCTGTTTATCTACTTATAAATGAAACAATGGACTTTGCCCAGTTGTTTCAAAGATAATTAAAGTGTTTGCAAAATGTACCATTGTTCCTAATTTGAGATGCTTAATCTCTTAAGTTTCATGGAGACAGTTTGCCTTTTTGTGGCTCCTGGACAGGGCTGAGTCATGGTGAGTCACAGAGGATTAAATGAGTGGTTAGCGTCATGACTCAGTGTTGTCACATTAAAGATCGCAAACTGAGCATTTTTGGTGAGTTGATAGTAGAAGAAATTGGGAAAATTTAATTTTACTGGCACCCTAATTAAAATTGGGAGGTTTCCTGGGAGCATTTAATGCTCTATTTTGTATCCCACAGTGGTGCATTTACCACTGCTTTATTTCTTTTAGATTAAAACTATTTTAAAAGGAAAGTGATAAAGACATATCATTCCTAGTGATTGCTGTCCATTGCTATCTCTACCATCCTTGTGGAATTGTGAGGGCATAAATCATGTCCAATTCATACAAATCATTCCCTCAAATGACTGCTTAGGTTCTTAGGTCTGTGTCGACTTGATGTGACAGTCATGGTAAGAGATTTGCTGTCATCGTCTGTATTGTGGATCAGAAATTCCCCTTCCCTCTCTGGGACTTACTGGGTGAAGACTGACTTCTGTCTAAACCATGTTTTATTTCCATGATGATTGAAATGACCACAATGTGCACATTTTCTTTAAATAGCTCTTAGAAATCCACCTGGCAGATAAGGCCTTCTGAAATCAGCTGGTGGTGTTATTAATACGGAATCAATGAGCATTAAGAAGCAGGAGCTATCTGTCAGTCACTCACGTACAGGTAGTAAGTGTATCCCATGTCCTATTGACTGAACCGTGGCCTCCTGCTCGCTCTCCCCTGTCAATAGCTCAGCCTTGGCCGATCACCTTGAATTCGTTCTAGGGGAGCATCTTTCATTTGCTGCTGCAGGTCTGTGTAATGTGCAGCTCAGAGAGAAATTTCTCAGTAAGGCAGAACCCCACTTTTTTTTTTTAGGGTTTCCCTGATAGCTCAGTTGGTAAAGAATATGCCTGCAATGCAGGAGACCTGGTTTGATTCCTGGATCAGAAAGATCCGCTAGAGAAGGGATAGGCTACCTACTCCGGTATTCTTGGGCTTCCCTCGTGGCTCAGCTGGTATAGAATCTACCTGCAATGCGGGAGACCTGGGTTGGGGAGATTCCCCTGGAGAAGGAAGAGGCTACCCACTCCAGTATTCTGTCCTGGAGAATTCCGTGAACTGTGTATATAGTCCATGGGGTTGCAAAGAGTTGGACATGACTGAGCGACTTTCACTTCACTTTCACATTTTTTTTTTTTTTAAGGATGGGTATCTGTCTGGTTATTAATATCTTGTGTCCAAATACCCACCAGAGTTCTTCACCTTTAGGAGAACAACAGAAGCACTGACTGGGGCCTCCCCTTCTGATTGGAAACCAGCTGCAGTTCATCATAAATGTTTGCAGCTACTACAAATGACATATGGTGACAGTCTTTCTAGCTTCTCTTAATGAAGACACTTATTGTGACTAGTAACATGGCTTCTCATTCTGATTTGATCTGGGGTTCCTTCTCTGAAACTGTTGTCTGGCCGAATGTGTTGAACCTCCTTCTTTCTTTCATTCATGTTACAGGTGGCCTTTAAATTAATTCATCAGTTTGACTGCTGGGTCACAGTTAGGGCATGTGGGATCTTTAATTGTGGCACGTGGGATCTATTTCCCTGCCCAGGGATTGAATCCAGGGCTCCTGAGTTGGGAGCTTGGAGTCTTAGCCACTGGACTTCCAGGAGAGTCCCTGGTGAGCCTTTTTCAAGGGCTGATGAATTCCCCCCTCCACACTGTCTGTGCTGGGCTCGGTGGTGTCTTTATTTCTGATGCCTCATTGTCATTTATGGATGATTTGCAGCTACTGCTTGCCACCTAGATCCCCATCATGTGTAAAGCTGGCCTCCTGCTTTCTGTAAGCACTGAGTGAGTCCCCGGTTCACCGAGTGGCATCCACAGGCAGCTCTGACCAGCAGTGGGCCTCAGTGTGGCAGTGGGAAGGACCTTTGAGCAGCTCTGGTCTAGAAGAGTCAGCTTCTGCCTGGGGTTGCATTTGAAAATCAGCTCTCCACTGGGCAGAACCGTTGTCCTCCCTGGGCAGTGCTCATCCATCTAGAGCAAGAGCTCAGGGTCGGTCCTCTTTTTGTTCTGTCATGTCTGCAGCACACGGGCTGTGTTAGACTTGGGCTGGTCTTTCCTAGCATCCCTTTTGGTGCCTTCGAGATTGGTCAGAGTAGGGTCTTGCTTTGATGATATTTTGCTTTCTTGACATATTGTTTGCTTCTAAGAAGATGTAATTAAAAAGGAAGCTCAGGTGAAACTTTAGGATGGACCACATAACTTAGCTAAGCTACTTTTCTTTTTGATGCAGGAAGCTCCCAGGGATATATTGCAGAAATAGCGTCTGGTTGTGAAGAGTACAGTGTCTCAAGAAGTATTACCAGAAGGAGATTTTTAAGACAAATTCCTAGAAAGTTTGAGTCATTTATAGATAGTGGAGAAATAGTTCTTCACTTCCGGGATGACACGGCTCTGTTTGGTTAGGAATTCATGATGTGTTAATGGTGAGGTGGTTAGCCTTCAGCTGGTGGGTCCGTACATCAGTCCTCACCCGAGTGCCCTGTTGGTGGTGGTGCTGCTGATAGTAATGACAGGCGCTGATGACGTGCTAGCTGCTCTACGTAAATTCTCGTGTATTTATTCTAGCATTGCTTCGAGGTGATCAGAATCGTCTGTTTCCCAGGGGAGGGAATTGAGGATTAGAAAAATTATGATGTGTGTTAGTCGCTCAGTTGTGTCCGACTCTTTGCAACACCGTGGAGTATAGACCACCAAATGCCTGTCCGTGGAATTCTCCAGGCAAGAATACTGGAGTGGGTTGCCGTTCCCTTCTCCAGGGGATCTTCCCAACCCAGGGGTCAAAGCCAGGTCTCCCGCATTGCAGGCGAATTCTTTACAGTCTGAGCCACCAGGGGAAACCCAAGAGAAGTTATGCTAACTGCCTAGAGTTTGAAGTGAGGTACAGGCTTCCCAGGTGGTAAACAGTCCACCTGCCAGTGCAGGAAACATTAGATATGTGGATTGGATTCTTGGGTCGGGAAGATCTCTAGAGTAAGAAATGGCAACCAACGCCAGTATTCTTGCCTGGAAAATTCCATGAACAGAGCAGCCTGGTGGGCTACAGTCCATGGGGCCACAAAGAATCAAACAGGACTGATCACACACATAGCCATTGGTGCGTTCCAAATCACTCTTTAAAAGTCAAAGTGCCCTAAGAAGGAGGTGGACACCTTCAGCATCACCAACTTCATTCCCAATACATCCACGTAGTGTTGAAAAAAGCACCATTTGTCCTTTTGAACTCTTCTGTGCCTGCCTTTGGCCCGTGCCTCTACCTTAGTGGTTTTTTCCTGGTCTCCCTGCCCATGGTCTAGGGCCCTGCTCCTGAACCCAAGGCAGCAAAAGTGTCTGTGGAGCGCCCAGCCATTTAGGGTCATGAAGGAGATTGGCGCAGTCAGGAATTTCCTGGCCACCTTCTTTGTTCTCGGACTGTTTGTTGCAGTGTCTGCACCCTCCATCAGTTCCAGTTCAGCTCTCCTCTGATTACTGGGTCTCTGCCTCTAGGCCGTCCACATTGTCACACTTGCTGAAATGCTTCAGTGTCTGCATCTTTGCAGCTGGATTTGTAGCTTTCCTTTTCCAAGTCTGGCTGGTGTAAAACTGCTACCTCCACTTCCTGCCCTGTGAATAATGCCTCCCAAGAGACTCGGCATCCCACAACTGATGGCTGAGATGGGGGAGAGAGTGCTTCATCTTCAAAAGATGTTGTCACAACTATATGAAAGAAAAAGAATAAAGGGAAAGTTGCCCAAGTTCCACTACCCTTATGCAGTGATTTCCACCCCCATTCTTAGTTTTGCCTTTTATTTTGCATTCAACTGCCTATGTATTTTTACATCCATAGTTGCAATCCTTTGGCCTTCTAACTCCAGAAGAAAATTTTGTGATTTAAACTGCATGCTGTTGAATGCGGGGGACTGTGAAAGCTCCAACTCTCAGATCCTGGTTTGAGGGTACAGTTGTGATAGCAGTTTCTGCAACACGTTGTGTGCAGTCCCGTGTTGAGTGTTACAACAGTGTAAGGCAGGGTCTTGTACAGTCATGTTTGTAGCTCCTCACATGTGTCTGCACCAATTCTGATAATTTGCATTCAGAATTTGCCTGTGTAAGTTATATTTTAGATCAATAATGCAAATGGGAAGACCCAGTAGAGCCTACAGCCTCATCATATCTGATTAGGCTTTTACGAAATCAAGAAATAGGGAGTATGCTTCCTGCCTCCTCCTCTCTCTCCCTGTAAATCACAGACAGTACCAGCTGTCTATAAGTGAGCTTGGAAGTGCTTTTTTTTTTTATTGGTAGAGGGGTGTCTGTCTTCATTCAACAAATATATTTTGAGCATTTTACATACAGAGTATTCTGCTAAGTCCTGTTGGAAGATTCAAGACTACAGATGACCACCTTTTCTTTCAGTGGGCCTGCAGTCTATTTGAAATGATCTCCTTGTCTATTTATTCAATACATATTACTCAGGAACAACAATATGGCCACCCATAGGCTAGATACTGATGTTCAAAGCTTATAATGGGCAGTTTCACCATGCATTTGACTGTCTCTGGATACTACCCATGTCCCCAAGACGCTCACTGTCTTAGCCAATACAGCATTAAGAGGGTATCAGGCAATGAAAACATTAAGAGAGGGCCAGACAAAGGGGAAGGGACAGGAGAACGGGAGGTGATGATATTTAGAATCAAAGATGGCCCCGGCCTAAGCCCCCATAGATGGTCTTGGATTGACGGCTCCTGGGTCTTCTGGGTGGCCAGAAGTGGGCCTTGGGCCTTCGGTGACAGGCCAGTCTGGGATGTGGGGAGATGACAGGCCAAGAGAAACATTCTTTGTAGGTGCACTGCCCTGAAGATCATCCATTTGGGTATAGATGCAGGTTCTGTAGGAGCCTCTTAGCATCGTTGCGTGTGTGCAGTATAGATGCAGTTTCTGAGGAGCCTCTTAGCATCATTCTCTGAGGGCCTTTGGAAAAACAGACTCTCAGACAACAACCACAAACACCATTGTGTTAGCCCGCTGCTCCCGGGGCTTTGCTCTCTCCTCCGGCTTTGGTCTTGTTCTGTCCCTCAGCTGTGTCTTCCTGACCCTGGCGCTCCTTGGGTGTCGTCTTCCACGCCCTCACAAGCCAGCGCTGCAGGGCTAACCTCCCGTCCCCTCGGCGACCCTGGACAAGTCTCCTCCCCGTCGCTTCAGTCAGTGCTGTGGCCGCCAGTCGGAGTGGTCCAGCCCGAGTCATCCAGCCCTCTCTGAACCTGGCATGGTGGTCCCTTCTGGCTGGTCAGCCTGCGTCCCAGGCTCACCTCTTGATTCAGCAGGGGGGTCGGGCTCCCTAGAAGTGCACGCGGGAGGGGGCGGGCTTGTGCAGGGGTGAGGAGGGAGCTGTCAGAGGAAGGGGTGCTGACGCAGAGCGGGTGAAAGCAGTGGGTGTCCGGCACAGCCCCGCGGCAGTGAAACCCCTCCAGTGGGTGCTGCGCGGCTCCAGCCCATCCATTCCTTACAGTGAGGTTTTCACCGCTTTGCAGAGTCTGTGTGACACGGGCTTTAAACAGCAAGAGGAAAAGAGAGGACCACTGGCCCGTTCTGTTCTGTTCAAGCGTAGGTCATAATTTTCAGTTTTATAATTACTGATGAGAATGCCTGAGCCGGGACTCGCTGGAGATTTCTCTGCCACTTATCTGGAGTAAGTAAAAGGGATGTCACTCCCCGCCGCCCACACCTCCAAGCAGGCCAACTCCCAGGCCCTAGAGGGTGCTCCCGTGGGGTGGCCTGGCCCAGCCCCGGGCCTGGCAGGGAGGAAGCAGCCTTACTGATTTCATCCCTCTAAAAGCCCACCCTCCTGCCGCCTCAAGCTCTTCCCCCCTTGCAGCAGGGAAGCACGTGTTTGGCGGTGGTACCTTTCTGCTGCGAAGTGGTGAAAGGTGCGTTTTTCTCTGCATGGCTAGTGTCTGGCCATGCTGCCCTCAGTGCGGCTGTGAATACTCTGACGGAGGTCACTTCTGGGGTCTCCATCATCCTGAAGTGACGTTTGACATGGATTTACTCGTCACCACGGAGGGCCCCAGGGACCCACACTGGGGAGAAGGTGAGTTACAGACCTCAAGGCAACTCTTCTGGTGACTGGCCTGAAAGGCTGTTTTTGGGACGACTTAGGGAGTTTTATTCTTATGCCTGTGGAGGTGCTATGCCTTTCTGAGCCAGGCTCAGGAGAGGACAGTCTTTTTTTTTCCTTCTCCCCCTGTGGCCCCCATCTTCTCAGTACGGGAAGGGGAACTCCTGCAAATCTGTTGGGATTGACACGGATGGGGGCTCCATGTCAGCAGCACGTACTGTTCGCACGCTGCCTGTGACCCCCAGATGCTGCCGTGGTGCCTTCGCGCCAGGGCCGCAGAGGGAGGGGCCAGGACAGGGACTGTGTGCCCCGACAGCCCACCAGATCTTTACCGTCTGGCCTTTTACAGAAGGCCTGGGGCCCCTCCTGAAGCCTCCCCGTCTGCTTTCATTCTGTCCCTCTCCTGTGGCTTTTCTCTGCAGGCAGGAGAACATATCCGTGGCTGGAAGGCTCTGTAGAAGCTGGAGTCCCATCTTGGCTCCTCGTTAAGTGATAGGGACCTAGGCCTGGGCTCCTGGGTCTTTCCGGACTGGAGATTCCTCGTGAGTCAGGTGGAAGTAATAGAGCGGCCACTGCCTGGGCTGTGTGAGGTTCCCTGAGCTAGGAGCTGGGCTCCGTACTGCCAGCACCACCCAACCAGCACTCGGCAAACACATCGTCCGTCTCTGTGTGCGTCTGTCTGTCTGTCTCTCTCACACACACACAGTTTCCTACCGTATGTTTATCTAAGAAGGGAGAGGGAGTACTTTCATGTTGTTCTTTCTGCCTCATTTCAGTGTGGAATGCTTAATGTAGCCACTTGGAAATTAATTGCTTGTTTTGCTGTAATATAATTAAGAGCTTAATTAAAAAGAAATAACTCTCACTTTTCACTCCATTTTCTCCACTTGCACAATTTGGGTATTTTATTTCGTAGCCCATTAGAATCGGAATGCGAGTGTTAGGTGTCTGACTTTCCCGACTCTTCCCAAACAAGAACAACCTGACCAGGGTGCCCCATCTCCATCCTGCTGGGGTGGCGTCGGCAGGGTCTCAGGGACGCTGAGCACCTGGGGCTTGTGTACCAAGCCTGTGACGTCGAGAAGCCAACTGGCCGATGATGCTTTTTATTTTTTTTTTCCAGAAACCTGCCCTGAAAGATCTCATCCTACACATGTCAGCTGCTTTAAACCCACATGTAGTGACAGAAAGTGTTCTGGGGTTTTCATCTGTAAATTCCACTTTTCCTGATGGTGGGGCCAAGGCTGGGAATACCACCCAATAGCTCCATTTAACAGGTGACTCTCTGAAATGAGGCAAAAGAACATATGGTATTCCTTTTATAAAAAAAAAATCTGCCTTTCCCCCCATTGGTGCAAGCTTGGGAAGGTATATGTTTGAATTCCTTGGATGTGTTTTGGAGTTATCAGCCTGGGGTGCTGTCACGGCCAAGCATGGTTTACAGTACTCAGAGGCAGCCGTACCGAGATCTCGATGGATGCAGTGGGGAAGAGAGAACATGCATCCAGGGCATCATGGGCTGTTGACTCATGTAGTCACTGTCGTTCTTGTGGTCCTTTTACACTTGGATGTCAGCTAGAGCGTGACCCAGGGCCCCACAGGGCGCCAGCGAGTGGAGCCTGAACCTCCCTCCAGACCCAGCTCATTCCCAAGCTGCACGCTGTTAGTCCACCATGTCCTCGGACTAGCTTATTAGATGGGTGGAAGGGTGGATGGGTTAAAAAAAAATGCATCCTTGACAAGCTTCCCCAAATGGGCCAGGTATGAATCAACTGAAAAAGCAACTTGCCCGTATTAGGATTTTATGTAAGGTCTTTGGTTCATGTTGACTGTTTGCTATTAGATTTTTTTCAGTTAGAAAAGATGCTTGTTTGAACGTTGAACTCCCCCCCTTTTACCCCTCCCTCCACCACACTCCCTGCCTTCAGTAGCCTTGGGTAGTGGTTTATGTGCTCTTGCACACCCTTCTTCACATTAACACATGTAACACACATGTGTAAGGCCTTTGTTGCTTTTCCTAAAGTAAGTGGGTTTTTGCTTTAGCATCCCTAGGTTGAATATTATGCCTAGCTGCCAGGCCAGTAAACATACTTTTTCTTTTTAATAGCTGTGTAATATTCCACGATTTCTCAAGCAGCAGGTTCAGCCAGCTTACAGGATGTGTGTCCACATGGAAGGAAGAACTTCATCATATCATTCAAGAAAAACCATGGTATCTTGATTTCGATTAAAAAGTTTACCTCAGATGTGACTTGAAGCTGCAAGACGCATCATAGGTGGAACCGCTTAATGTTACAGGTGGGCTGGGCCTGATTATCTTTGAACAGTGTACTGCGAGACCCGTTAGAACAGAGCGGTGGAAGGTGACACTCAGCTGGAAACCGGGGTCTTGTGTTGCTCCCAGGCCCGTGAATAGCTACCACGCACATGTCAGGCACTCCGATCTGACTGTGCCCACGCTTAACATAGTGAGTTATGAGGCAGAAAGCTAGACATTAGCCACTGATTTAACAAACTGGTGACTTGGAGTTCAGTACTCTGGTGTTCCCATCCTCATCAAAGGCCCCATCTTTACACCTTTATCTAAAATTTATTAGTCGGCTTCAAACCTGTTTGCCAGCTCACTAATGGAAACCTTTTGAATCAATTTGCTCCTGTAATTTAAACAGTGTTTCAATGTGTATTGTCGAAGCAGAAAGGAGTTGCGAGCTCCCAGCCAGTGGAATTAATTATTTATTATTCTTTTCATAAATACTTTCTGAGGCCAACATAACTGAAAAGTGCTTAGGCTGTTTAAAAAAAAAAGCTAAAGGAAGCAGACACGGTGTTTTCCACTGGCTAATTTGAAAAATGTCACCATATTAGTTTTCATTTACATCTGTCAAGAAACATTTATATCTACATGCAGGGATTTTTTTTCCCCTCCCTTTCACCAGATTATTATTTTTTTTTGTGGAGTATGCATTTAATTCCCGTTTACAAATTAGTTTCTGTTTTTGACTAAATGCACCTTTTCGGCAGAAATGATGCGTGTGATTGTCACAGATCTAACTTTCGGTCTCAGTGGGGTTCAATTTGAAGCCACAAAATTGCCAGCTGTTTTTGTTTTTCAATGGACACTTAAGAAATGATCAGCCTGCTTGATTAGTTCATAGAAAGAATCTTCAGATTTAGGTAACGTTAGCTTTGGCGTTTCCTTCCATTGTTGTTGAGACGCGGCTCTCGAGTGACAGGGCCTCCCCTGGCTTTGCAGGGCTTGGGAACAACCTTTGTTTTGGGTTGTCCCTCCCAGGAAACATGGAAAGTGGCAATCCTGTCTCCCGTAGCAGCAGAGGGGCAGGGTTGTTTTATTGTGCAGTGTGATAACTTCTTCCTCCAGGACAGAGTTGAGGCAGGTTTGTTTGCTGAAGGATTTGTAGTCCTACAGTCAGTGGTCCTCAGCCATGACCCCAGCCCGCTCTGCACACAGCATCCACCTGGCCTGCTTCCCTCAGCCTCGTCGGCTTGGTCCTGCTGGTGATGGGAACTGATGAAGAAACGTGCTTCATGCTGTTGGCGATGCTTGTGTGAGGAAGTATTTTGTGTCTGAACTGGAGTCATATATACTGGTGGCCTCCATGAGACTTGGCAGGTAACCCCTTAACTTACAAATAGGGTGATGTCTTAGACCCTTCACAGTTTGAAAGTCACCACCGAATAACTGTGATTAGAAAGAGCTGAGTATGAACAAACTACGGCCTGCAGGCTAAATCCCCCCCACAGCCTGTGATTTGTTTTCTTTTTTCAAAAAAATAATCTTTTTTGTGACCTAAGAAAACATAGAAAGCAAAGAAATCTCTGTGACAGAGACCATGTGAAGCCCCAGAGACCAAAGTGTTTCCTGTCTGGCCCTTCACAGATTCAGAGTAAGCCATCCATGCAGCGTTGGGCCCACAGCGGGTACAATGTCAGCATCAGCAAACACCTGGCTATCACCAACCCTGTGCATCTTACGCACATTAGTGCTGTTCACCTGAAGGCTGCCCTGCGAGGCGAGGACTCCCACCAGCTATACTTCAGGAAAATAATAATAATTTCAAAAAGAGGCAAAGAGAGACTGGCTAACTGACGTAGGTTCACTCAACGGGTGCCAGTGGTGGGGGCGGGGCTGGAACCCAGGCCCATGTTCTTAACCCTCTGCTGCCCCGCTGGGAACGGTGATGGACAGTCCAGACCTTCGAGGTCGGACTCGGCACCTGTCAGGCGCCCTCCCCTGCCCTGTGGGCCTCAGAGGGGCTTCTAACAGAATTTTGCAGAAGTAAAGACAGAGACCCTTTGAGTTTTGAAGTCTTTATCCAGAGCTGTGTCACCATTAGCACTGGCCGTGAAATTCCCACCCAAGCCTGTCTGGCCCCAAAGCCAGGTTTCTTTTCATAGCTGCTTCTCTGTCGAAGGCAGTCTGACTTTGGCCAATTTTCGAAGTGACTAGCTGTGATATTTTACAGCTTCCTTAAATGAATACTGGGTGTGAGTTGTAAATCATTCCCTTTCAGTTGCTGGGCCTGAGTATTTTGGGGGCATTTGTCTGGGTACGTTGGCTGCTCCGAGGATGGCGTATCTGCTGAAGTGGGGTATAAAAGCCAACCAGGGAAGAGTCTTAAAGTTCTGCATCCTCCTCAGTCCGTCACAAAAGAGCAGGGGCCGAAACTGAGTGGGACCTGTTTTCCTCGGAAACTCAAACGGATCCACTTTCAGATTCCTTGTTTCTGTTCGTGTAAAACAGTTGCTGTGAAAGACCTCAGCATCTTAACAGTTCTATCATTCTGCAGTGGTTTTCATCATTTTTGGTTTAATTTGTGGACATCCATTATCAAATGAATATGGTCAGATTTATTTTATGGAGCTCCACAAGTGTATCAAGACCAGTGACTAATTACTTTAAACTATATTTTCAGGGCAACTGTGAACAGGTCTGTGGATGCTCTTCTGTCATCTTGAGTCCTGTTTTTTAAAAAAATTTCCGTTGGTGATTTTGTACATCATCTCATCCACAGATGGTCTTCTTGTCCACCTGACTTTCAAATCTGTTTCACCCTGGGAATTTTGCTTAGGTTGAAGGAATGAGCACGTGTACCTTGTCAGAGGAAATCACAAGCCCATGTAAATGCACTCTTGCTACCATCATCTCATTTACTGAAACAGGAGCCACGATCTGCTGAAGTTTCACGTTGTTAGATGCTGCAGGCGTGCCCGTGTGTGTCACCTTCCTGGGTTGTTCCAGCGTTTGAATATCATTGGCAGTCTCAAGATCCCGGGAGCCAATCCTGAGATTTTATAGCTTGCAGTTCTCCAGAATCTAGATTTAGGCAGGGAATCCATAGAGCAATTCAGTTAAATGTCTTCCTTGTTTTCCTTCTGGGACGATAGGAGCCTCGAGGTTGTTCACCCCAGCGAGGGGCCGCCTTTGGGACGGGAGGTTGTCTCTGTCCTTGCGTTTATCTTCGTTTCTGGGTCATCGCAGAGCCTAGTCTTCACAGCAGTGAAGACATCACATGAGCCTCTGTCTGGAGAGGGGAGGGTGGGAGGTGTAGGGGACCCCTCGTGGTTAGCTGTACTGACAGGTCAGTCACACACGGAGAGGCAGGGCAGTTTGGCATTGCTTACACAGTCCAGAGAGTGTGGAGGAATTCGGTTAGCCCATCCTGTCCGTGTGGCTTTATTTTTTGAGGGATTGCATTGTGTACATCTGAGTCAGGCAGGGTGACTTTCTAATCCAGGCTGTGCAAAGCTTTCCAGCCAAGAGACCATAGGTCAGTCAGTGAACCTTTTGGAGCCACATATAGCTCACCTGTAAAAGTGAGGGTGTTGTAGTCTATTTCTGCATAACAAATTATCCCCAAACTTTGAAGCTTAGGGCAGCAATGTTTCATTTTAACTTGTGATTTTCGTGAATTAGGCATTCTGGCGAGGCTCAGCTGGGTGATTCTTCTGCTGTGTGTGGCGTCAGTTGAGGTCACTCGGTGGTTCTCTGCTGATAAGCAAGCTGGATCGGCTGGTCCAGGGTGGTCACCCATATGCCTGGCACCTTCCCAGGGTGACAGTTGCCCAGAGTTTACACATGAACTTTTCAGCTTGGTGGCTTTGTGTAGGTGGGCTTCTTGAGTCACAGCTCAGGGGTCCCAGAGAGAGTATTCTTTAAGGCCTGGGTCTGGAAACAGACATCGCCTCACTTGCATGGTCAGAGCCATCACAAAGCCCGCCGGATTCATGGGGAGTGGACATGTGCCCCACTTTCTGATAGTGGAAGTGTTGAAGAATTTGTGGCCATCCTTAAAATGCCACAGTGGGTAGTAAGAGAATTGATCTCATTTCCTACAGGATGAGTCCAGACTTTCTGAAAATTAAGTGAGGTGATCATGTAAAGCACCAGTCAGTCCCAAACTTCTTAGGCTCCAACTCTTCCTTGAGTTGGTCCCAGTCTCGTTTTCTGACCTCCTTCCCCCTGTGCTTGTACCTCCTAAGTCTCCCCAGAGGGATTAGTGCGTGGGGGTGGTGTGGAATTCAGAAGGAGCCACTTTGTTCATTGTCCAACTCTGCTCAGAAGTATGTTTCACATAAGCCTGACCTTCACTGTGCCAGGCAGAGAACAGCATGTAATCGGAGAGCTTGTTCGTTCAGTAAACATTTATTACATCCAAGCCACGGGGAGCTGTAGGAGGAATTTAGAGCAGGGTCGTGAAATTACCAGACTTGCCTTTTAGGAGGCCATTCTGGCAGCTCCATGAGAAACCAGGGTGGGCTACCTGCTGGGAGAGAATTTCGGTCACCCGGGCAAGAAATGATGAGTTTCTGAACAGACGTGTTAGCAGTAAATACTAGGCGGCGGCAGTTGTGACACAGGAGAAGGAGGTGAAACCAACAAGATTTGGTCAACAACCGGAGTGGAGTGAGGGGATGATAAGCATGGGCTCAACTGCTTGGACATGGTGGTACCATCCATGGAGATGGGGTCTGGGAGGAGGAGTGATGAGGTAGGAAGATAGAATGTCTGCTACAGCCTTACTGAGTTAAAGGCTCCTGTAGGTTAAACCATTGGGAGTGATCCATTGGCATCTGGATTTGCATCTCACACTCAGTGGTTTGGGTGGGATGAAGTTTGACCTCACATGGTTATTATATTAGCAGATTGGGACTGGAGAACCCAACACTGACAGGTCATCTGCTTGCCCTGAAAAATTGATTGGTTGTTTTCAAACTACAAAGAAATCTATGCCTAAACCCCCAACAAACCCTCCTTGTATTATACCCTGTGTGTAGTGTTAGTCACTCAGTTGTGTCTGACTCTCTGTGACTCCATGGACTATATAGCCCACCAGGCTCCTCTGTCCATGGAATTCTCCAGGCAAGAATAATGAAGTGGGTTGCCATACCCTCCTCCAGGGGGTCTTCCTGACCCAGGGATTGAGCCCCGGTCTCATTGTAGGTGTGTCTTTACTGTCTGAGCCACCAGGGAAACCCATTAAACCCTGTATTTCTGCTAAACTGGAACTGGATCTTCCTTTCCATAGACACCTCAGACTTCCATTCCTTTCCTGCTGTTCCTTCTGCTCAAAACATACTTCCTGTTTTTGCTCATCATTCTCCAGTTTCTTCTTATCTAACTCCTACCCATACCTTGAAACCTGTTGCATCTCGCAGCTGTATCTGCCAAGAGTTCTTGCTGCCGTGTCCTACTTTCCACTTTGTTTTTTCTCTTTGGTGCATTTATCAATTTAAAATTTTTATCATAGTATTTTCTGAACTCCTCTCAGTTCCCCTGCTGGTTTATAAACTCCCTTGTGGTCGGCATTCACATGGGCTTCCCTGCTTTTCTTTACATTTAGTGACTCGTGCAGGAATATGAGGCCAGAGCTCAGGAAACTCCGAGCTGTGCAGAGTTCATCTCTCCCTCGAGCTATCCCTTCTGTGCATCAGTGAGCCCAGTAGGGTTTTGGCAGGAGAAGATCTCACTCTGTTCGGGTGGACCCAGCTGATGCTAGGTATTGCTGGTCAGAATATGAGCACTGAGCCTACGTCCCTCAGAGAAAAGGGGTTGATATGATTCTAGCTTATTCCTCTGTTTTGGCTTCAGGCTTTGTGTTCTTCCTCGATTGTTGGTCATGCTTAGTCAGACCCTGGGATTTAACTGCCGAGCCACCTCTCAGCCCGTTGACCTCACTTCTTGTTTAAGCTGCTCTTTGCTGTCTTTCGAGGCTGGGGCTTCTGGGACCACCTTAGTGGTTCTGCTCTGGACCGAGCCCCACTTTGGGTGTTCCCTTTGGGAAAGGCAAAGAAACACAAAAATTCTTTGTCCCTTAATGCCTGTTGGGTCCCCAAGCAGCCATGCATGGAGGAACACTGAGTTTTTACTGGCTGATTAAAGGTAAAACTCGCAACAGTGTCCTGATAGCATTTCCTCTCTTTTGGCTGGTTTTTCATTTTATTAGTTTCCCAAGCTTCCAGTTCATCCGTTGAGAGTTGGGATATAAATCCATTCAGTCCAGCTAGCAGCAAGGGTCTGCCCTGGGTGTGGGCAGAGCAGCCTTCTCTCAGGAGCCCAGAGCGTTAAACCTGACACCATTGTAGACGGAAAGCATGGTGGAATCCCGCCTGTAGACATGTTTTCTTTGGCATACACACACTTTTCTCTTTTTGCAGTGGAGCAAGTTCCCTTAAAAATCTTGATTGTTGGTTTTCTCTGAAATAACCAGATGATCTGGCAGCATTGGCCCCATGCTCCGGTGGCTCTTGGAGGTGGGCGCTGGGGGTTCCCGAGGTTGGCTCCCTCCCAGTGTCTCTTTTTTCACATGTGGCCCTCTCTCCTCACTCATGCTACCTGGCTGGTCCGCACCCATCACTGCAGCCTCTGGCTTTGTTGGGTGGGCCTCTTGGGCCAAACTGGGAAGGCAGGGTGGCACAGAGGCTACGCTGCTCCTCCAGGGCTGAGCGATTCCGTCAGGTGGACAGAGGTGGAACTTGGCATCCTGGGCACAGGAATAGCCCGGGCAAAAGCACAGTTAGCATCAGACCAGCGTGGCGTGCCCCCAGTCATACCGAGGCTCATCATGCACCTGTCCTCCTCTCTTTGGCAGGTGGAAGCATAGAGCTTGGAGGGATCAACAGGGTCGTCCTCACTGGCTGATTCTGGAATCTTCCCTATAGTGATTGTCCCCGAAGAACACATTTTCAGCTCCAGAGAAAAGCCAGTAAAAATGGCACTCACCCCAAGTGGTTTGCTGTCTGTGCAAGTGTGCTCAGTCACCGAGGCGTGCCCGGCTCTTTATGACCCCTGGACTGCAGGCCGCCTGGCTCCTCTTTCCACAGGACTTCCCAGGCAAGGACACGAGTGGGTTGGCATTCCCTTTTTCAGGGGGACCTTCCTGACCCAGGGATCAAACCCATGTCTCCCGTGTCTCCTGCAGCGCCAGGCAGCTTCTTGACCCCTGAGCCACCCGGAAGCCTGGTTTGTCCTCTGAAGGCCCTGAGGTGGGTCTAGGAGGCAGCTGCAGCAACGTCAGTGCTCTGCCCCATGACTGCTGAGGGGTGGCTGCAGCTGGGAAGGCGGGGGTCTGGAGCTGGAGGACCCTCATCTGGCTCTGCTTCTCACCAGCTGTGAGACTCTAGGAAGTTACTTATGTTAGCTCATCCCAGCCTCGGTTTCCCCAGTTGTCGGGTGGAGTCATAGTGAGAGAGAATTAGAACCCACCCAGTGCCTTGTGAAGGGCGCTCACCCAGCGAGTGGCCTTGATTGTGTAATGCATTCTAGAAGGACGGGCAAGTGTGGTTTCACCCCAGTAGCAGCCCAGCCATTCCCACTTACCCCAGCTGCTGTGAGCATCCTCCAGGACTTTGGAGGCAAGTTGGTTATGAGCCGTGTGTAACTGAACTAGGAGACTCGGGCTCCGCTGCCAGAGTCCGATCGTGGGTCGATATTGGAAGCCGCGACCTCTGTGCGCTTGGGCACCCACTCCAAGCTGACAGGCCACCTTCCGCCGACGGCAAATCAAATCCAGGCCCTCACACCCTCTCCTGGTTGGGTAGTGAGGGGCGGGGGCGAGGATGTTTACCATCTAAAAGTTAGGGGGGCTCTTAGGAGCTGGCCCACCCCTCCTCAGTCACCAGTTTTTCCTCGCATCTCTGAACCCTCATTAATTTTTCACAGGCTGGTGATGGATAGTTTTTATTTATTCACGTCTGAGGTTCTGTTGTGTGAAAAGGACTCATTTTATAACATTACATATTCATGGCTTGGGATAGATGGGATCAGGAACTTATTATTAATGTGTCACTGTGGGAAACTTACTGGAGTTCACCGGTGAACCTTGTTAAATTCGGTGTGGTCAGCAGACGCGGGGAAGTTTGGGATACGTTCTCTGAACAGAGGGCAGGGAGTTTGCCGAGGCTGTCCCCCGACCCAGTGAAACAAGTTTAAATCTTATTTAAGTCTTTTGAAATAGTAATTGGAAGGAAGAAATAAAAAAAGCAGGAAGAAGGCAAAGATGAAGTCTTATGAATAGCCTCATCTCCCAAGCATCCTGTGGACTGCATACCAGCTTTGTTAGAGCTAACTCTTTACTGGAAGAGTCGCCTTTCCTGCTGCCATTTCTGGCCTTCTCCCCTGGGGGCAAGTCGACGTTTTTTCCACTTATGCATTCACCCTCCTGACCCCCTCCATCCCCACCTCCACCCCTGGATTCTGGGGGACTTCTTATTTTGGAGCTCCTACTGACATCACCGAATTCCTTGCCCTGGATGACAGAGTCCTTATTAACATACCATCTTGTAAACCGAAGCCAGGGGAGAGGGCTCAGTGGGGAAGCTGGCCCAATATGCTTCAGCCTGAAGCTCGTAAGGGGAAAGCATATGCTGTGTTCAGTTCTCTGCAAAGACAGGCGCTGGTGTCTGTTAGGGGCAGGATGCAGATTTGGCAGGGTTCGGGGTGGCAGGCTGTTCCGCGTGCGCCAGTTTGGCTTAACTGTGTCATGGCCAGCAGCCACTGTGTCAAACAGGCTCCCCCAGGCGAGAAGAAACACAAAGCAAATGCACGAAGAGGATACATTTTTTTAAAGAATACATTTTTTTTTGGAAGATATATTTTGAAATTCTGCACTTTAGGCATCTGACTCGTGCCTAGGATACAAAGAATCATGTGGTACCCGCTTCTCCATGCATCCCGGGCGTTTTCCAGCAGAGGATTTGTTCCTGGTAACCTTGTCCTCCAAAGGGGTTAAAAAAAAACCAAAACAGTGAAATCCTTTTGATAACCGAAGCAATTAGCTTTTGAAGTTGATGGTGGGGTGTCAGCGGCCTGAGTGGGGGACAAAGGAATGAAATATCCCTTCAGAGGCCTCCTCCAATGATGTTTCCATAATGCAAAACATTTGTTTCTTGCCAGGATCCCATTGGCGATTGGCTGGTATTATATTGCCACTTATATTGGAAAGGCAGGCAGTGTGAAAACCGTAGTCTATTAAGAGTTTGTGAGTGTGTGCATGTGTACACAGTGAAATAATATCTAGTGTAATATGAAGTGACAGTCAAAATTACAGCTTTTCTCTCGCCGCAAGGGTACTTCTTTGCCAAGTATAGTAATATTGTTGTAGCAGTGTTCAAGGCTGTCAGCAATTCTGGCTTACTCTGCAGAGAGTCGTAAGAGTGTGTGGAAGGAAGGAGCTTCCTGTCAGGGGAAATACTATAATTTTGATATATATTTGTTGGTGCCAAACTGCAATTAAATAGGAGGTGTTGGAAGAAGGTTTTATTTAACCAGCTTGAATTTGTTAATTAATTAGCAGAACCGTGCATTTGGAGTGCATCAAGAAGTGGGTCTGTGTTGTTCCTATAACTTGGTTTCACACCAATGTTTTTTTTTTTTGCTTCTTTGCTTGTGTGTCTCTTCAAGAAAACAAAACAGAATTACCACCCCCACCCCCCAAATTGGGCAGAATGAAATGTTTTCAAGCACCAAAGGAAGGGAAAAAATAAAGCACCTTGAATGGTCTTACCTATTATATCTTCTTTGGGGGAGCATTTCCTTGGTGTGTTAATGTTTTGATGGCCTGACAGACATGTAATATTTGGAGCGATGTCTGTTACAGGTGGACCTCATTTATTTCCCTTCACTTTATTGTGTTTCACGGATACTGGGTCTTTTACAAACTGAAGGTTTATGGCAGCGCTGACTAGAGCAGACCTGTCCGTGCCGTTTTTCTGTCATGTCCTCACGTCATGTCTCTGTCATATTTTGGTAATTTCTGCAATATTTCAAACTTTTCCGTTATCATTTGTTATGGTGACCTGTGATCAGTGATCTTGGATGCTACTTTTGCAAAAAAAAAAAATTAGGACCCATTGAGGCTCAGATGATGGTTAGCACTGTTAAATAATAAAGCATTTTTCATTTTTTTTCTTCCTTATAGATTTTCTTTTATTTTTATTTATCTTTTTTTAAAATTTAATTTTATTTATTTATTTTTTTACAATATTGTAGTGGGTTTTGCCATACCTTGATATGAATCAGCCATGGATTTACATGTGTTCCCCATCCTGAAACCCCCACCCCCGTCCCCATCCCATTCCTCTGGGTCATCCCAGTGCCCCAGCCCTGAGCCCCCTGTGTCATGCATCAAACCTGGACTGGCGATCTGTTTCACAATTGATAATATACATGTTTCAATGCTGTTCTCTCAGATCATCCCACCTATTTTTTTGTTTTTTAAACTTTTGAATTTTATATTGGAGTATAGTTGATGAACAGTGTTGTGATAGTTTCAGGTGTATAGCAGAGTGATTCATTTATACATATACATGTTATCTATTTTTTCTTTTTCAAATTCTTTTCCCGTTTAGGTTGTTACATAGTATTGATCAGAGTTTACTGTGTTACACAGTAGGTCCTTGTTGGTTATCCATTTTATTCTTTTGAAACTTTTTGTTTTGTTTTGAGGTATAGCCGGTTAACAATGTTGTAATAGTTGCAGGTGATCAGCGAAGGGACTCAGCCATGCATATACATAGGCATGATGCCATTTCTACCTTAATAGGCTACCATGTAGTGTCAGCATAACTTTAATGTGAACTGGGAAACCAGAAAATCCGCGTGACTCACCATGTCGTGATACTTGCTTTACTGTGGTGGTGTGGGACCAGACTTGGCGAGATCTCCAAGTTATGCCTGGGGATGGCGTAGCTTGTGCCTCAGTCAGTGTGTGGTTATGTTGTAGTGCTTTCCAGGCGACTAAAGGAAAAATGGTTTTCCTGCACTCTGTGTGTGTGTGTGTGTGTGTGTGTGAAATTGCTTGCAAAGCACCAGTCCATCTCTTTAGTTTTCTGTGAGAGATGCTAGGTGCCACTGGAATAGTGACAAGTTTCTTGGCAGCAACTCCTTCCCTTCTTAAAAAGGAATGAGGGTATCACCCTCGTTCCCAGTAAACTGCTATTCAGATGAAAAACACTTTCTCTTTTGAATAAGTAGAAACACCACAGAAGACTGAAATAGCAACAATATATTAGAAACTCCAAGGCAGTTATGTGTGAAGAAATAAAGAACAGAAAGATGGTGTTGTTTTAACAAGGCGGGTTTAAGAGTCTTGGAAAAGCAGTGTGTGTGTGTGTCTGTTGGGCGCTGATGGAGGTTTCTTCTCATACTGAGCATTTTGCAAATTAAGTGAGTTTCATTCTCCTGTAAAATATGAACCCAATAACGTTTTATATGATCATAAAATCTGTCTACTTTTGTCTCCATCTTTTATGAAAAAAAAAAGAAATATTCCTAAAGTATATTACAGAAAATAATTAATAAGCAACCTTTCATAGTTATTTTCTGAGGTTAATTGTTACCCTAAGAAATCAATTTCAATTTCTTCAGTTTGAAGGACTCATTTGTGACTGACTGTTTCCAAAAAAGCGAGTGAGTTAAAATGCTAAATGGGAGCCCTCAGTCCCTAAAGAAAATGCCTTTGCTGCCAGCCATGATCCATCCAGAGCCGTCTTTCCCATTCATACCCCCATGCCAAGAGAATGTATGGAAAATGTGATGGAGCTGTTAGAGTCCAATGTGGGAGACGGGTTACAGTAAGGATCCAGAGTTGTCTTCAGAGAGTTGATGTCCATGAATCTTCACAGAACAAAGTAGCTTGCCCTTTTTTACTTTTACTTTTGTCTTTGTATTTTTTGCTAGCCTTCCTGCTCACCCAGCCTGAGCTCGGGCATCGGGGGGAGGGGGCAGGAGAGGCACTGTTCAACTGTTCTCAGGATGCCTGCTCCCCGGGTCCTGGGACAGAGCTGCATGCACAGGGAACAGGGGAGAGAAATTTAAACCTGGAGCTGTCTCCTGATGGAGAGCAGAAAACTCGAAACAAAGTGGAGAGAGTCCAATTCGCCTCCTTGTGATCCTGTGAAAGTCACCAGGATCGCGCTGTCCTCGCCAGGCACCTGCGCGTCGCGAGCAAGCTCGGCCAGTGAGTCCCGGCTCACCACGGCAGGCCCCCCGCTGCTGGAGCAGCACTTGGGCAGGGGTGGGTTTCCTCTCAAATTAAATATGTTCTTAAGGTGCATGAAAAAAAACTGTCTTTCCCACCTTTAATCTACTTTTTCTTTCACTGCTTGGCTCAAAACCTCCTGTCCATCGGAATGATTAATGCTATATGTTTTGTGTCTTTTAACACTTTGTTCAACACTTTGGGGCATTCAGCAAAGAACGTACAACTTCTAGGGGTCAGGTGAGAGAAACAACCCACCTGGATAGCCACTATTTCTCTTTAGGACCTCAGCACATAAGGGCGGGAGAGGCGTACAGGTTTGTGGGATGAACTAAGGACAGACTCCTCTGGTAATTCATCAGCAGGTTTCTGTTGCCCGTGGAAAAGCCCAAATGCAAACTACCGTTAAGCTGAAACAGTCATCACAGGCTCTCGAGACACAGGGGTCAGCAAGTTTTCCCTGCAGTAGGACAGAGAATACGCATTTTTGGTGTTGAGGCTGGATGGTGTCTAACCCAAGTACTCAGCTCAGACAGGAGGGAGCCCAGTGGGTATGGCTGTTGCACCAGTAAAACTTTATCTGTGGATGGTGGAATCTGAATTCCACGTGATTTTTCATGTGTCACAAAGTGTTCTTCTTTTTTTGTTCCACCACCTAAGAAAGGTGAAGCATTTTTAGACCCTGGGATGTACAAACGGCAGAGGTTCAGATCTGGCCAGGTGGTCATACTTTGCCAACCCAGGTTTAGAGTCTGGCTTTTTCCAGAGCTCACATATGTCATCAGGCCCCCATCTTTATCTAAACTCTTGGTTTAGATCATCTTTTATTTGTTGGGTGTCAAGGTGGCCACTGAGAGATCAACAGCGTCCCAACGACCTGGGCACCAAGAAGCTGATTCCCCCCACCCAACATGGTCCCTGGACAGAAGCCCCAGGAAGAACTTGATTGGCCTGGCTTGAGGCCAGCAGCATTCTTGTAAGTGATGACCCAGGGAACAGGGTTCTGGGTCATCAGAGTGGAGAATCGCGTGGAGTCACAGAGGCCCAGCTCCCTAATGGAAAAGCGGGCTCAGGAGGGACCCGGGGATGCATCCTGGAGAGAGAAAGCTGTAGCTTCCACCGTCCACTCTGATCCTTTTATGGTCTGATGCTGTAAATATAATTTTAGACACAAAGAAATCCTTTCTGGATTGAGCTTCAAAAGGGAGTGTGGTGCGTGCTCTCTCATCACTGCCTAGCAGGCTCCTCATTGATTGCCCTGCAGAAATTGTGTTCTATTTCCATCTCCTCAACACCTGGCCCGAGGTTCTTCTGTTCCCTGGAAGCAGAGCCCAAGTCAGGCTGCTCGTTCCAGTGGTTCCAGTGGTGTGGCGGGTGGGGGTTGTGCTTTCAGGAGGGTGAGTGGGGAGAGGGGCCCATGGCAGGGCAAACACTGTACGAGGATGCGACCAGTTTCAACCTGTCTGCCCCCGCTTCCCCCAGGGGCTCTGTGGACTGGCATCTCAGAGCGGAGCTTGCTCGACACAGGAGCCTGGCTGGCTGGCCGTCGGTCAGTGCTTAGCCGGCATCAGCCAGGGAAGGGGGCGGTGGGAGTGCAGGCTCCCAGGCGGGGCAGAAAAGGGTGTCAGCCTGTGAGTTCTCAGCCAGCACTCAAAGCCCTGGGCGCGCCTGCTCAGTAAAGGGACCTGGGGCGAGGAGGGACCCCTGCGTCGTGCCCGTCAGCTCCAGAGCATCCGCTCTCGAAAAGCGCTCCCTTCGTGGCAGGAAGGAGCACGCAGGCCTCGAAACCACTGCAGGCAGGGCGCGTGCCTGTGCCTGACCACACTGAGTGCCAGCCTGCAGACTGACTTTGCCCGCCTGCCCTTGGCCCCGTGCCTGCCTTTTCACTTTGTAGCCCCTGTAGCTCGGCAGAGTGATCCTCCAGTAACTTTTGTTTAGCGAAACTCAACGACTTTTCAGGATGCTGTGCTAATGTCTTCCATTTTTAATTGCGTAAGTATATTACACACAGCTGGACAGGTTGCTTCCTTGCTGGCCCTGCTGTTGCAGATTGAACACGGATACAGTTTTCTTGAACTTGCCGAGAATGCGTGTGATACTTTATTCCTGTGTCCCGTGGCTCTTCTTCCTTTAGAAAACGCTATTTGCTTGGACGTTTCAGAAGCACTTTTTTAAGATATTGAAAACTTGAAGAAAGAAAGGAAAAGGGAAACGCTTTCCCCTCCCCCAAACAGTGGCCACATTGTGACAACAGTGGGTTGAGCTAAATTCAGCGACGTCAAAGGAAGAGCAATAAAAGCAGATGGATTGTTCTCTAAGCTTCACTTTATTGGATATTGTAATTGACATATAGTTGTCATTTATAATCATCTGTCCATTCCTGTGAGTTGGGAGCAGTAAAGTTAATTGTGGCAGCTCATTTGCATTAATCTCACCTCTGAAGGGTACAGTAACCCATTAATATCATGTCATGATGAATTATCACAAATAACATTGAGCATATTGATTAACGATCTCTGAGATTTGTATCTCGTTAAAACATTTTGTTAGCTCTTTAAACTTTTAAGCCAACAACCATCACACGGAGGAGGGGTTTGGCGATCATCTGAGAGGTGGTGCTGGGAGGTGGTGTCACTGTGGGGTCACTGGTTTTAGGAGTTGGCTCACTCAGTTCCCATTAGATTTTTTTTTTCCCCTACCAGAAGCCAAGTATGTTTTCTTGGTACATTCCTCCTACTTTTCACCAGATGATGGTTTCTTCAAAACTTCTACTCTGCTTGTGAAGTGGCTTTGATTCTCCACTGGAATGATTCTAATAAGATTTTTTTTTAAAGTTATCCTTCTAATACCCTAAATCGTGGCTTTCAGAATCTTTTACCCACCTAGATCTGCCTGCTATTTGGAAATAAACATTTTTTTTTTTCTTCATTACATCAAAATCTCACAACTTATACAGCCATACCTTGGATATGTGACAGGCTTGGTTCCAGACCACCGCAGTAAGTCAGACAACAAAGTTTTTGGTTTCCCAGTCCATATAAAAGTTCTCTTCATACTATAGTCTACCAAGTGTGCAAAAGTGTTATGTCTTTAAAGAATATATATCTTTTAATTAAAAAATAACTTTATGATAAAACATGCTAACCATCATCCAAGCTTTCAGCTAGCTATAGTATGCTGATGACAGGTCACCATAATGCAATGATAATGGAAAAGCTTGAAATATTGGGAGAATGAACAGAATATGGCCAGAGGTACTAAGCGAGAAACTGCTGTTGGGAAGACAGCACCAATACGCTCACTCAGTGCAGAGCTGCCACAAGCCTGCAGTTGGTAAAAGAAATGCAGTATCTTGGAAGCACAGTGAGGCAAAAAGCGACTTGTGCCTGTGTGTAAACACATGTTAATGTAAACATAGGCGTGAATTGTTTGAAATACTGTCATTTAAAATATCACTCACTCACCCTTTATTGTATAAAAGTGTCTTCCTCTTTTCCTGGGTGCTCTTGTTCATCAGGTGACCGCAGAAGATTTTGTCTTCTCTGTGTCGTTCCACAGGACGGACACGCAAACAGGACCAGCAGAGAAGGCATCATGTCAGCCACACGGAACACGTGGACACAGTAAAATGTTAGTCAGTCCTCTTTCACAAAGCCCTGTCTGTGCAGGATTTCCTGATGAAAGTTTAACTGCAGTGGACATAGTCAAGAGAAAGGTCGGCATAGGACTAGAGTTGCAAAGCCTCATTCTTCAGAGCTCTTCATAAGAGTTGTGAAAGTAATGTAGTACCTGAACTCTCCAGCTTGTCTGTCTTCCACTTATGTTTAGTACTTGGTCTGTTTTCCCAACATAAGTATTGAGCACGACCAGTACTGGGACCAGTCTCTTCAGAGGAAGGGCAACTGAGCTGCCTGAAATATAGATGCCTGAGATGACTTCATTACTGCTTGGCTAGCTTGTGTGGTCTTAAGCCCGGAGGGTGATTCTGGAAAGGAGCAGAGTGCACGAATTCTGCTTATCTGCTAAGACCTCCATCCCTGGGTCTGTGACTCCCCATTGAGGGACAGATTGCGACCCCCATGTCTTTCCAGAAGCCAGCTCCTAGAAGGCAGGAGTGATGGCTGAGTCCCCGGAAGCTTTCTGATGGCTGGGAAAAGTCAGAAGCATGTGGGCTGAGCACTGGTGGGAAAGATGGCTGCAAGTGTGAATTGTTTGTACCTTTAGCCACAGGTGAGGGCAGAGGTACCACCCTGACTTCCTCTCGGATGCTCACGCTTGTGGAGGGGTCTTAAAACCACAAGCGGACCGTGTGTGCAGCCTGCTTAGCTCCTGAGTCGCAAAGGACAGAGTGGGTTGCTTCCCTGTAAGAGCCACTTTCCTTTCTGCGCTTTGCAGGCCTGTAACATTCTTCACCCACTGAGTATTTAGTATCGGTATTTTCAAACCAAAGAACAGGCTTTTTGTATCCCAGGATAGTATCTTGTAAAGCCAGCCTCTTTATTACTTCACCGGTTTAAGGCTTTATTACTTGCGAGCTAAAGCCGGCTGGTGAATTATGCATGTCGGGGCTCCCCGCCCCACCTCCACCTTTTGGGGGTTCCAGAAAGGACAAGGGGATCTCAACGTGTATTCCTCATCCGTGGTATTAATCCTTATTCGTTTTAAAAATCTGCTAACGGAAATATTTCCATTCAGCTCATTAATCAATTGTGATTTTCATTCCCTTGTTTTGTAAAAGCTGTTGCAATAAATACTTTTTTTTTTTTCACAAGGCGAAAATCCAAGAGATGGATGCAGCCAGCGTAATTAATTGCACCCAGTTACAGGAGATCAGCAAGTTTGTGGGATTCACATGCTGCTATACCATATGGTTGCCCAGTAGGCGAAAAATTTGATTAATGTTTTGAAGTAGATTTTTTTCAGCAAATATTACAGCCCCAGATGAGGTGTTCTTTTCTTCTTTTTTTTTTCCCTTTTACTTGCTAGTATTGTCATACTTAGCTGAAGGAACCAACCCTCTGATTTAAAGCTTAATAATATTGGGATCCAGTGAAAACTTAACATGCAATAAAAATTACAGTCAGCCTGCCTCTTGTGGGTACAGAAAAATAATGCATTATGTCTTTGTTTGTAATTAAGTAAAATGTGAAAGTTGGAGTCTAGAATTTGATTTTTTTTTTCCCCTAAAAAGAAACATAACTTTTTAACTTTTTTCCCAAGTGGTGCAGTTTTGGTATGATTTATAAACAGAACATTTGGGTAGACTTTTAAAACTAAAAGGAAACAGCAAAATAAAACAAAAAGAGTTAGTGAACAGTTTCTTATAAATTGCATTCTCTATACCAATTAGATGGTCATGAATTTAACTATGAGTGGCATAGAAAAGTTTAAGCTATCTCTGCTGTTATCCTAAGGTATCATAACAGTCAAGATATTCATAGTTAATTTCTTCTTTATTTTAAAGTCTCATTTAGATTTTTGCATAAATTTATAGTCTGCCTGGTGGCTTAGATGGTAAAGAATCTGCCTGCAATGCAGGAGACCCAGGTTTGATCTCTTGAGTTGGGAAGATTCCTCTGGAGAAGGGAATGGCTATTCACTCCAGTATTCTTGCCTGGGAAATTTTATGGATAGAGGAGCCTGGAGGGCTGCAGTTCATGGGGTTACAAAGAGTCAGCCACAAGTAAGCGATTAACACCACACACACAGCCTCCTTACTTTTTTAAACTATAAAGTAGCAAGTTGATTTTGTCTTAAGGCTCCCTATCATGCTGGACACGCATCCTCTTATGGCACTCTCCCGCCGGGGTCCCCCTCCAACTTCTCTGCCCAGTCACTGGGAGAGAGCCAGCCCTTTGGTAATAAGACAGGGTGCGGTAGGTCTGACCTTGGCATTCAGAAAAACAGCTTGAAGCTTTGCAAACGTGTAGGAACTGGTGATGGACTTCGAGGAAAATAGAATAAATGAAATTTCTCCACTTGGATCAATGTGGCTTGTGTGCTTCATACAGTTGAGTTTTTCTGTTTTTCTTTTCTCTTGAGACTTAACTTCGAATTGCTAAAGCATCATATGATTCTGCTTAAATTTAGATGTCTATTAATATGAACTGTTAGCTCAAGTGGTTAGAGAATGGTCTTTATCCAGCCATCAGACTATTCTGAGTCCTCTGAGTCCTGACCAGTAGAAAATTCTGTGATTTTTTAGTTTTTGTCTGCACCATGTGGCATTTGGGATCCCTAGTTCCTTGACCAGGGATTGGACCCCCTGCCCCCCGCTGCAGCGAACATGCAGGAGTCTTAACCCCTGGGCCACCAGGGAGTTCCGAAAATTCTCTTGAGGCAGGAGCAATGTCTGTAACTTTGACTGCATCTCCCCTGCCACCCCACCGTTGGTCTAGAGAGGTCCTTAGTTCAAAAGGAGCCTTGTCTTCAGAATCCACCGAAACGGCGCTCTGTGCTGGCGGCCCTGGCGGCCACACGGTTGTTGCTCTCTCTCTGCCCTGTGTCTGCAGCGTCCGAGGGGCTCTCAGTGTGGCCTGTTTTCCGACGGCTTAACGAGGGGCCAGGGAAAGGCCGCAACCAGGCCAAGAGGACCATAGCCTCCAATTTTGATTTAAGTCCAATCTTTGAGCAAAGTGGTTAGACTGTTTTCGATAATTACATGGCACCAGGCTTCTAATTTTTTTTTTTTTTTGGTGAGGGAGGAAATTAGCTGAGTTGTAGTTATCTGTAAAGACATGAAAAGAAATGTTACAGTGGTGTCATATTAAAAAGAAAACAAAAAACCCAAAACTCCACAGAAAGTAGTGTAGCCTGTCTTTCTCCTCAGTTTGAGCTGAAGGTGTTTCTTTCATTTTCATTACAGCATCTGGTAGAGATTCTTATAGTAAGGCAGTTTCCAAGGCACCATTTAAGAATGTGTTTCTCTCAGACCCGAGTAACTTTTTGTCAAATTTCATCAACTTTTGTAATTTCATCACTGCTAGCAAGTATGTTTTAACTGTGCAATTTAAGCAGTGAGTTTTGACTTTGTGTGGTCCCCTCCAAATAGAACCTGGGTTTTTCTTAAAAAATTTAAAAACAAGGAAATAGTTTTTAATTTTTATTTAATACAGCAAGTGAAACACAAAGACTATATGGTCAGTTGGCAGGAGACAGTGTATTGAGTTATTTATGAGTTTATCTTTTTTTTTTTTTTTAAGCAGCGCATACATATATAAAGTTCATTAGGTGACAGCACAGATGATTCGGGGAAACGCTGGTGTGTTTGAGAGACTCCAATGAGAGGGAGCAGTGCTTATGGTACTACGGTAACCTGAGCTGTGCTCCCAGCAGTTCGATCCAGGTCGGTCTGATTGTTGTTGTGCTTGTCATTGTAATAAAATGCATTTGGAAGGAACAAGCCTCTTCACAGTACAGTATTTTTTTTTTTTTTTTGGCCCCAAAGGAGAAGAATGTATTTCTGGTCTATCTTTCATTAGTAATGCATACTGCCACCTGACAACATTACCAGAACAATTATCCTGACCCTTTATGTCCGAGGGGAGCCCAGTACATTTGCAGCATCTCCCTTCACATCTGCAAATTTTACTTCCCTGGATGGAATCCTTTGGAGAGAGACCATGCCCAGAGTATCAGTTCCCTTCAAGGAAATTTCCTTTTGTTTGAACTAACCCCCTGGGGTCAGGATTTACAGGTCATATCAGTGTACTGTGGCTCAGATCGGGTGATTTTCCAGCAAGTATCCATCAGTTGAATGAATTTTGCTACTTTTTTCAAGTGGGAAGAAATGTAAACAAGTTTAGGAAGGGGGAAAAAAGAAGTCCATCCCAGGGGCAGGAAGGAACAAACAAACAAAATCACCCTTGGGGTCTCACCGTTGAGACTGGGTGTTGCTGTGCAAGGCTCACCCCCAGCAGGAAGGCTCAGCTTTTGCCTGAGGCGCTTACTCAACACAGGGCACCTCAGCAGCTGGGGCAGAGGGGTGCCGGGCAGAGACAGAGAGCGGGGGACGCCAGCCGCAAAGCTGCCAGGGACGCGGGAGTGCTGGGGGACCGCTCTCCCTGGAACTGGCCAGCCCACGCCAGGCTGCGCTTGTGTTGAAGTCAAATACACGAGAGCTAATGATTTTTAAGGCACTTTCAAGTGGTTTGTCTTTGGGAGTGCTAAGCTGGCAAGAATAAAACCTCTGCAAATAGAGTTGATTTTTGATGACCCACAGAAGGCACGTGCTAAAGTGATTGTCGGGCTCCAGTGACCTGGAATTTGTCCCGCGTCAGGGAAAGTGGACAGTTATCGGAGCTCCTCGTGAAAAAGAGGAAAAGGGAAAAAAAAGATTATTTGGTTACAGAGTAGTGGGAATGAACAGAGCTCCGGCCCTTAAAAGGAACAGGTCTGAGAAAGCGTCCACATTTGGGAGCCAGGTCTAGTGCTTTCCCAGAGAAGGGGTTCCACTGTCCTGGTGTGACAGGTGAGAAACAAAACTCCTGTGAAGGTGGATGAGGCTCCTCGTGAGAGGGAGAAGCTTGAGACCTTCAGGCCCATACGTTTCAGTTACAAGGTCAGACTTACTGTTGTCTTTTCTAAACAACCAACATTTGAAAAGATAGTATTGCAAAGTTTCATTTTCTCTCAAACTCCAGGAGGTCTTGTTCTTTTGAGGGATGTACCAAATAAAGTAATATTAGCTGCAAAGAAAAATGCTATATATTTGACAGCTTTTTTTTTTTTATTCAAGTTTTACTGACCTGCAGTGTGAATCAGTAAGTACATCATAAATTTAGTAATATTCACTGGTATTTTTCATAGTCACTTTATTTTGATTTTCCTGAAGGACAAGATTATTGTGTTTTATTTATAATCAGAAGTACATTAGCCCGTGATTTCAGGTAAAGGACTATAAAGCCGCTTCTATTAATTCCTTAAAATGTAATTGCTGCTGATGTATACTTAAGCACTTTCATTTGTACATCTCTCTGCATTTTTTATTTTTCCTTTTTCTTATGACGTGTTTGATGAAAACAAGCCTCCTTAATACAGACCTGTTTGGGGCTTCTGTGTTTGAAATTTTATCAGAGGCGTTGGGTCTGGCCAAACAAAATTCACACTGGAGCCTTTACTTAGGGAGCATTCTCTGAGCTGACCTGTCAGTGTGTGCCCATGTGTGTGTTTGTAATTAAGGCTAAAATGCTTTAGAACGGCTTTACCATGAATCTTAAAAACCTAGAGACATTTCCTGGTGAATGATGCATGGCCGTTTGCTTTGGGTCGCCGCTGAAAAGAGAATTGTTCCTGTGGCATCTTTGGGGAGAACAGCTTTCCTGTGCGACTCACAGCCTTAGCCGCCTCAAACTCCTGTTGTTCGGTAAATCTGTCAGAAGGGTCTGCGAGGGACCGTATTTATGAAGCGAGTGTAGAGTGGTCAGTCTAAAAAGCTCCTTAGCGTAGTACTTTGAATTTTAAATTACACGCATAATTCAAAGGTAATGTAACTTGCAGTGTCGGACTTTAGTCCATTCCGTTAAATGGAGAAAAATGACTGACGTTTGGAATGACTTATTGATTCTTGGTGGGAAAATGACTTCTGTAAGACAGGAAGTATGGTAAAAGGAATAGCTTAATTATTTAGGGAGCACTTTTCAAAATATGCTTTTACAGCAGTACAAATTGTGTATATACAAATTGTACAAGGAGGTTCTTTCTTCTTTTTTTTTTTAATTTTCTCGGAGGAAAGTTATGAGAAGGCTTATATTATTTAGTTGCTAAGACAGAGTTTAATTTTGCTTCAAATCCTGGAGGCTGTAACTAAGAACGATATAAGGGCTAATGAGAAGTTTCTAAATGCCTTAAAAAATATGACTTGTTCCAATTGCTATTTCTTATTTACATTATACGCCAGCGAATGTTGGGAGACCTTGTCTGCCAAGATTTACAAAACACACTTCTCTCTCTCTGTTTGGTTTATGGTGTTTTTCAACAGTGTCATGAACTCACTTAATCTGATTTCATCAAGTAAATATATGGGAAGTGGAGATGACATATTTTAATCTGGCATTTGAGGAAATATTCATAAAATATCAGATAAAATATTTATTTTGGCCTTTTCCTTCTGATCTCTCTTTTGATTCACTGTGTATTCTTTGCTTAAGGACTGCAGCCTAATGTTATTTTGACTGCAGTCCACAGTGTTGGCAGCCTTTCAGATAAACAGCATACTTGTGGTTAATTGGTTGAGCATGTTCTATAATTATAATTATATTAAAACCTTAATGTGCTTGAACATTTGCCCACCAAAGGCCACTCGCGTGAACCATGTTAGGTTTCTGTCATGATAACGGAGCTGGCTGGTGGCTGACATCCCACAGTTGCAGCAGGACCAGGGACCTGGGACTAATACACAGACTGTTCACCGTTTCCTTCTGAGACTGCCATCCGGACAGTGGCAGACCCTGAGCGTGAAAATCGCCTCCTGCTTGTAACTTGTAGATTCCCAGGTTTCAGCCCGTGGGCTAACGTTTCTTCAGATTTTGAAACCGGCCTGACTTGGCTTTTTATCAGCATTATACAACGGTCATAAAAAGCAAAATTAGCACTTTATCAAGTTCAGAGCCAGTCGCCAAGGCCACTGTGGAGCAGGGCAAGTCACCAAAGACCACTGCTTAGACCTGGGCAGGGAGCCATGGTGGAAATGAGCAGAGAGGCCTGACGGCCTGCAGCTGAGGGTGGAAGGCCCCTTCTCTGCCATGCCTGCTGGGTTGGCATCGTGGCCAGTGATCCCCTGGACTTACCAGCTGAGAGGCCCAGCATTTTCTTTTTAGGTATCAGTGTCAGCCATACCGTGGTGTGTCTCTCCATGTATAAATCAGGGTCTAAGAATCCCTTCTTTTTTTCATGGCATGAAGATTTTTTTCTTTTCTTTTTTTTTTTTTTATTACATTTTTTAGTGGTTGAAAAAAAATCAAAAGAAGAAGAGCATTTCATGATCCATTGAAGCATATGAAATTCAAATGATAGTGTTCATAAAGCGTTTTGTTGGGACACAATGTGTACATCTGTTTATGTATTTTAGTCTGTGTCTGTCAGGGCAGAGTTCAGCAGTTGCAGCAGAGATCCTGTGGCTCACAGAGCTGAGAATACTTGCCATCTGGTCCCTTAGAGGGAGAGTTTGCCTACCCCTTGATCTAAACGATGTCCTTTGGCTTCTGTCTCCTACCAACAAGGTAGTCCCGTCGGAACAGGGGCTAGTCCTGGTCCAGTGCTTGGCGCAGAGTCAGGGATGTGGGTTGCATGAATCAATGAATGAATGCACAGAAGGCAGGCCGAAAGGAAGGAGGGGAGGGAGGGAGAGAGAGGAAGATAGAGAAGAAAGCAAGAAAGCAAGAAACCACCCCAAAGCTGTGAGTGCAGAGACGTCTGTCATTCTCTTATCTTTGGCCCAACAACTGAGCACAGTTTATAAACCTTGAAAATCTGTCTCCAAACATGTTTGAGTTGATTTTTATGGTCTTTTAATTAACCCAATAAAAATGGCAACAACACAGCGATTTTCAGAAAATGCCAGAGCCAAGTTTTTTTTTGATAACTACGTGTGCAATCCATGTCACACCCACTCACAGTCATTTCTGTGGTCCAAAGAATTTTCTTTTGGACCGAGGATATTTTAAATGAGGATTTACTTAAAATATTATGTTCTATATCATTAAAGGAGGGAGACAAAAAGTTCTTCCTGTATTTTTTTTTTTTATGGGATGGAGCAATTCTGGCACTGCAGAGTACGGCAGGAAATTCCATCAAGTTTTAAGCACACTGCCCATACCCTAAAGTATTTGGAGGGATTCATAGAAGAACCAGATGAATTCAGGCAGATCTCAGTTCCAGAACTGAATGTACCCTTCATCAAAATACTCTGCAAGGTTTTCAGGGATGGACTAGCAAGGTGAGGATTCCAGTTCAGAATCTTCACACTGATGATGCAGGCTAGATAGTTTCTGCCAAGATGTTAGAAACTCCCAGAGTCTCATGAAGCCCCCCTGCCCGCCTCCAGCCTTGTGGGCACACTCTGGCACAGTCATCCTTTCTTGCTGCTCCCCTTCTCCTGGCCTGGCCTCCCGGCCCCTTCAGCCGGGTTCTCAGGTGGCCTGTTTCATAGCATCGTTGGGGCCACTTCAGGGCTGATGGTTAGAACCCGGAGGAAGGTCAGGTCTCTCATGTCATCTTGCTGAAAGGGGTATCACCTACAGTTTTACAGATGAGAGTTGCTGGCGTGGAGGGAGGGGGCGAGCATTAATCCAGACAGAGGTGCGCAGACCTCTGGCTCAGGTGTCGTTTTTTTGGGTGGGGAGGAGCAGGCTGTTTCGGGGGGGGATTGGAACAGAATGAAGGGGCTGCTGAAGCTTCCATGGGGGATCTTTGCGCAGAGAGCATCTTCATCCCTGTCACCTGTGCCCGACAAACGCAGTGGTTGTCAGACAACTGCAGTGGTTCTCAGGCTGGAGTGTGCGTGGAGTACCCTGGAGAGCTGTTAGAACCCACCTCCCTGGGCTTCCCCTGCCGGGCTCCTGATTCCAGAACTTGCAGAGGAGGGCCCAGGGATCTGCACTTTCAGTGACTTCCCAGAGGACGGGATTGCTGCCTGCTGGCCGATCACACTGGATGAAGGGCTCTGCCAGTTTCAGCCCAAGGATACTGGCTCATGGGATAATAAGATTTCTGCCACCCACAGCTTCTTTTGGTCATCCGTATGGCAGGATCTCTCTGAAAGTTTCTGTTTGTTTATTTATGGCTGTGCCGGGTCTTTGTTGCTGCGAGAGGACTTTCTCCAGTTGGGGTCATGGGGGGCTACTCTTCCTTTGGGTGCACAGGCGCAGTGGTTAACAGTGGACGGGCACGTGAGATCTTCCTTGACCAGGGCTCGAACCTGTGTCTCCTGTGTTAGTAGGCGGATTCTTTACCTTGGAGTGTCTGGCAGGATCTTACGTTCTGAGTTTGAAAAACCTCCCAGTTAATTTAGTAAAATGCTTTCACCATCATTGCTTTTAAAGCTACCCTCTGAAGTGAGAAAACCTGAAGTACGATTCGTTTATTGAGATAATTTGTTGTAAATGTGAATTTTGCATCACATTTGGAAAGTACGAAAAGCCCTACTTGGAACTCGTTGTGTTCAATCTGCCAGTCCCATTCGGTGTTTCCTGTATAAATTGGATGTACCTGCTGCCGCTGTTGGTTTTGCAGTAATAATACTTTTCTACATTAAAAAAAAAAAATCTCGAAATGAAATTGTAACTAGTCTTATCATTGTAATCTCCCCTCGCCTTTTTTGCATGGATCATTTGTTTGTGAACTGGTTATTTCAGAAAGGGCTCAAAAGTAATTTCATGGTTTATAGCATTTATATTGGCGCCTTTAATGAGCAAAAACATATTGTTTTCTAATACCCGAAACGAGGGATTCACATATATATATATATTATTTTCATTTCCAAATATTACATGTATATCAAGTTTAAGACATTGGGAACAACCAAGTAAAGAAATTATACTTCTGTACACAGGGGAAATATGCAAGTTTTGTGATGCAAAAAAAAAAAAAAAGAATAATCGACATTTGCAGGCTTATGAGATGATTTTCTTTCTAATGCATCCAGGTGATGTAGCAGGGAGCTGCTCTTGTGTTTGTCCCTCGTACAGCAATTCATATCTAAAAATATGGTAACATATGGCTTTGTTATTATTTAGTTTAGGAATTTATGCACCTACAGGAGTTTTGAGAGCTCTGGGTCTCATTCAAATGTTGGTACACAGCAACTAAACAGGATAAACTGGGGCGGGGAGTTACTCAGCCCCAGGTTATCAAGATTGGACCAATTCACTTTTTTGTTGTTGCTGTTGTCTTTGTTGATGGTGTTTATTAAACTCAATAATTTTTTTTTCTTTTTTGCAAATGGTTCTCTTTCCTCTTCCTTATTATGTTTCTGAAGGCCAAATTGGTGAAAGCTTTGGGCCCAATAAAAATACAGTCTGGATTGGAAAGGGGCTCAAGGTTCTTTTTGCAGGCCCGGAGCGAGGCGGCTCTCCGGCCTCCTAGTTCATTTAATGTCTCAGGGAGTCCTTGACACCCCCACGGTCCCAGGCACAAGCCCTCCTCCGCCCCTCCCAAGCGTGTTTGTTTTACAGCTCCCGCACGGAGCCTGCAGCTGTGTAAACCTGGGAAGGGTTTCTGCCCAGCTTTGATCTTCGCATGGATCAACAGTTGCCCTCCATCCTTGAACCCTGTTCCACAGCCCCTGTGTCTCTTGGATTTTTCCATTTTCTGGTCATTACAGCATTGTGTGGGGGCTTTCCAGCAGCATCCCCCTCAACCTTGGTGTAGAATTTGGAAGAAGCACCTTAAGCCCATCCTTTGTAGGAACCTATTAAGGAGTGATTTTTACTTGATGCCAAAAGATACACCGTTTAAGTTCTTCCCAAGAGGAAATCTGACACCTTCCGGTAGACTGAGAGTCTAAGGAGCTTGAACATATTATGGACTGAATGAATGTTTAAGGAACAAGCACAGTGTGGGTGTTCTTTTAACTCCTGAAATGTGCAGTCCTTCTATTAAACCGTGGCCTAATAGCTGTGTCAGAGGTAGGCTCTTGGGCTGGTACAGCATGGCCTTCTTTTTCATTTAGTAAGCTGGGGCCTCTGTATGGAGGATATGGAAGCCACGGGTCCTGTTCCTACAGTCTGGTCCTTGTTTTAAAGGCTTCACGCAAGGCACAGGGAAGCTAAGCTAGGTGGAAATTCTGGAGAGGGAACCATCATTCTAGCTGGGGTGATCCTAAATGGCTTAGGGGGCTGGGCCCTAACGCCTCGGCAGGATGTTGAGCTCAGAGATGAGATGAGGTCTTTCCCGGCAGGAAGAGCAACACAGAAGGTCACGTACAGCAGAGCAGAGGAGACACTGGGCTCTCCAGATTGATGCCCACTTGGGTTTGCATCCTGGCTCCATCATTTACTATCTGTGTGATCTGGGGCCATTGGCTTAATCTTAACGCGTCTCTGTTTTCTCATCCATAAAAGAGGATTAATAGTAGTCTCTTCCAGGAGCTTCCCTGACTGTCCAGTGGTTAAGACTCTGCACTTCCACTGCAGGGGATGGAGCTTCGACTCTGGGTCTGGGAACTAAGACCCCATAGGCTGTGCGGTGCTGCCAAAAAAAAAAAAAGTCTCTTCCTTTGAGAGTGTGTGAATTAAATAAGAGAGCGCGTGTTGGTGCTTTAACACTGTCCCTGGGAGGTGCTTTAACACTGTCCCTGGGACGTAGTCCACTGTCAGTAATTGTTAGCTTCTGTTTCTGCTGCACTGCAGCTGTTCTTCTCACCCTCATGTCCTTCCTCCTCCACCTTTTGATCCAGGCTTGCCCCAGAAAAGATGAGCATTCTGGGTGTCACAGGAGCCTAGGGGCTAGGTGGGAGAATGTTCTGCGATTCGGTTGGATATTGAGCCTTAATCACCTGGGGGCTGGGCGGAGCCATATCCTTCTCTGTGTCCCCAGAACCCCAGAGAATGGGTCTCTGCTAGAAAGACTCTTGCCTGGAGGGTTTTTGAATGCCAGGGGTAGCTCAGTCACTGACGCCTGGTTGAGTGAAAGTGAAAGCTGCCTTCTCAGCCTCTCATCCCAGGAGCAAGCCGTCCTCCCTTGGTGCCTGGCCCCTCCTCACCCTGAGAGCCTTATATATACACCTGACCTTGATCCCTTGAATATACTGAACCCCAATCGCCTACATGGATTAGGAAACAACCGAGAAGGCAGAATAATTGGGGCTGAAAGTGCAAACCAGCACAGTCAGTGTATGGTATGGCTCTGGTTTTTTCCATCTGTGTTGAGCTGTGGAAGGAAATCCCTTTTCTTATCAAGCAGACCACCATTCTGTTGCCATTGAAGACAGTGGACTGAGACAAGGGTTGCATGGTCTCAACTGCTGTGTGGCACGGTTTGGCAGGAACACAGAGTCCAGAAGAGAGGTTAAGAGTCCTGGCTTGATCTCTAGGGGCCAAAAGGGAAACTGCGAAACCCAGATGGTGCCATCACTTACTAAGGACAGTGCTTAAAACAGAAGGAACTGTGTGGAAATTAAGGGACAGCTTAATTTTTTCCCCACAGTAATCACCAAGTCTGTTCAGTTTTCTTTTCTTTTGGAAAACGAATTTAATTTTTGAGAGAGCATATACATTTCAGAATAATTTCCTGGGTAGGCTTCCTAACTTTCTATTTTTTTTCCTCCTTTTTTTTTTTTTTTTTTTTACCCTTTCGACATCCCTAAATAGTTCTTCGTGCAGTGGCATGACTAGCGGCTCAACTTTTTCCAGGAAATGATTCATTACTTTATAATTCCAATTCACTAACCGTTTTCAGCCGTGCAATAAATTTAAATCCTTTACTATCAAGATAACATTTTTTCTCCTGTCATGGAGATATAATGATTGGAAACCATTTTTAGAAGTTGACCCTTTTGGGGACAGCTCTTAGGGAGCTGTCCTGTACTCCAGCCCATAACTTGTAGGATGTCAGTGTTTCCAGGGTAGGGGCCCCGGGCTGCAGGTCTGCCCATTTTTCCAAATGCCCAAGAAAATGCCCTTTACAGTAAGTACGATGAAGAGGTCACTGGGTGAATGGGAAAGACAGGAATGTGCATTTGAAGCCTGTGGTTCTGAGAAAACCACATTTCCAAAAACAAAGGAAGAATGATAATGCTGTCGCTAAGGCATACTCTACCCTCCTGAAAGTTGGCTATGAATCAAGACAAGGCCAGACAGCTCAAGTGGTCCCGTATGTTGTAGAGGGCAACTCTGAGGCCCATCATGTCCCTTCATCTGTGGCTAACTTGCTGTGTGATCATAGGGGAGGCGCTGAGCCTCTCTGAACCTCAGTTTTCTCAGCAGTCAGTTGAAGGAATGGGTTCAGTGTTCTTTGGGATGCCCTTTAAGAGATCCTCAGGTTGGGATCTCAAAGGTCAGACCCTCTTCTCTGTAATATTAATGGGAGTAAATCTCACTTTTATAACCATTTTCCACATGCTCAGTTCAGTTCAGTCGCTAAGTCGTGTCCAACTCTTTGCAACCCCATGAATCGCAGCACGCCAGGCCTCCCTGTCCGTCACCAACTCCCGGAGTTTACTCAAACTCATGTCCATCAAGTTGGTGATGCCATCCAGCCATCTGATCCTCTGTCGTCTCCTTCTCCTCCTGCCCCCAATCCCTCCCAGAATCAGGGTCTTTTCCAGTGAGTCAACTCTTCGCATGAGGTGGCCAAAGTATTGGAGTTTCAGCTTCAGCATCAGTCCTTCCAATGAACACCCAGGACTGATCTCCTTTAGGATGGACTGGTTGGATCTCCTTGCAGTCCAAGGGGCTCTCAAGAGTCTTCTCCAACACCATAGTTCAAAAGCATCAATTCTTTGGCTCTCAGCTTTCTTCACAGTCCAACTCTCACATCCATACGTGAGCACTGGAAAAACCATTGCCTTGACTAGACGGACCTTTGTTGGCAAAGTAATGTCTCTGCTTTTTAATATGGTGTCTAGGTTTGTCATAACTTTCCTTCCAAGGAGTAAGTGTTTTTTTTTTAATTTCATGGCTGCAGTCACCATCTGCAGTGATTTTGGAGCTACTTCTTTGTAATACCTGCTTTTAAAAGTGTTTTAAAGAAAGATGAAATAAAACACTGAAATTCTGAAAGTAACAGGTTTCTTAACTTTTGGTTGTAAAAATTATTGAGTGTATAGAAAATTCAAACAATAATAGTACAGTGTATAAATATATGCTCACCACCTAGATTAAATAATTGCTAATGCCTTAATATATTTAGTTAGTCCATCAAGCCATCTGTCTGTCCATCCATCCATTCCATTTATTCATCCGTCCATTCATTTGATCATCCATTCATCTGTCCACCCAGCTGCCCATCCATTTATCCATCCACCTATTCTGCCACCGATAGATGTATCCATCCATCCATCCATCCATGTATGTAT
Organism: Cervus canadensis; assembly: GCF_019320065.1. Taxonomy (NCBI): domain Eukaryota; kingdom Metazoa; phylum Chordata; class Mammalia; order Artiodactyla; family Cervidae; genus Cervus; species Cervus canadensis. The sequence continues at coordinate 59,528,030 of NC_057403.1, read as the reverse complement.
GTAAAGTGTGGACAGTGACACTCTTTACACTTAAATACTTTGGCAGACATCTCCTAAAACCAAAGACCTTGGTCTGTGTGATCATATTTATCAACATTGTCTTGTCTATGAAACTGAAAATAATTCACTATCATAAAAGAATGTAACAAGATTTACCCAGTCATGCTCAAAATGTCTCTGATAGCTTTTGGTTTTCAGTCAGTCTGCAAGTCAGTCTCGAGGTTCACATGTAATATTTGGTATTACATCTTTTTACTCTCTTTTAGTAGGGAAGGTTTTTGGGAATTAGGGGTCATAGGTTGGTTCATGACCAGATACTGTAGACACTGTCTATTTCTTTTTCCATGTAGCAATGCTTTGTTGTTAATTTTCAGTACTTTTGCATTATCAAGGAAACTTAATTTGTTGTACTTCTTGTTGTATTTTTGTAATCTGATTTCGACTTCCAACCCAGCTAAGACTGACTGTGGGAAGGATTTCCTTCAGTGAAACTTGGGAGGAGGAAAAATGTGTTCATGAGGACTGTTGAGGGTGCCCTGTGTTTATCTCAGCAGAAGAAGGCTCCCCAGGGCTCTGTGCCACAGTCAGTAAGACCAAAAAAAAAAAAAAAAAATTGTGGGAAGAAAGATTCAAGTCTCATGTTAAGAAACCAAACCCTCCAAGACCTCAGAGCTCTTTGCCTATAATTAGCACACAAGAAGGAGCACTGTCGATCAGGACTGCCTCTTGTCCCTGCCGCCCACCTGGGGAACGTTGGGACCCTGGATGACAGCCTCCCGCCCCCTGCCTGCCTTGGCCTCACAAGTGGGGTGCAGGGGGTGGAATGGGCGCTACCTCTCTCTCTCCTTCAGGGGAGGTATCTGGCATAGAGCGTAGGGCGCAGAGTGGAGGCTGATCGGCCTGCAAGTTGGTTCCTGCATCAAAGTAACTTACTCTAAAATTAGATGAGGTTTCGAGTGTGTTTATCATCCTCCCCAGGTCATGAGGTTTGACAGGCCAATATATCACTTGCGAAAGTCTGAGGACCCACCTGCAGCTCCCAGACTTTCCTCCCATCTCCCTGCCTCCCCTTTCACGTTTGTCTTGGCCCAGAGCAGGCACAGGCCGTGGCTGTGGATGCGACTTCCGGAGGAGAACACCAGGGTCACGTTCCTGTGCATCAGGGGACGTCGTCCGCCACAGAACGTGTTTTGTTTTGCTCACACGGTGATTTTACAGAATGGCTGAAGCGCAAATACAGATTGGGAGACTTCACATAAAAATCTGGCATTCCTATTAGATTCACAGGCTGGAGCAGGGGAACTTGCCTGGCTGTGCAGTGGTTGGGACTCTGAGCTTCCAGTGCAGTGGGTGCGGGTTTGATCCCCGGTTGGGGAACGGGGACCCCACACACCATGCAGTATGGCCAAAAGTGAAATAGACCTGTTTGTTTATAGAAGTGAAAACTGGCGGAGGAGGCAGCGATTACCTGGAGCTGGGTACAGGCCTCCAGAGGGCACGTGGTTTCCAGCTGTCCATCATCTGCACCGCTCCCTCTGTTTCCCCTCCCAGTTTAAGCAGTGTTATTCATTCGTTCAGGCTTCCCTGGCAGCTCAGCTGGTGAAGAACCCGCCTGCAATGCTGGAGACCCCAGTTGCATTCCTGGGTCGGGAAGATCCGCTGGAGAAGGGATCGGCTACCCACTCCAGTGCTTTTGGGCTTCCCTGGTGGCTCAGCTGGTAAAGAATCTGCCTGCCATGCAGGAGACCTGAGTTTGATCCCTGGGTTGGGAAGATCCCCTGGAGAAGGAAAAGGCTACCCATTCCAGTACTCTGGCCTGGAGAATCCCATGGACTGTATAGTCCATGGAGTCACAAACAATGGACACGACTGAGCGACTTTGACTTCACTTCACTCCATGCATTCATTCTTCTGTCCTTCGACCCTGCTTTCCCTGTGCTAGGGGCGGGGGAGCCTTGAAACCTCTGGTTAGGCCACTTAGAAGTGAAATGAGAATCTGGGAAAAAGGGAGCAGCAGTGGGGAAAGAGCTGTGGTGTGTTCTGGATGATAGCAGCGGTGTTTCTGATTTTTCCTCCCTAGTCTCCTCTGGAAGAAAGAGCCCAGCTCCCAAGAACTGATTATACATCTCTAATTCAAGTTCCAGTCGTCGTGAAATGGAACAAGCCTATGCGTCTTCCATGGGGCTTGAACATATGAGCACTTTTTAAATTTTGAGGATGAGAAGTCTCTCGTTTTTGGTAACAGTAGAATGGCAGAATGTCACTCACCCACCACTTGGGTGTCCGAGAAGGGTCGTGGGTGCTGGACAGCCCACGTCAAACAGTTGCCACTGGAGGCTGGATGGTTCAAGTTCGTTTGAAATGAGAAATTGCCAGTGACCTGAAACCCATCATTATTAACCTTGTGGCAAAACATCACCATAACCAGTAGCCAACTCATTTTTTTACCCTTTTTTTATTTTTTCTTTTTGGTTGGAAGAAAGGCTCATTGATGAAAGTTGGCTCAGTTCTTTTTGTTTAAGTTAAGTGGCCGGACCACCAAGAAGAACGGCTTTCCTTTGATTGGGAACTGGGCCTGACCCAGATGTGTTCCACACGGCGTCAACTTGGGCCGCACACCCCACAGTGGATTCGAGCTGTGTTTATATGTAGACACCCGCCCACAGAGCAGACCATGTGGAAAAGCACCTCTGTGTTACCCACTGTCTAAGTCTTCTGTAACAGCAGGCTTTTAGTGATATATGAAGCACCTACAGCTTAGATGCTTCTGTGATGAATGGATGCCTCCTTTCTTCTTTCTTCATATGTAAATGGAATAAGTGACACGAAGCAAGTGTGGGGTAGGAAGGACTTGTAGAAGCATATAATGGAATAATAATATCCATGGTCTCCCTGGACATTTTATGGTAGAAGATTCTGGAAGGCTGAGCCCAACTGTTTCCAGCTAAGGCTCCGGTGGTTGTTACGTGTTGTCTGGTTAAGCAATCAGGGTCTCGCTGGAGGTTTCCTTTCCCCTCTGGCAATAGGTCTTTTAGGATCCTGCCTTGAGGCACCTGCGTAAGTCCCCAGAGTCACTGAGAGTCCATCTAGACCCTCTTCCCAAAGATTGGTCCCTCTGTAACCTCAGCAGTTCACTCCATGTATAGCATTTTTCAGCATATTTGTTAGGCTTGCTTCATTTGTGACCACAAGAATGTATTTCTTACTTCAGATCTCAAAGAGTCTAGAAATGTGAACCCCGTGCCTTACTGCACTTCCTGAGGAACCCCACTTCTTCCCACAGTTCCCCCGTCTGAGTTAGCACAATTCAGATTCTGGTCAAGTGTCGTGACCCTAAGGCTTCAAGACCAGAACCAGATCCCACATGTGATGTCCCGTCTGTGCAGCTGGTGGGACGAGGGGAGCCCGAGTGGGTCCTGTGCCGACTGGGGGTCACCTCCCTGCAGTGCTTGCATCAGCTGGGCCTTGGCCTGGACCCCAGCTCTCCCCACCAGGGCTTCATCTCTCTTATTATAAGAGACTTGGGGGGAGGCCATTGCGTCTAGGTGCCCATGTGCGTGATGTCATCAGGGGCCCGGCACCACTGTGGTCTCTCCCCTCAGCCCTTCTTAGCACATGGCTGCTCAGCCTCCGGGGGTCACGTCTACTTCCTTAACAAGAAGGAGGGGGGCACCAACATGTCCATCACAGGCCACACATAGCTGCAAGGGAGTCTGAAAAGGGGGCCATCTTTCCTGGGTGCTCTTAGCAAAGATGACAGGGAGAGTGATCAGAGGGGGGCACCCAGCAGCGTCTACCTCGGTGGTCGTGAGCTTGGTCGCCAGAGTCACGCAGGTGCCTTGGACTTGACTCTTTGGACCACAGTGTAACTGCTCAGTCTGAAGGTTCTCCTCTGTAAGAAGGGGATGATAATTGAACCTATGATAGGATTGTTTAGGCTTCCCTGGTGGCTCAGATGGTAAAAGAATCTGTCTGCAATGCAGGAGATCCCAGTTTGATCCCTAGGTTGGGAAGATCCCCTGGAGAAGGAAATGGCAACCCAAATTCCAGTATTCTTGCCTGGAGAATTCCATGGACAGAGGAGCCCGGTGGGCTACAGTCTACGGTGTCGCAAAGAGTTGGACATGACTGAGTGACTAGCACTTGCACTTTCAAGAATCGTTGAAAGGATTAAATGAGCTCAAATGTGTATGATGCTTAGATTGGCGTCAGTCGGTGTTGAGTGACTATCCCAGCTGTGAGCATTGTGGTTGTTGTCACTGTTTTTCCATCTTCCCCTACCTCCTGTCTTCCCCCTTTAGCTCTTCTTCCACCGTCATCACCATCAGCGTCACCATCACCCATAGCTCCTCCCTCACACCACCGTGATGCATCGATTGGTGTTTGTTTATTTGCTTTTGTGATCACATATCCAAAAGTAATTCAGCTTTTCCGATAAGAACATTCACTTGATGTGTTTTCTTCTACTCTTGAATTTCCTTAAGCCACCCTGAAATCATTTCTGTCATTTCTTGCAGAGAATCTCCCTGGGCCCTGCCCACACCACATGGCAGGAATCTATCTCATGCACACATGCAGGTTAGTACACACAGTGTTTGTTGATGGAATGAATTAATTTTTCACTGAATACCAAGGACAAGCTGATTATATTCCTCTTGGAGCTCATTTGTTCTCCTGAGAGCACAGCCACATTTCCAGATTGATGGCTTTAGCTGTGTGTCCAAAGTCCTTGCCCTCACAGCTGATGAGTGGACCCCAGTCTGTAGTAATCCTTATGGTTCTCGTGATGCTGTGGCCACCCCAGTCCTGCCCCCATCACGCATGGGGTGCATTCTGTGTGCCGGTCATGGTGGAATGCCACACCTCGTCTCATTGCATTGGGCATCTCTCTGGGATGGGGGTTCCATGCCTTAACTGGGCTCTTGGGCTCCATCAGTGAGGGTGGGGCTGGTGAGAATGGGCTTCTTCTCACCTTTGCCTACTTTGACTCCCCTCTCAGCCCCTCTCCACCCCTTTTCCTATGTTTTAGCCCCTGAGAAAACCCAGTGGAATTTACTAAGTAACATCACTACGAACAAAGCTAGAGGGGTGATGGAATTCCAGCTGAGCTGTTTCAAATCCTAAAAGATGATGCTGTGAAAGTGTTGCACTCAATATGCTAGCAAATTTGTAAAACTAAACAGTGGCCACAGGACTGGAAAAGGTCAGTTTTTATTCCAGTCCCAAAGAAAGGCAATGCCAAGGAATGCTCAAACTACCACACAACTGCACTTCTTTCACATGCTAGCAAAGTAATGCTTAAAATTCTCCAAGCCAGGCTTCAACATTAGGTGAACCGAGAACTCCCAGATGCTCAAGCTGGTTTTAGAAAAGGCAGAGGAACCAGAGATTAAATTGCCAACATCTGTTGGATCATAGAGAAAGCAAGAAAATTCCAGAAAAATACTTCTGCTTCATTGACTACACTAAAGCCTTTGACTTTGTGGATCACAACAAGCTGTGGAAAATTCTTGAAGAGATGGGAATACCAGACCACCTGACCTGCCTCCTGAGAAACCTGCATGCAGGTCAAGAAACAACACATAGAACTGGACATGGAAGAATGGACTGGTTCCAAATTGGAAAAGGAGCACATGGGCTTCCCTGGCAGCTCAGACGGTAAAGCGTCTGCCTACAATGCCAGAGACCTGGGTTCGATCCCTGGGTCAGAGAGATCCTCTGGAGAAGGAAATGGCAACCCACTCCAGTACTCTTGTCTGGAAAATCCCATGCTTGGAGGAGCGTGGTAGGCTACAGTCCATGGAGTTGCAGAGAGTCGGACACGACTAAGCGACTTCACTTTCACTTTCAAGGCTGTGTATTATCACCCTGCTTATTTAACTTCTGTCCAGAGTACCTCATGCGAAATGCCAGGCTGAATGAAGCACAAGCTGGAATCACGATTGCCGGGAGAAATATCGGTAACCTCAGATATGCAGGTGACCCCACCCAGTCCTGACTATTCATTTTAAGGACCGATACTGAAGCTGAAGCTCCGATACTTTGGCCACCTGATGTGACGAGCTGACTCGTTGGAAAAGACCCTGATGCTGGGAAAGATTGAAGGCAGGAGGAGAAGAGGACGACAGAGGATGAGATGGTTGGATGACATTGCTGACTCCGTGGACATGAGTTTTAGCAAGCTCTGGGAGATGGTGAAGGACAGGGAAGCCCGGTGCGCTGCAGTCTATGAGATCGCAAGGAGTCAGACACGGCTAAGCAGCTGAACAACAGCCAGCCCCTGAGAGAACCGAGTGCAATGTGCAGAGGAGTGACCCTCACTAGTGGAGACCAGGAGCCGCCTCTGAGGGTAGGGGCCCCCTGTTGACAGTATGAACAAGAGCCAGGCAGGCATGGGCTCAGGCAGCCCCCAGGAGATGGGCCTTGAGCATGGCCACGTGCCAGCTGGCTGTGTGGGTTTGAGGAGTATTTCATGTACCTTGGGCTCTACAAGCCTGAACTAACTTGTGATTTGTGAGCCTTCTCCCAGAAGATGTGGGAAACAGATACAGGAGTTGTGAAGAGTGCCAGATGGCCCGAGGGTTCCCGAGCAGGAGGGGAAGGTGTGGTGTGAGCGCTCCTGCGGCCTTGTCAGCGTTCGCAGACTGGTTGTAGTGCTATTGATCATGCTCCCTGAATGTCTTAGCCTGTATGTATATATATACAGGTAGTAGAAGGCCCAGTGTGTATAAACAAATTCCTTTCTTGATCTTCTAAGTGACGGACATTGAGCAGATTCAGGTTCGGAGACCTTAGTTCCCGCCCCAAGCTCCAGAGTGAGGGCATTTATAACTGGCAGGGAGACAGGAGGTGCATGAAACCCCCTCAGACTGTCACCACCACCGCCCCCCCCTTCTCAGTAGCACCTGCAGACACTGGGCTCCCTCTGTGTGGGGCTTGGTGAGCTGGTTTCCTTCCTGTGAGAGGATGTTAACTGTTTGAAGACTGGAACTGCTGGAAGAATTTATGTGGGTTGTGAAGTGGGCACATAGAAATGTGAGGACATGCAGACCAGGAGATGCACCCCCAGATTACTGTATGTATGTTGTTGTTATCACCTTTATAGGGGTGGGCGGTGAGGAGAAGGGCCAGGATTGAAGGTCACAGGGCCCTTTAACCTGGCTGTTCATGCTTTGTTGTTTAGTTACTAAGTCTCTCACCCCATAGACTGTAACCTGCCAGACTCCTCTGTCCATGGGATTCTCTAGGTAAGAATACTGGTGTGGGTTGCTATTTCCTCCTCTAGGGGATCTTCCCAACCCAGGGATCAAACCTGTGTCTCCTGTATTGGCAGGCAAATTCTTTGCCACTGAGCCACCAGGGAAGCCCTATTAATGCTTAATTGTTTTTAAAGGGAAACTGTGCTCACGTATGGCTTGTGTAATAAAAATTATTTTTAAAAAGTAGCCTGTTGGAGTGGGTATTCGTTTTCTATGGCTGCCGCAATAAATTACCTGAAGCTTAATATCTTCAAACAACACAGATGTATTGCCTTGTAGTTTTGGAGGTCAGAAGTCCAACATGGGTCTCCCTGGCCAAAATCAAGGTGATGGCAGGCTCTCTTCTTTCTGGAGGCTCCAGGGGAGGGTCCGTCCCCTTGTCTTCTCTAGTTTACCGAGACTGTTCACATTCCTTGGCTCGTGGCCCCTTCCTTCCTTCCTCCTTCTGCAAGCTGGAAGCATTGGGCTGCGTCGTTCGCCAGCCATGTCTCTCGTCTTCTCTTCTGCCTGTTTCCCATGTTAAGGCCCTTGTGATCACATGGATGTGAAGGACGGTCTTCCTATCTGGAGGCAAGCAGACTAGCAGTCCTCATTCCATCTGCAGTCCTCACTCCTCTTTACCAGATAAAGAATAGGAAGCGCCTTGAACAGCCTGCTGGGCGTGTCGGTGAGACTCCTTAAATGTGTAGCCTGCTCTGCCAGTCCCTGACAGCAACTGTTGTGGCCACCTCCACCACCACTGCTGTTACTCTGATTACTGAACCGCCTCTGCTGCTTCTGTCAGCTTCTTCCCACATTCACAGTCACCTGCGGGCCCTCTGGGAGGTCAGTCCATGCATGGGATGGGAATTCTTGCTGGGATCTGTCACAGAGAGAGACCTTCTCTTTCATTTGGATGTCTTGAGCATTTCTGCGCAGTTTGTTCTAGTTTTTATCCATCCTTCAGCTGTCTATGCAGCTCTCCATCTTCCTTCACACTCACCCGCCCACCAGTCCAGCCCGTCAGTTATCCATCTGTTCATCATTCTGTCCATTCCTCCATCCTTCTGTCCATCCCTCCATCTGTCCATTCCTCCATCCACCCCTGACCTGTTTTCTCTCTCTATTTTTCAGTGTCAGATTTTGTCTCTTTTTCTTCTGTATGCTATATAAATAGCAACTTTTCTCATTTAAGAAAGCATTAAACATGAGGCAAAAGTAGAGATTTCCCTAGAATTAATTTGAAATTGTTTAGCAACTAAAATCACTGGGGACGTAGTAATAGAAATGTTGAGAATGAGAAGTGGAACTCTTGTTTTTTTTTGGAAGAAGAATCTTTCACCCTGTACTCCTAAAGGTACGTTGCAATTTTTATACAACATGAAAATAATTATATGAAGAAGAAGAAAAAAAAACACCTCTGAAATGTGCTTATCACACTTAGTGTGCACTGAACACTGTTTGTGCTTGTTAATCCCTGTAGTTATTCAGGTTTCTGTCATCCGCATTTTCAGGTGAGTAACTTGGGCACAAATAATACACACATTTTCAGCATTAAAAAAAATAAAAATTATGGATAAGGAGAGGAAAATAAAAACCCTCCAGACTCCCTGTCCACAGTATCTGGGCATATGTGCTTTCACCCTTTTTACTGTGACATGTCTTTAGTGTTTCTTTATTGACTCTCATAGGATCTTAGACTCTGTCTCCCTGTGGTTAGTTCGTCCAGCCTGGCCAGTGAGAGAGAGCACTCCCTGTACTCGTGTGGCGATTAGAAGGGCCTCCTTCTTCCAGACTGGCCGTGCTTCCCTCGGTAAAACACGTGCACGCACGCGCCTCAAGGCTCGGAACACTGTTGTTAGGTTTGTGAGATCCTGCCAAGCGTTTTAAGTACTGTTTACTCCCTCTCCCCATAAAAACGCTTATTATTGACTTATTCAGATAACGTAGAGCAGTAGGAAGACGGGAAGACAGTTTCCATGGTCTCACCATCCAAAGACAACCTCTGTTACTGCAGTGATAGACTTCTTCCTAACTCTCAGAGGCAGCTTCTAGTTTTTATGGAATTGTGACTGTGGTTTTAAAACTGTGGAAATAAATCACACACCTGCAAAAGTGGGCATTCTTGCTGCTGGATAGAGGTGAACAAACTGAGCACCAACAGGCAGGCAGTCACTGGGTCAAGAAGAAAACATAACTCTGAGACCTGCTTCTGCCACATTCAGTCCTTGTCTCCCAGCCACCTCCGTCACCCTGCAAGGCTTCCCACCAACCTGACTGTGGACTGCAGAGATGGTTTCTGTCTGCCTTCGATCTTATGTGAATGGAATCGTGCACTGGGTACTACTGTGTGCCTGCTTCTTTCTTTCAACATTATGCTTATGAGATTTATGCTTAGTGTTTCGTATGGTTGTAGATCATTTTCCTGGCTCTTGAGTATTCCACTGTGTGAATATGCTACAAATTATCATGATTACATTTAAAGAAATGTGACTCCTAGGTTTTCATGCAACAATTGAACCAAGTATCTCCTCCTGTTTTAACACTCTGCTAATATATACCATTTTACATAGTAACATAGTTGATATACACCATAATATGCTCATTCACACCATATCACATACTTTGGCCACCTGATATGAAGAACTGACTCACTGGAAAGACCCTGATGCTGGGAAGGATTGAAGGCAGGAGGAGAATGGGACGACAGTGGATGAGATGGTTGGATGGCATCACTGACTCGATGGACATGAGTTTGAGTGAGCTTCGGGAACTGGGGATGGACAGGGAGGCCTGACGTGCTGCAGTCCATGGGGTTGGGAAGACTTGAACACGGCTGATCGACTGAACTGAACTGAATACACACCATTTTACATAGTATCATAGCATTCAGTAGAGTGGATTTGTGTTCATTTAACCAGTATCCTAGTGTTGAATATCTAGGGGATTTCTACTTTCTGTTGTATTTTTTTACCATTATAAGTGGCACTGCAGGGAATAGTGTCTATCTGAGCATTGAGCACATGTGTGCGCGCGATGGTTTTGCTTGGTTTGATTCCCTGAAGTGGAGCAGCTGGTGCAAAGATTGCACCATCCCGTGGTATCTTAACATGGGCTGTCACTTTCCTTTCCAAGAGGTCTGTGCCTGTCTCCCCACCAGACACAGTGAATGTGAATGCCTCTCTTATCACTCACTCAGCATCTTGGCAAGAGAACCAAGTAGTCTCCTGCCTAAAACGCCTCTCACGGCCTCAGGATTTGAATGGACCGCTCTCACCCTGCCTGCAGCATTGCTTCCTGCTTCCTGGTACAGAGACCTCATGGCTTACCTTCAACTCAGAGCTCTTTCTCTTCTCCAGGGTATGCCCTTGGACAGGATGTTTCAACCTGAGCTTCAGTTTTCTAATCTGGAAAGTGGAGGGTGTTTTTTAATGTTTCCGATTTTTTGCTCCTGTAGGGCCTTCTCCACCGCTTTACCAGCTTAACAGCTGTCGGGCTGGGGCTCCGCTCCTGTACGATGGTGGCGATGATGTGATGCCCTCTTTTCCTTCCCCCTGTGCTCCATCCCAGGTAGCAGACCCCCGCCTGCAGCCTCCTTCTCCATGCCGCTTTGGAAGCTGTAGAGTCATGTACTCATGTGTCCTCCGTGCCGGCCTCCTGCCAACGCTTCCCTTTGTCTCCCTGTTCATTCATTAGTCATGTTTCTAACAAGCCTTTATTGAACATCTGCTATGACCCAGCTCTCCTCAGCACTGGGGATGCAGAGAGGAAATAAATGTGCCTCCTGCTTGCCAGAGGGAGAAGCCAGAGGTAAAGCCTGTCAAGAGAGGAGTCCGTAGGTAGGGTGGGTCACCCGTGGTCCAGGAAATCAAGGGCACCGGAAAAGGGGCACTTGGCTCCTCGAAGGAACGGAGGGGTCTGAGAAGGCTTAGAGATGGCAGTTCTTAGGCTGAAGCAGAAGGATGAGTAGAGTTTACCCGAGTGGAGGATGGGATAAACCACCATGGAGACTTGAGTGCTGGTGAGGTTTTGAGTAAATACACACACGCAGAGAGAGTTCAGCAGAGCAGCCGCCGTCCCTGAGGGTGACACTGGGTACCGTGACAGTGTCTGGAAGCATTCTGCGTTTGTGATGGAGAGGGGCTCCTGGCACCGAGTGGGTCAGAGCCAGGGATGCTTCTAAACACCCTTCCGTGTGTGGGTTCACCCCCACACGAAGAAGGACCTGACCCCAGAAGTCAGCAGCGCTGAGTTGAGAAGCGCTGGGCTGCGCCTGAGGAGCGGAGGTGGGAAGGCGGGACCACATTAGAGGTGCGTGCGGACAGCCTTCTCAGCACTTGAGAGTGTGTGTGTGTGTGTGCGCACCGGCATGGGTGTGGAGGAGGCCGCACTCCTGCTCCAGGACCGCGCCTGAGCAGGGTCCGAAAGGCGGCTCTCTGCCTGCTGACTCGCTGTCCGAGAGTCAGCAACGCAGCAGGTGTGCCTCCCCGCGGCTCGCTTCCCAGGGCCCTCACCTTGATTTATGACAGTGTTTCCTTCCCCGCTCAGTGTTTATGACATCCCGGGACTTGGTGGAACCGCCAGGAAATGAGAGTGGACAGTGAGACGATTATCGTTCATTTTCACTCCCCATAAACATTTTCTGTTTCTTTTTTGGAAGACATCGCTAATCCCCTGGTGCATTGGCTTTGCGTGTTCTTTCTTCAGCCTCGGTATAGAAAGCAAAGTGGTAGTGACTTTTTCCTTACGGCTGCTGAAAAGGCCACACGGTGTTTGGACCGCTGCCTGCTTCTACCCTGGAGCACAGAAGATCCAGGAGCAGAAACTGGCTCTAACAGTATCCCTTTAGAAAACACTGTGGGAATGTGAGGCCTTTTCCCTGTGTGTCAGAGGCGTTTTGTCCCTCCACTTCAGAGTTGGAGGGTGACGTGCCCTTGATCCCTACTTCCTAGGGGAGTTTGATGATTGAGTGGCCTGAGAAGCAGTCTGTAGGAGCCCTGGGCTGCTTTTTTCCCTATGTGTGTATTTAAATTTCTGAAAAAGTTTTAGTTTCGATGGAAACGGGAGTGGAGGATTGGAGGGGAGTGCATAAAGGATAGGAGAATTTCCAGCTTTCTGTTATGGTTGGAGACCTTGCCGATCTAAAGGCTCTTTGGCTGCAAGCAACAGAGAAGACTGGGTGATTTGAGAAGGAAAACATGATGCTATATCTGGTGTGACTCTGCGTGCGTGTAACAAAAAAGCCAGCACACTGTGGCTTACTTTCAGATTGGTGCCTCGGGGCCTCAGGGTGCCGCAGCCTGCTGTCCGCAGTGTGCAGCTTCCGTCCTTGTGCTTGGGGTTCTGTGGTCACCGTGGCTGCACACTCACGGCGCTCTTTTCTCAGGGGCTGTCCTGGGCATGATTCAGCTTTAATCTCCCGCCTTGCGTGGCTCAGCTCACACTTAGGTTCTCAGGACGGAGTCCAGGCGGCCTGTCTTTTGGGCCTGGTCACGGTCCACTGTCCCTTCCCCTGAGCTGAAGACCAGGAATGGGTGGGAATGAATGAGAATACTCTGTGCCACACATCCTTGAAGACACTTTTCAGAAGTGAAGGATTTATGTGGACAGCTCGGTTTGTTTTTGGATCCATGCATTTGGGAGAAAGGAAGGAAAAGAACGGTAGCTGGCATTTAGTAGTATCTGCCCTGTAGATTCACTCATAGGCAATGGCCGCCAAGCGTGGTGGATTAACCCTTCTTCTCTCAGTCTTTACCCTGGCTCCAACTCAGTTTTTTTAGGCAGCAGGGAGAGGAGTTTCTTCTGAGACAAGTCAGCAGTTAGCCTACCAGATGATCTCTTTAGGCTCATCTGGAGTCATTGTCTTCTAGTTCTTTTTTTTTTTTTTTAATAACAATTCTCATCAGTCTGCCCTTTTCTGCTTTTTGGGGTCTAGTCTATATATTTGGCACTTTAATTTAAACTTGAGTCTGTAAATTAAACACATGTTACAATACAACCTCTAGAGTCACCCTATTTGGACTTAACTGGCCAAATTAAATTAATAAAAGCTATTATTAATTAATAAAACCTACCTTGGCTTCTGTTTCCTAATCTGGAGAACAGGAATAGTCACTATCTTATAGAATCATGGGAATTGAATGGGATAATACATATAAAGTATACGCTGTGTCACACACGTATATCCTTTAAATTAAAAAATTGTTTAAAACAGCTTTCATTTTGAAATAATTGTAGATTCATTGGAAGCTACAGAAAATAGGGAGGACCCATGTTCTCTTTATCCAGCTTTCTACAAAGTTTACATCTTCTCTAACTAGACAGCCAGGAAACTGACATTGGTACAATATGAGTGTATATAGTTCTGCTGTGCATAGAATTCTGATGCCCAAAGGTGAACCATTGCAGATGAGATTAAGATTCCTAATTAGCTGGATTTTGAATGGAGGGATTATCCAGGATTATCTGGGTGGACCCTGTGTGATTAGGAGGACCATAAAAAGCGGCAGAGGCATCGGGTGAGGCAGTCAGAGAGAGGACTCGACCAGACCCTGCTAGCTGTGCAGATGCAGCGAGGGTGCTGTGTGCCGAGGGGAGCAGGCAGCCTCCAGACGGTGGAAAGGACGATGAGGTCGGTCCTCCCCGTGGAGATGCTGGGGAGGAACGCATCCTGCTAACCTCTGGGGCCGACCCTGTGAGGTCTGTGCTGGAGCTCTGATATGTAGAACGGGAAGGTGATTAACTTGTGTTGTTTTAAGCCGTGACACTTTTGGAGATCTAATAAGTTCTCTGCCATTTTCTCACATGTGTAGATTCGTGTAACTGCGACCACAGAGATCTCCCTTGAGCTGCCCCTTTGGGCTCATATCTGTCACGCTGCTCTCAGCCTTCCTGTGTTCTCTGAGGAGGTGGAGCTTCTCCAGGCACCCCGCGCCCCATGCTGTCTGCTCTGGCTGGGGTGCTTTCCCCAGTCATCCTTGCTAAGCCTCGTCTTTCAGATTTCGGAGACCCTCTCTTGGAGCTCCTCATCTCAACCAGACCTCCTCCCAATGTTCTTCACCTTTATTTCCCAGCACTTATCATGTTACATGGGTAGAGGTATGTTTATTTCAGTGAGAATATTTGCTGAATCTCTGTCTCCCCACCTAGTCTGGAAACCATATGAGGGTAAGAACCGTATCTGTTTTAACTCAGTGCTGATCTCTCTGCCTCATGTATGTGACTGTGTAGACAGTAGGAGTCAAGTAGATTTGTGTTGAATGAAGGAATATGTCAGTATTCATGATACAGATCTGAAATTACACCTGGATCTTGCAGCAGAAGAGTACACTGGCATTATAATAAATTCTACCTGCATTTGCCTAGCAGACTTTTATTTTTAAAAATCACCTTCTGTGTGAACTGTCAGTGCTGAACTCCAGTTCTGATTGGGTGTCTATAGGAGTAGTTATACTTCTGTGAACTCCAAGAAGATAGTTGAACATGATTGAACCTGCTTTGCACAGCTGGACAATTTTGCATTTGTTTTTTATCCCCTAGTTTTTCTTTTTTTCCAGAAGTAGTTTGGTTAATTCATACTGATGAAAAAAAAATCATGGCATCAGCTTTATTCCCTGAAGAACACATAGACTTCTTTTTGCCAAACATAATTATCCTGAGAAGGAACTGATGAAGGAAACTTACCTCTTGGCCAAATGCTTCTTTAGAGTTATTCAACCAAAGATAGCAGGCTGCACTTAGGGGACGCCAAACATCTGGATGGAGAATGAAATACCCAGATGTTTTCAAGTATCTGGATGTTTCTAACCATCTGGCACCCTTGGTTATTGACAAATGATCCAGCTGTTTTGCGGAAGATGGTATACCTAATCTAACAGAAGAGAGAAATCGTGTTCTTGAAAAATCTTGATGCCATCCCATATGTACTAAGGCCGGGTATATGTCTTTAATTGAAGCCAGGATTTGATTGCAGAAGATGAAAATAGCTTCTTGCTTACAGAGGCTGTTGTTTTACTGTGAGTGCCAGACTGTAAAGACTTTAGGTTAATTGTCTCATTTAGCGTCAGAGTCTAAGTTGTTTGTAGCTTTCTTCTATTTATAATGTATTCATACCTCAACCAATAACTTTACAAATGGAACATAAGAATGCTGATACTCTTCACAGTGAAAAGCCTGCCTATTGCCTTGGCCTTTGTGCTTTTTAAATCAGAGAAAAAAGTTTGCCACCTAAAATTTCTAGTGTAAATAGGAATTCATGAGCCTTGATTGAAAAATGAGTCTTGTCCACAGCAGGAATCTTAAGAGTCTGTCTGTAGAGTACTCCCTGTTCCCCTCTCTCCAGTTTTCTATTGTTTAAGCTTAAGTGTAACAGGTAATTTTTTTTTTTAAATTAAGACTGGAATAGAGTAATGTTAACTGGAAGGCTTATTGGGATTTGCCACTTGAATCCACGTCTGATGTTCGTGGAATTTTGGTATTGAGTATGCAGTCCTTAAAGGATGTCTGAACGGGGTGTAAAGACCCAGTGCTTACATCTGTGTGTGATCTTATTACTCTGTCATTTTCTTGAATGGTACACTGGAGCGCATGGAGAAGTAAATTACAGGAAGCTGAGTGGTCTAGCAGTTAAGACCCTGACAGGGGTGAGGACGCCGGCATGGGAAGACGCATGCACAGAGTCAGCTTCAGCGCTTCGGGGAGTGGGCTCCCAGCCAAAGGCTGTGGTCTGACTGTGTTCCCTGCTTTGAAGCTTAGTCCTCAACATGGAGGGTAGGGCCGCAGCTGCTGGCAGTGGGCGTGGGTAGGTGGGCAGTGTTTCCCACGGTGATGGAGTTTAGTGACGCTAGCTTTTCATAGCGAAAAGAGGCTAATGGATTTCACTTCTGAGTGTCTCCTAAACATATTACAAGTGACAGACCCACGTGGACAAGTTGTGGATAAAAGGCAGATTTGAATAAGCGCATCAGAACAGCAGCTTGAATGGCCAACCCCAAATGTCTCTCCTAAATAGTTTGCTCTGAATTTAAAAAAAAAAAAAAAAAAAAGAGCACCCAAATGGTTTCAATTTTGTCATATGTAAATGGGATGATTATGTATTTATTTCTCACTTACCCTGCCAGGGGGCTGGGGTTTGTAGGGGAGACAAGGACAAACAGTGCAAAATAGCAAATAAGCCAAACCCGTGTGGATTTGGTTATATGCTGATTAGACAGTTTCTTGTTCTGTTGTTTTTAACATCTCCCAAACTTTCTGGATATGAGCCTTCATGGTGGGAGTGTGATATCTGGGTTTTGGCTCCCTTTGTAATGTAATGCACTGTTCTGCATTTCCAGAATTTCTTCTTAAAAGTCATAGTATGTAATAACGATGGCTAGTGTTTATTGAGTCATTAATATGCCCAAAATCTGTGCCCGAATATTTCCCATTTATTTCTTTTTATACTTCACAATGGGGGCTTCCCTGGTGGCTCAGATGGTAAAGAATCTGCCTGCAATGCAGGAGACCTGGGTTCAATCCCTAGATTGGAAAGATCCTTTAGAGAAGGGAATGGCAACCCACTCCAGAATTATTGCCTGGAGAATCCCACAAACAGAGGAGCCTGGTGTGGGCTATAGTCCATAGGGCTGCAAAAAGTCTGACATGACTGAGTGACTATCACACACAAACTTCACAACCATCCAGTGATGTAGATCTTATTAGCCCTGTTTTTGGTGGGGAAAACAGGGATTCAGGGAGGTTAAGTAACTTACCATAGTATCAGATGTGTGCAAATGAGTGTTGGGAGGCAGGGTGCAAATGCAAAGTGGGTCTGGCTGAATCTTTTGAATTTTTTCTTTGTCCTTGGGTGGTGCTTCTCCTAAAGACCACTGTACTTTTATAAATATAGATAAAGTTAGTTTGGGCCAGGTGTGAATGAATGTTTCTTGTAATGGGACAGATAGTAAATATTTTAGGTTTTACGGTATAGTTTCTGTTGAAACTATTCAACTTTGCCCTTACAGGGCAAAAACAGCCATATTCAGTATGTAAATGAATGGGTGTGGTAGTCCAATTTAAAACAAGAAACCAGTATATAGACGCTGAAGTTTGGATTTCATATTTATGTTGACATGTCACTAAATACTCTTCTTTTGATTTTTCCCCCCTATCATTTTAAAATGTTAAAGCCATCTTAGCTCACAGGCTGTACAAAAATTTGGATTTGGATTTGGGTGGTGGATTTGGGTGGTGGGCTGTGATTTGCTGACATCTGCTGTGGAGAAACGATAGAATATACTTTAACAAGCTGAATGAAGAATGAAGGGGCTGCTTCAGAAAGTCTGCTCAGAAGAGTCAGGGGGAGGCCATCTGGTGGACAGAGTAGCCTGTGGGATTTGTCTTGAAGCTTAGAACATGATCTGCGTTTTCCTAGATTTCTTTATTTTAACTTGCTTTCTATGCAGCAATGGAAATTCTAGTGGCGGTGGGGAAGGCGTCCATATTGTTCTGTGGTATCACTAACAGTACAGATGTGCTCGTGTGCTCACTCATTCAGCACATCTTTACTGAAGCACCTATCATGATATTTATACATTAGACGATAGACTGTCCTTGTCCACATCCTCCCATGACTTCCAGAATCTTCTGTCAATAGCAGGAAGACAGACAGTACACATCAGAAACTCATTTGATGATATACAGTATGATCAGAAAACCTTGCTTTTCTCTTTGAGCTTGTTAAACTAATAGTTTGCTCTGTTTATAGCTACATTATTCATATCAAAGGGTGGGGGTAAAAATCTATCAACGGACAGATGCATAAATATGCTGTGGTATGTCCATACAATGAAATATTATACAGCCATAAAAAGGAGTGAAGTCCTGATATGTGTTAAAACATAGATGGACCTTAAATATATTATGGTCAGTAAAAGAAGCCAGTCACAAAAGACCACAGATTGTACGATTCCATTTATATGAAACGTCTCAAACAGTGAAGTCTGTAGTGAGAGAAAAGGACATTAATCATACTGCTTAGGGCTGGAAGTGGTGTGGGGAGTAGGAGTAGCTAAAGGTGATGAAAATGTTTTAAAATCAATTGTGCCAAGGGATGTAGGACTCTGTGAATGTACTAAAAACTGTTGAATTTACACGTTAAATGGGTGAATTTTTTTGGTACATGAATTACATCTCAATAAGGCTGTTAAAATGTTGTAGTGGTGATTAGTCTTTGTCTTCAGAAAACCCATTTTGTACAAGAACTGCTTGTGGGCCCAGCAGCCCATTTCTCAGATTTCTTGGCCAAGCTCGCTTGGAAGACTAGCTTGTGTTAGAGCCTTAAGTAAGTCACTGTAACACAATGGAAGTGGTTTGCTGATTACACAATAGCTTAGACCATTAAAGCCCTAGCTAGGCGTTCAGGGTAACAGCCATGCAAATGTTTACCATCTCTAATCAGGAGAAATGAAAAATTGCGTGTCTCATTTAAAATATGTTGCCTTTGATCACAGGTGTTGTTAAAACAGCTCTTTTATGACTTTATAAATATTCTGGGATTTATTTGGAAGCAGGATTTCATTATTCCTATACTATGATTAAATATTGAGAATATTGCTTTTCCGATTGTTCTATCGCAGTATTTAATGAGTGCAATTAAATGGAAAAATTGCCTTTTTAACTGATGATAGTCCATTAGTGTCTCTGTCTCTTCAGAATAGAAAAGAAGTGAATTATTAGAATGACAAATGAGGCAAAGTTACCACCGTGATGGAGAGGTGCGATTTTCCTCCACATAATCTTCAATTAGTGATCTCTGTAAGAGGATGTTTTTCAAAAGGGTAATAGAGAAGTAATGAGATCAGAAGGAGGTCAACCCGGCCTTCTCCGTTTGGCAGCTTGATTAATATATTTCTTCTTCTTGGAGATTGCTGCAAGGGGCTTTTGTCACCCTGTGTTTTCCATGGGACTGTAACCTGAGTGACTGCTGATATATTAACCTTACAGGTGAGGAAGCAAGTCCATTGCCCTGGACTGGAAGGCTTTGGAGTTAGAAGGTGGTTTGATTTTGGGGCCTCAACTCAAACCCTCAGCAGTGGCTTTGGACGATGAGAAGGATTAAGAAACGTTAACAGCGACTCATCAAATTAAATGCTCAGCCCTGAATGCCTCCTGGGTCTGGCACTGTGCACCCACAGTGTCCTCTCCTGCTGTCCGTCCCCACGGGGCGGTGGGGCTCCCGTTACAGGTGAGGAAGTAAAAGCTCAGAGATGCCCCGGGTCCACACGGTTACGAAGTGGGCTGTGGAATTTGAACCCTCGTCTGGCTGAGAACGCTCCGATCCCCTCTGGAAGTCCGTGGCTTCCCATACGCTGTGTTTGGATGTTGCGTCCTTCTTAATCACACTGAGAAGCAGGTAGCCCAGACTGCACAGCCTCACCCCCATTGAGGCAGCCTGACCAGTGAGGCTCTATCATAGGCCCGCAGCTGACCGTGTCACTTCGCGTTTTCTGCTTGGGCGGGGCCCAAGTGCTCGAGGCTGTATGCAGCGCAGCAGCTTGGCCTGTTCAGTCTTGTTTTGAATACCTGACCACCCCACCAGAGGGCCTCCCTCGTTAGTTCAGTTGGTAAAGAATCTGCCTGTAATGGAGGAGACCCTGGTTCGATTCCTGGGTCTGGAAGATCTGCTGCAGAAGGGATAGGCTATCCACTCCAGTATTCTTGGGCTTCCCTGGTGGCTCAGCTGGTAAAGAATCCACCTGCAATGTGGGAGACCTGGGTTCAGTCCCTGGGTTGGGAAGATCCTCTGGAGAAGGGAAAGGCTACCCACTCCAGGATTCTGTCCTGGAGAATTCCATGGACTGTATAGTTTACGGGATCGCAAGGAGTTGGACACGACTGAGCGACTTTGACTTTCACTCTTCACCCGATCAGCTCCTTCTGTGACAGCGCTGTGTTGTAACCATCCCCTGGGCCATTGAATGTTCTCATCACACAGAAGAGACTTGGCTTCATGAAGGAATATAAATACTCCAACCGCAGCTCCATGGCTGCCTAATTGTGTGTCTTTGGACAAGTTACTTAACCCCTCTGACCTCAGTTTTTGGTTGTTTCATTTTGTTTTCTTTGTCATCTCTGGCGGGGTTGCTGCTTTCCTGAAAAAGAACATAAAGCACAGTTTCTGGCACCCACCCTGTATCTCATTTCTAATTTATAGTTCTGTTTCAACTTCAGTACCAACATTTCTGTCTTCTTGCTTGCCGTTCTCATGGACTTAATTATCTCATGCAGTCGTTTAAAGGCACAGCTTATTTAAATCGTAGCCAGAACTTCCATCGCCATAGCATATTTAATTTTATTTAAAAGAAATTTCCACACATACAGTTTCTGAAAGCTTTTTAGGTTGTGTTGTATTTGAATGTAAACTCTCCCACTACGGGGATGACAAATCCATGCAAAAATTCTACTTCTCCAGCCAGATTTCTCTTGCCATGTTTTCTTATGGCCTTTGGGGGCTCATTATCAGCAGCAGTACCAATTAATAGTCATCCTCGGAGTCCTGGGTCCTCAGAGCAGTGCTGGGCACCGCCCCCAGGCGCCGCCACTCTGGGCTGAAATCACGACCTTTTGACATCCGAGTCCCTAAGTGACCCGCTGCTGAAAATCTGTTAAAATGCATCCAGAGTGAGAGTTCATTTAAGCAGTAGCGATGGGACTAAATTATAGTCCAGGTTTGTCTTATGAAACATGATAAATGAATATGTCACACTGGGAAAGAAATCACTCTGTCATCATCTGACAGGCTGGCTTGATTTGTGTGTGCCGGTGTCCCTAAAAGTCTGGATGGGGGTGAAAAGCGTGTAGGTTTCCAGGGCCGGCCGACTTCCCAACTCCTGCCCCTCCCCGGGGTTGGGTCTGGGGCAGCTTTATCAGATCTCTAATCCCCAGCAACCCCAGCGGCAGAACCCCACCCACAGGGCAGGGCGTGGGGCTTTCACAAGAAGCTCCATTATGCTTTCAGTGCAAGGAGTGCTCAGTGCATGCAAGCCTGAAGCTGCCTTTTTCCCTGGTTTGGGGAATCACTGCTCCCTCTGCTCAGCCTCCCACTCGGCAACCTCTCTTAGGCATGACATGGTGCTCCCACCAACTTTTTTTTTTAACTTCAAGAGTGGTCTCTAGACTGCCCAGTGAGGATGTTTTTTCTCCTGCAAGCACTTAGCTGAAGTGCTCTCCTGCAGGTCCTTGACTCTGCCTGCAGTACGGTTCGTTGTGAAGGTAGTTAGCCTTCAGCACAGGTCTTAGCAGCATCCAGAGCCAGCATTCAAAGAGCAAGAGATTCTGAGTCAGCAAACCAGAACGCGTCCTGATTTCTTTGGGTCCCAACTCTCTTATCTGCAGGTTAAAAATCTGAAAGCTTGAAAAACAAACAAAAAATGTTCTTTAGGCTGGGGGCAAAGAAACTCGAGAGGCATCAAAACTTGAGTCAAACTGTCACTCATAATCCTCCTGTTTATATCACTCTTGTTTATAATCCTAGTTTGTCCCAGTTACCCATGTTATGAGACCATTGATGCGATTTGCTGCAGAAATACTAATGTGTGTGACGTCTGGGTGTGGGTTTAGGCTCTGCAGTGGGATGCTTCATGGCCCAGCCAAGGAACTATTTTAGGATTCTTTAAAAATAAAAAAAGGCTTCAGAGCCATTCAACATAGAGGTTTCAGATAGAGACATACAGATCTTGATCTGTGTAGCCTTGGGCAAGCTGTTTAATTTTGACTTTTCTGCACAGTGGTGGTGAAGAAGGTGATGGTGATGATAGCAGGAATAATCCTGTAGGAACGCCACAAACTTCTGCCTCTCCCTCATGCAAGAACTAGCTCCTGGAGGCCTGCTGAGCGCAGTGCTGGCGTTCAGAAGAGCTAGACACAGAAATAGGACTAAGTGAGGAAGTTGGGGAGTTCAGTGTCGTCACCACAGGAGTTGCTAGTGAGAAGAGACGTGCATACTCAGTCATTCGGTTGTGACTGCAGCCCTGGCAAGCAGTCCGTGCCTTTGGTTGCAGTGAAAGTGATGGTCGCTCAGTCGTGTCCGACTCTGCGACCCCGTATACTGTAGCCCGCCTGGCTCCTCTGCCCATGGGATTCTCCTGGCTAGAATACTGAAATGAGTTGCCATTCCCTTCTCCAGGGGATCTCCCAGACCCAGGGATCAAACCCGGGTCTTCCAGGTTACAGGCAGATTCCTTACCATCTGAGCCACCAGGGAAGCCCTTGGCTGAAAGATGCTATTAAAAACCATTTCCACGCTTGGGTACTGCCAGTCCCTCCCTCCTTTCTGGGGACAGCTCACCTTTGCCCATACGAGGTGAGAAGTAGTTCAAGTGAAATTGCAGCCTCATGGCATCTGTGGACTGAACGTTGGGTTCCAGTTTCCACCAGATGCTGGCATTTCCACTTCTGGCTACTTGGTCTAGCCAGCCCTCCTCCGTGGGCATCTGGGGAGTGGCTCTCTGCAAGAAATAGGAAGTGATAATAGGTTGGAAAGAAAGGGCTTGCTTTCTTAGAATAGTCTCCTACCTGGAAGGTTCTGGAAAGAGGGATGTTCTAACACCTGCTGACTCTTGTCACCAAAGGCCTTAACAGAAGCAGAAATAGTTCTTGGGACTTTGTGGCCAGTGTGACCTACCTTTGCAGCTCTCATGGAAGCATGTGGCCAGGTAGCAAGGTCCCTTTGAGAATTCTGTGGCATTTGCCAGTGTCCCCAAATAGAGCCTGTGTCAGGGATAAGCAGTTTGCTGAATGCATTCACAAGAGGAGGAGCCAGTCATGGGGAAGAACTCCTCTGTTTCTCGCCAACATAGCCAGAACATAAGAAGTGAAACACCTTTTTTTTTTTTTTCCTCCCTTCCCCTAATGACAATCTTTATGGATTTTAATTCCTAATGTCTGTGGTGGTAAGTCGCTTCAGTCGGGTCTAACTCGTTGCGAGTCTAGGGACTGTAGCCCGCCAGGCTCCTCTGGCCATGGGATTCTCCAAGCAAGAATACTGGAGTGGGTTGCCATGCCTTCCTCCAGGGGATCTTCCCAACCCAGGGATAAAAACCCATGTCCGTGCGTCTCCTGCATTGGCAGGTGGTTCTTTACCACTAACACCACCTGGGAAACCCCCCTAATGGCTAAATGACACTTATAAAGCCTTCCTTTAAAATGAACTCTGTCCCTTGATAGCAAATGTTTGTTTTTATTATTGTTGTTTTAATACAAACCAGTAACTGTGTGCATGTACTTAAAGCCACTGAACTGTATACCTGAAGTGGTTACAGTGGTAAATTTTCTGCTGGGAATATTTTACCTCAAACTTATGGGAAAAAGCCATGACGAACGTAGACAGTGTTTTAGAAAGTAGAGACATCACTTGGCCAACAAAGGTCTGTAGAGTCAAAGTTACGGTTTTTCCAGTACTCATGTATGGATGTGAGAGTTGGACCATAAAGAAGGCTGAGCACTGAAGAGTTGATGCTTTCAGACTGTGGTGCTGGAGAAGACCCTTGAGAGCCCCCGGACAGCCAGGAGATCAAACCAGTCAATCCTAAAGGAAATCAACCCTGATTACTTATTGGAACGACTGAAGCTGATCTGGCCTGCTGATGCAAAGGGCTGACTCATTGGAAAAGACCTTGATGCTGGGAAAGATTGAGGGCAAGAGAAGGGAGCCACAGAGGGTGAGGTGGTTGGATGGCATCCCTGACTCAATGGACATGAATTTGAGCAAACTCCGGGGAGGCTGTGAAGGACAGGGAAGCCTGGAGTGCTGCAGTCCTTGGGGTTGCGAAGAGTCTGACACGACTTAGCAACAACAACAATGGCAAAAAGCAGTAACTGATTTTAAACCAGCCAACTCACTATGTAAAATTTCCTAAATGAGTGAGTTTTGAAAGAAAATTTCACTAGTGGTCACATGTTCCATTTCTGTTTATTAAGCTACAAAACCGAGTTGGAGCATTATTTGTGTGCAGCATATGTTTTTCTGAACATGCCAGGAAAATTTGAAGATGCTCCCCCCTCCTTTGCACTCACTCTCAAGGAGGAATTTAATTTACTATTTCATGTATGCTTTTCAAACTTCCTCCTGGAAACAGAAGAGAATAAAATTAGGTTTTTGTAAGCTGGGATGATGTGCATGTTATTCTTACTTTCAATATGGGTAAAGTAATCTCTCCACTTTACTTTTAAACAGTACCTCGTAATAATCTTTTCTTGTGCAGCCTATTTATTCAGACAGGTAGAAGTTGACTCTAAAGATTGGCATTAAATTGAGGAAACCATTCATGTAGTAAATAAGATAATTTGTTTCTGCCCCCAAAAAGATTAAAATATAGATTTTTTTTTTCATACTCCGTGTTATTTTTAACACCCACAGTCCCTGAATATGTTTGATTCAGATTTGTGTCCATAATTTGGGAGGGCCTTTATTTGTAACTGATACATCTTTGAGTTGCGGAAATCATCACTGAGAGTGTTTTCTCATTTATACTTGAGTTGCTTGCATTTGTTATTAAATGAAATGTTCAGCTGGAGGTCTTACTAATTCCCAAGGCAATAGTTAAGAGTGCAGGCAATACCTCTGTTACTTAGCTGTTGCTTCTGTACTCTTTGCAGACATATCGCTTTTCCTTCCAAAGAGTAGAGTCAGATAACCAGGGGATGAAGCAGCAGTATACTGATACACGGTCTCACGACTGCGGCTTATTTTTGTAGTTTAGATGGATATGAGATTCCTCGGAGATGATCGTCACGATAGAACTAGTTATTGCTCATTCTTTTTGCTGTAACTTCCGTGTACCAAAGGGACTTTACTGGGAGAATGTGGTGGACACGTGCAGACCCAGCCCTGTAACCCACGCTTGTGTAAACTGGGGTACCGCTCCCCACCCCTGCTTACTTCACCAGACGCACAAGCAGTGGGCATGCAATGAATGGGTGTGACACAGCTCACAGAAACAGGGCGGGGTTTTGTTCTGGAAAACTCAGCCTTACGTACCCCTCATTTATGGACTTTGGTTTGTCCTTACAGTATTTTATAAAGTGCCTACTATGTGCCAGGGGCTTCCCAGGTGCCGCCGCGGCGAAAGAACCCACCTGCCAGTGTAGGAGACGTGAGTCTAATCCCTGGGTCTGGGGAGACCTCCCGGAGAAGGAAATGGCTACCTACTCCAGCATTCTTGCTGGGAAATCACGTAGATAGAGGAGCCTGGCGGGCTGCCGTCCATGAGGGCACAGACGTGCCAGCCCCAGCTGGGCGACTACAGAGCGGCAGCGCTGCCTGCTCGCCTTGGGCGGGATGCTTTGCATGGATCGCCTTCTCTAGTCCTGCCAGTGACCCTCTGAGGTGTCTGCGAGAATCGTCCCCTTCGTCCCACGGACTAGGACGTGGAGAGGGCCCCTTGTCTGCTGTCAGTGGGCGGTGGAGCTGTAATTCAGAGCAGGAGGCCTGAATGCCAAGACCTGCTCTGAAGTGCTTGGTCCCAGTGGAGGGAGTGGGAATGTGGAGTGCCGTGCCACCCAGCCTGTGAGGGAGTCAGAAGCTTTCTTCCATGTCCAGCGCAGCTCAAACCTGCTCCCCTGGGAGCCTTCCTGGAGCGCCCTGGCCATCTTACCAGGTTGGGTCTCCCCACCCCGCCTTGCCCGCTGTGTCCTGCCTCTGTCTTCCCGCCACCCTGAGCCTTGCTTGCTGGACTTTCCCCAGAGAGCCTGGGCTGTTCCCTAGAGAGACCGACACTCAGATACCCCTTGGACCTCATCTTTTAGAATCTGCAATTCTAAAATCCTCTGTGGGTAGTTTCTTGGGAGCTGAAGTGGAAGAAAGACACCTGCAGACCATGAGTGCCTTCCTCTCTGCGGCCTGGAGAGCGTAGCCTGTGATCCATGGGGCTGAGTGCATTAGTGAGCTGGAGAGCCCAACGCTGGGTATCAGACAGAAGCCAGGAGTTCACCCAGGCTCTGGAGTCTACTCTGGAAGCTGAAAGACTGATTCCAGTTCAGCCAAGGGAAAGCATGTCCATCCGTCTCCCCCAGGTATTTACACAGGTCAGTTAAATGGGCTGATAAGCTAATTTTTTGGGTGGCTAATGAGCTGTTGCTTTTCCTCTGTGTCGTTATGATCGGACGTAATGATTTGACAGTTGCCCAAATGATCCCGTTCATTATGGTTTTAATCATAATGGTGATCATGGTGATTGATGAGGTTCACTGACATTCATGGAGGACTCCTTTTGCTCTGTGCATTAAGATCAGAGCCCAGAATGTGTTATCCTCATGGGCTATATAGGACACACCATTATCCCCATTTTACAGATGAAGAGACTGAGGCTCAGAGAGTTTAAATCCCCTGAATGTGGACAGAGATCTGTCTGCATTGCTTATGCTCTTAATTGTATCATAGACTGTGTTCTTTCACTGATAACCTTCATGCAGATAGTACAAAAAATCTTTTCAACTGAGATTTTTCTCTTGAATATTCTGAGCAGCATGGGAGAACAACCATGTTTTGTATAGTGTTACATTTTTAAAATTTTCTTTTCATGTTTAAATAAAAATAGTTACCTTATCATTAGGCATTATTGTAATCATAGAATTTAGGGAATCTGAGCTGTTCTGACCTGACACTTAGTTTGACTGTTGAGAAGAATGCTTGGATAGAAAAAATTTAGGATGTATTCTTTTTGCTTTCTTCATCAAACTGTAATGATTAGGAATACAGTATATCATTTATAGAATGCCTCTGGAAAAACAAAACAAACACGTGAGTCTATACACAAACATATGTCTCTTAAGTGACATTAATGGAAATATAAGATAATCCATTTCAGTTCTTTAGAGTAAATATTTCATTAGCAGGAGGTATACATGTTTGTGTACGTATGTGTGTATATATGTCTGTGTTGATATCAGATACACATATAAGCATTAAATTTTCAAATGTTTACTCTGTTCTGCAAACGTGACCTAAAGTTTTAGCTTATTTGGAGTTTGATTTTATTTAAGATGCGTTTGAATTTTCAGTGAGTAATCCACTTAAGATATTAGTTATGGTTCTGTTAAAAGAAACACAGCAACGGCAGGGTTTTAGCCCCATCGCCCTTCTCTCTCTCTCAGAAGCCTGGCATGATCCACTGATGGTAAATATTTCATGTACTTTGCATATCAGCCCGAGTTCCCTTTGTGAAGTTGGGTAAATGGAATGTAAAATCCCCAAGTCCTCCAGACAGTAAAATGGCATTATTTGATGTTACATCACATAAACATGCAGATTTGATTCTCCCTTTACTCAGGCTGTAAAAACAAAGTTTTTTAAAGTGGTTAGCCATACCTGGAAATGTAAATGCACTCGCCTAATGTAATGCCAAAGAAAAATTAAGACAAATGATACCACATCGCTGCCACAAACTGCGGCTCGTACAAAATTCACTTTAGTTATTATGCCGTGAATACGGGCTCTCACCCTCCTCTGCGAATGCACAATTTATGTTGAATGCAACATGAATCATTTTAATAGACCGAGGAAAAAGTCCCCAAAGTCGATTTTCAAATTATGAACCTTGGAACAGAATATAACAACAGCCAGCAACAAATAGTTCAGACTCTACTCCGAGCTATGGGTGAACCATTAAAAATACAGCAGGCAGTTTTGGTGTGGTGTTACACAATTCATAGCCTAATGGTCCCCAAAATATCAGAAACGGGATTTTTTTTTAAATGTTGACTTTTCTCGCCATCATGCTCTTCAGTTATTTTCCCATTTGTGTAATCAAGATACTCCCAAACAGAGCATAGAGTTGTATATTGTTTGGAACTAATTATGTGTATTATAAATCCGAGAATTAATTTAAATGACCCAGTTTCTACAGAGAGAAAAAGAAAAGCCACATTGTTTTTAAATAGCTAACTAAACAAAGTACTCCCACATATGGGAGTCATTTCCAAAGAACCAAAACCACCCACCAGGAAAATGTAAAATCCCTCAAAAAAAGAAAAAAATCACCAAATCACATCAGAGAAGATCAAGAAAATTACACCGATTGATATGTCAGTGGTCTTCTTCCAGGAAGCAGAAGCTGACATGGAGATGTATGACAGGATGCCCTTGGGTGGAAACTTGGAAGTTCTCCCAGTAGTCCTGGGGCCGGCTGCTTCAGCATCACCCAGTAGCTTGTTGGAGAAAGAAATTCTCAGGCCTCATCCCAGACCTGTTGAGTCAAAAGTTCAAAGGACGTTGGTGGAATGTGGGTGGAGGGTGAAATGGTCTTGAGCCACTGAAACCTGAGCTGTAAGAAATCCTTCAGAGGATTTTGATGCATGTCATGTGGTACAGTGGTGAAGAATCCTCCTGCCAAAACAGGAGACACAGGTTTGATCCCTGGGTCGGGAAGATCCCCTGGAGCAGGAAGTGGAAACCCACTCTAGTATTCTTGGCTGGGAAATCCCATGGACAGAGGAGCCTGGTGGGCTACCATCTTTGGGGTTGCAAAGAGTCGGATACAACTGAACAACTAAACAACAGCATGATGGACAACCTGCGATTCTGATGCTGTAGCCCTGAGGATCGGCATTTGTAAAAGGAACTCAGGGGACATGGATGCTATTTGTCTTGGCCGATGAGATGCCTGGCCTGCGGTTGCCAGGCAGATCACAGAGGGATGTGAGGTCATTTGCAGAAGACAGCAAGGAGTGGTGATGACCTACGTCAAACTACAGGACGTAGTTCCCACCTGTTCTTTGGGGGTTAACAACCTGCTGGCAACTGGCTGCCTGTTACCACGGGGAAATGCAGTGTGGCCATGATTTCTGACTTTGTTTTTTACTGCAGGCTAAAGAAAAGTGGCTGTTTTAAATAATATTTCCCAATTTTAATGATTGGCAGCTAAAGTGCAGTTCAAAGAAAACATGTTAGTGGTAGGTGGTCAGTTTATAATATGTGCAAGACTCTGTTATCTTTTAGCAAGTCTCCTAAGTCTGTTAGCAAGGTAGGAGGTAGGTAGAATATGTTGATGGATTTCTAGAAGTACAGTTTTAAATTCACAAAGAAATTGAGCGGATGGAACCGTTGAGTTCTATATACCCACTGACCCGCATAGCCGACCCATGGTGCTGTCTCTTCTATTATTAATGTCTTGCATTGGTGTGGCACACTCAACAGTTAATAAACTGGTATTGATGCATTATTATTGTTAATTTTTTTATTAGAATATGGTTGCTTTGCAGTGTTGTATTAGTTTCTGCTGCACAGCGAAGTGAACCAGCCACGTGTATGCATATATCCTTCTTCCTTGGGTTTCCTTCCCACTCATGTTACCATAGAGCACTGACTGTATTAGTAATTACATTCCATACTTTACCATGAAGATGCACTATTGGTGTTGCACATTCTGTGAGTTTTGACACGCAGAGGAGAGCGTGTGTCTACCACTGGTGTTTCATACAGCAGAGTTTCACTGCCCTAAAAACCCCCTAGGAGGTGTTTTCAAAAGCTCCATCTGTGTGGAAAAAAGCTACCATTTCCCCTAGCAAAGGCCTTCCGAGCATTAAGGGTCTGCAGACTGGGGGCGGGTCTCTGCTAAGAATGAGACGCCCTCGTCCTGCACCGTGCCTCCCACAGGAATCAGTGAGTCCTGAAGCTGGAGCTTCTAAGCTGTCATCTGTCCCCGTCCTTCGTCTCACAGATTAGGAGCTGAGGACCAGTCTGAGGTCCTCAGAGTGCAGCTGGTATAGAATTCCCTCTCTGAACTGGGCACTTCCCTTTCTGTGTTCAGCTCTTACTGGAGTCTCCTTTAGAGAGAGTTTCTGCAAGATGCTAGTTACATCAGGTCACCCAGCAGCCAAGTGAATGAGGATTGGTGGTATCTTTTGTATATGTGTGTGTGTATGCATAATACACATATATACACACACATATGTGTGTGTGTATATATATGTATATAGTTATACATATATAATTATTTTATCAAAAATGACAGATTTCAAAAGCTTTCTAGAAAGGAGCGATGGCTAACTGTTTAGGTCCTATGTTTCCTATTCACATGGTGTTTTCCTTACTGTTTAGTTCTCCTATGTAAACAAAACAATGAACAATTTAATTTTGTGGATTATACAAATTTACAGTCTCCAGGGCAACAAGATTTTTATCAGTTGCCTAAGTGCCTCATGAGGATATAGAGGTATAGATGCATAGTGTTCTTACATCCTTCCAGCTCCTAAGAGTTTGAATCATTTGTTGAATCCAGAGAGACAAATTTGTTGCTTTCCACAGTCATGAGAAAAGTGAGCAATTTTATCACTGCAAGATTGTCTTCAGTTAAAATATTGACTGAAATCTTTACATGGCGTGCTGTGGTTTGAGTCTATTTTTATTAGTTGTACTGAACACTCAGTGAGACCTTTTAATCTCTGAAATAAAAAAAAAGTTTTTTCATGGGTGACTTTTCTCCCCTCATTCCCACCCTCCCACCACTTTCTTTTTAAAGAACTTTCATCATTTAGATCTTGTACCTCTCAGACTATTGCATACTTATTTTTCTCTTCTATATTTTATCTTTGCATAGATTTCTTCTGACTTTTCTATTGAGTTTTTCTGCTGACATACTTTAAATTTCTAAAGGTTTTTTATTTTTTCCAGTATTTCCTTTTCTTTAATAGCATTCTATTCTTGTTTCATGGATGAAACTGACTCTCTTTTCTGTCTGATGCTAACAATAGTTGCTTGTGCTGTTTCCTTTTTGCCTTGAGCCTCATGGGACAGCAGAGGAATGCTGGGATTGCAACGCGACACTGTGACTCTGCCAGCCACCTGCGTGCCCTGAGCAGCACGCCCAGTGTGGAGGGCCTTCTGTGTGTGTGTGTGTGTGTGTGCCTGCCATCTGCGTGCCCTCAGCAGCACGCCCAGTGTGGAGGGCCTTCTGTGTGTGTGTGTGTGTGTGTGTGCGCGCATGTGTGTGTGTGTGTGTGTGTCCTGAACTTTCATCAAGTTGCCTGTCGCCCGTGATACTGTGTTGATTGAGTAAACTAATTCATAGTCTACAGTCACTCGCCTTGGATACTTGCTTCTAGGCCCATTAAATGGTTGGTATACAGGTTCTCATTTTTCTCAGCCTCCCATTTCCATATTAATTCTCAATCAATCACTGGCGGCCAGCTGTCAGCAGGCACCCTTTTTTGGTGGAACTCGATGATGTATAGCCCTTGTTGCCAGATTCCTCGCGTCCCGTGGCATAAAACACTGCTCTGAGCAGGTCCTGATGCATTTGGGTGCAGCCCCTCTGAGCCTTCTAATGGTAGGTCTGGCGCAGGTGCTGGAAGGAGGTGCATCTTTAAAGGGCCAGGACGTGGAATCATGGCTTTGTGGACGGTGTTTTAGCGTATCTGTGTCTGGGTACGCACCCAGTAACAGGCAGGTTTAAAGGCCGTTTTATCAGGATGTGGCCTTTGACTCCAAAGTTTGGGAACAAAAGATCTATGTCTTCTCACTAGGTAATGGATAAAGGAGTGATTAGTTGTAAATTATTTGCCATTAGCCTGCTTTAATATTGGTATAACACTTATTTTGACTTTGAGAAGTTTCCGTTTTGTCAAGAATGGTGATAATGGTGGTGGTGGTGATGATTATGGTGATGGTGGTTGGGATGAATTATGGTGGTGGTGATGGTGGTGGTGGTGATTGTGGTTGTGATGGTGATTGTGGTGGTGGTTGTGATGGTGATGGTGGTGGTTGTGGTGGTGGTGGTGGTGGTGATTATGGTGATGGAGGTAGTGATGAAGGTGGTGATGGTGGTGGAGGTGGTGGTGGTTGTGGTGATGGTGGTGGTGGTCATGGTGGTGGTGGTTGGGATGAATTGTGGTGGTGATGGTGGTGGTGGTGGTGGTGTTGGTGGTGGTTGTGATGGTGGTTGTGATGGTGATTGTGGTGGTGGTTGTGATGGTGATTGTGGTGGTGGTTGTGATGGTGATTGTTGTGGTGATTGTGGTTGTGGTGGTGATGATGGTGGTGGTGGTGATGGTGGTGGTGGTGGTAATGGAGGTGGTGATGGTGGTTGTCATGGTGGTGGTGGTGATTGTGGTTGTGATGGTGATAATGGTGATGGTGGTGGCTGTGATGGTGATAGTGGTTGTGATGGTGGTGGTGGTGATTGTGGTTGTGATGGTGATGGTGGTGATTGTGGTTGTGGTGGTGATGATGGTGGTGGTGGTGGTGGTGATGATGGTGGTGGTGGTGGTAATGGAGGTGGTGATGGTGGTGGCTGTGATGGTGATGGTGGTTGTGATGGTGGTGGTGGTGGTGGTGATTGTGGTTGTGATGGTGGTTGTGGTGGTGATTGTGGTTGTGATGGTGATGGTAGTGGTAGTGGTCAAGAGGTACTTGCTTGGGCATGGGCTACTTTGCGTGGCACACCTGTATGAGCTTGACTGTGGAAGCCCAGCTGCTGCCGCCTCGGGCTACAGTGGAACACCATCCTGGTTATGTTACAGGAGGTTATGTTATGGCCGTGTTATGGATGCTGCATCAGCCAGCAGAGAGACTGTGTTACGGCTGCCATGCCAGCCAGGAGAGAAGAAACGTGTCTGCGGTTCCTACAGCTCCTCGAGCCTCCTTCCAGCCTCTTAGCTCTCACCTTGACTACCTTGGGCTCAGCAACCAATGCGGACAGTGTGAAGAGCAAGACAGTATCACGAACAGAGTCAGCAATACAACCTTATAGGCACCAATGCTTGTGATTCTGTCTTGAGAATTGGCAGAGGATGGGCTGATACCACCCTGCTTCCATGGGTATAATAACCCTCATGGATGGGACCTCTTGTGTAAGGAGCATCTCTCATTATGTGACTTAACTTCTCTGAGCTCCCATTTCCCCATGTGGAGAGGGGGGTTAAAAATAGTCCTGCTTCATATAGAGGGCTTCCCTGGTGGTTCAGACAGTAAAGGATCTGCCTGCAAAGCGGGGAACCTGGGTTTCACCCCTAGGTCAGAAAGATCCCCTGGAGAAGGCAATGGCAACCTACTCTAGTATTCTTGCCTGGGAAATCCCATGGACAGAGGAGCCTGGAGGGCTCAGACATGACTGAGTGACTTTCACTTCCCACTTTGCTTTGTATGGTGGCATGTAGAAAATATATGGTGTACTGCACATAAAAGACTGGGGAGATTGTCTGGCATGTAGTGTGTCCCATAAACGTTTATTATCACCGTTTCTAGTCGTATTATCATCATATCGGGCAACTAGTTGAAAAGCAGTGGGTTGGAATGTAGAGTGTTGCTCTCAGAGCCGCAAAAGTTCTGTGTAACATCAGGCAAAGTCAACCTCTCTCCACTGTAAATAAGGGATTTTCACTTTCTTTTATGGGACTGCTGGTCTCAAATGACATAATGTATGGAAGTGCCTTATGCGGTTTGTGACGTGGGTAGACACTCAGGAGAGGTGACCATTAGCAATGCTTTCGTTCATCCTCGAAGCAGGGTGGGCTGTTTGGATGTCCCTTTGGTAATTTTTAAAGAAAAAAGATGAGGCATTTGACACACACCTTTTGCTTGCTTACTTGGTTTATTTTGATCAAGTTTGTTGAGGTATAATTTATGTACAGTAAACTGCATCCATTTAAAATGCACAGTTTAATGAGTTTTGACAGATGCACATAGCCATGAAACCACCACTGCGCTGAGGAAACGGAACATTTCCGTCACCCCGCAAAGATTTCTTACTGTTCTCTTTGCAATTCACTACGCTTTACGGTCTAGATTGCCCTGGCCCTAAGAAACGCTGGTCTGTTTTCTGTCACTGTTGATTCATTTGCATTTCCTAGTTTCATGGCAGTGAAATTAGACAGGGTATAGCCTGAATCTGGCTTCTTTCAGTCAGCATTCTGAGTGTGTGATGCACCATGCCGTTGTGTGTATCTGTGGCTCATTCCTTTTTGTTGCTGAGTAGTGTTCCCCCGTGTGGCTCCGCTGCTTTCTGTTGATCTCATTACCTGTTGCTGTGCATGCGGGTTGTTTCCAGAGCAGTATCCTGCAGTAGAATGCTTCAGTCACTAGTAGGACTGAGGATGTTTTAGAGGCCGGTGGGCATTGCTCCAGAGTGGTTGGAGCGTTTTATTTATATGTTCTGTGCTGATTCCATTGCTCCGCATCCTCAATAGTTCTTGATACTGACAGTCTTTTCTTTTTTTAATCTATTAAAACACTTACGAAGATTAATGATTTGTGTGTGTAACTGTGTGTGCGTATGTGTGTGTGCATGCACGCGTGCACATGCTGGGTCTTAGTTGGAGCCTGCAGGATCTTTAGTTGTGGCATGCGGGATTTTTTTTTTTTCTTACTTGCAGCTTGTGGGAACTTTCACTTGCACCATTTGAAATCTTTAGTTGCGGCTTGCAAACCCTTAGTTGCAGCGTGTGGGATCTAGCTCCCTGACCAAGGATCACACCCGGGTCCCCTGCGTTCGGAGCACAGAGTCTGAGCCACTGGACTGACCACCAGGGAGGTTGCTTGTCAGTGTTTAAATGTTCTGTTTGGGCGTGCATGGCATCTCATTGTGGTTCTATTTTATTTGTAAAATAAATGGCTAGTGATATTGAACATCAAAAATATGCTTATGGGCCATACCTTCCCCCCTCCCCCGTTTTTAGCAATGGCAACACCTGTGTTGATGTAATTCACATACTGTACAGTTTACTCATTAATGGTTTTTAGTATATTCACAGAGTTGTACAGTCATTACTAAAGGCATGCCATGTCTCCTAACATTTGCCTTTTTACTCACCCCCACCCACCCCACTGCTAGCTCCATTTTCTTCCCTTACCATTTAAATTCAATAGCCCCCTTTAATTCTATTTTTGACCCTCTGTCTTGGTCTATATTCTTTCCCCTGGAGATCATACCCACTTCCCACATTTCAACAATCACTCTGCCTCCCAGATCTCTATGTCCATTTCTGAACATCTGTGTCTAATGTGTTGATTCTAGATTATTCCCAGCCTCACGTATCTTTTGCAGGATATGTTCAACTGGCTGTAAAGTCAACTTGTCACCTCCCCCAACAACAAGCACAGTTCCCCACCCCATGCACACATCATCCCATCATCCCTGCCGGTAGCTCCTCTTACTTCCTCCATGTTCCTCAGCTGCCTGGGGTTGTACACCTTTGTGTCCCTCTCGTTACCACACCTGGATGCACTCCGGGTGGTCATCCAGTGAATAAAGGAACTTGTATTCTCCAGATGGCCTGAAAACACACTTCACTTTTATCTTCCTTGGAAATTAGTTGCATTACTATCTTATTAAAAGTTGAGAAAAATAATTCTTGCTGCACTTCACAAGGCTGCTAAACAGTTGTCCCGGCAATTTCTGATGATGATTTGGGAAATATTTCTAACCTATGGCCTCCTTTTCTTATCCCTAGTTAAAGCCCTTTTGGAAGGAATTCAATTTCTGCTTTTCCTTAATGTTCCTTAAATGTTGTACATATCTTAAAAGCGGGTTCCCCATAAAACAATATGGATTATGTCCTCATTCTGTTTAACAGTTTGAAAGCTTACCTGAAAGGACAAGAATTAGACTCCCTTAAAAATCATGTCCAAGTTTAAAAAAAAAATCATGTCCAAGTTTTAAAGGAACATAAAACTTTCTCTTTTAAAAAGAAATATCCCCCTCTGCTCTCATCCTCTGACTTACAAAGCTGAAGTCTAGCTCTTTCATTATTTCTCAGCAGCGAGAACGAAGCTGAGGCCCTTGGGTCTGGAGACTGCTTGAAAAGATCTTTGCTTTGTAGCTATGTTTCGTCTTAGCACGGCACAAGCCCCACAGAGATCTCATGTTCCCTGACCACAGGAGAGAGGATAGCCCGTGGAGAAGCTGAGTCAGGAAGGTCAACTGCAAGCAGAGCAGCCTCTGTAATGCCGCTTAGATCCTGGAGAGGGTGGTGGCAAAGGGCCATCTTAACCAAGAGCCCTGGAGGGTAGAGGGCTTCCCTGATAGCTCAGTTGGTAAAGAATCCGCCTGCAATGCAGGAGACTCCAGTTCAATTCCTGGGTCAGGAAGATCCCCTGGAGAAGGGATAGGCTACCCACTCCAGTATTCTTGGGCTTCCCTTGTGGTTCAGCTGGTAAAGAATCCACCTGCAATGTGGGAGACCTGGGTTCGATCCCTGGGTTGAGAAGATCCTCTGGAGAAGGGAATGGCTGCCCACTCCAGTATTCTGGCCTGGAGAATTCCATGGACTGTATAGTCCATGTGGTTGCAAAGAGTTGGACATGACTGAGCGACTCTCATTTCACAGGAGGGTTGGGGAGGAAGCCAGGTTGTTGGCGGCAGGAGGGGAGCAGGAGGAGGGTCATGCAGCCAAGGAAGTGAATTAACCCATAGGCATGTTGAGGTCTAGATGGGGAAACTGAAAAAAAGGGCCAGGCACATAGCCCAAATGTAAGAGCAAAAGAAAGGTTTGGGTCTGGTGTGTGTGTGTGTGGTGTGTGTGTGTGTGTGTGGTGTGTGTGTGTGTGGTGTGTGTGTGTGTGTGTGTGTGTGTGTGTGTGTGTGTGTGTGTTGGGGGCTGAGGTGATGGGTCAGCAAGGCATCAGAGAGCCAGAAATGAGAAATGAGAGAAAGCATGAGAAGAAGGTACCCCAGCAGGAGAGAAGGTGGACCTGGGACGCCTCACAGGTTGGGGTTGGTCTGTGAGTTTCCTCTGGTTGCTGCAGCGAAGTGCCACAGATGGACTGGCTTGAGCAACAGAAAGTTGTTTTTTCCGTGGGGGCTGGAAGGCCGAGATAAAGGTGCCAAAAGGTGCCGTGCCTTCTGAGGCCTTGCTGCCAGGCTTGCAGGCGGCCGCCTGCCCGCCGTGTGCTCATGCAGTCTTTGTTCTGCGTGCCTGTGTCCCTGTTGTCTGTGTGTCTGATGGCTCTTCTCAGGAGGATGCAGTCAGTCTGGATGAGGGCCAGCCATCACGGCCTCCTTTTAAATTGATCAGTTCTTGAAAGGCCTTTCCTCCAAGTCACACTTGGAAGTCTTGGAGGTTGGGCCCGCAGCACATGAATTTTAGGAGCACACGCTTGAGCCCCTAACAGCCAGGCCTGAGGATGTAACATGTCACGGCCTGAAGTTTACAGGGGGATGGGATGGCCGTTAGCAGGTGTCTCTGTTTCTGTCTCAGTCCTGCTCTGACGAGGTCATGGCAGCTGGCCGTGTGATCGTACTTACTGATCGTCCTGCTGCATCACCCAGGGCTCCACACATTGCTGTCACAGTCTCGCCCAAGAGCCCCGGAGTGGCGTGAGCCCCAGCGGTGCCCACTTCTGACATTTCCACCAGCCAAACCAAAGACACAGTTGCTTCTAGTGATTGAGAATATGCTTGGTGTGCAGCCATTGTGGATGAAACCTTAATGCCTTGGGGTGACGAATATACTGTAGAAGTAATTTCAGTAAGCCTGGTGATCAGAAAACAGTGAATCCCAAGTTTGAGCTGTACTGATATTTTAAAAGCAGTCAGGGCTCAGGCTCACCATCCAGAAACCATCCCTGTTAATGTTTTAGTCTGTGTCAGGGAAGTATGTTTGCTGCTCTTCTGCACGTGATATAAATACCTTATAATACATGTGCCCACTTACATACATTTTAAGCCAAATAAGATTGTCCTGTGTATTCTCTTTCATAGCTGGCTTCTTATTGAACTTACTGATAGCTCATAAACATTTTCCCATTCCGATAGAATTTTTCCCTTACCGTGATCCTCAGTGGCAAGGTGGTATTTACTCATATGATTATGCTCTATTTTCCCATTCAATAATCTTGTTAGATTCCCATCAGCCACCTGATAAGTTGCTATTCCTTGTGAGTTTTGCCCCAAAGAATTTGTTACCAGGAATTATTCAAGTACAGATAATTGCACATGTCCGCAGTCAACCTTGCCAGCCAGCCTGCCTGCCTGTCCACCGGCCAACTACCCATCCATCCTGTTTTCCACCCTTTCATCATATCATCCATCCAATGAAAGTTTCTTGACCTTTTGCAGAAGATTTGAGATTGCTTTTGGAGGATCCACACGAGGAAGAGGACCCAGATGAAGACCTTAGGGTTCAGAGGCAGTCGCATCGATTGGGATTTGAAGAACCGTCCAAGGATCTTTGCCGAGATGCTCCATCTGGGCTGAAGAGTGGTTTCCTGCGAGCCTCCTCGGGGCCACAGGGAGAGAGGGGGACGAGTCCCCGAGCAGGGGTGCCGCTTGGAGAAGTCTCGTCAGCGGTCACCTCTGCCCTGCCTCATGCTGGAGAGCCGGTCGGGACAGGGAGGGCAGACCCGAGTCTCCCAGAGCCTGTGCGATTCCACAGTGGACGTAAAGCAGGCGGAGCGCTCACCAACGTGCTGGGCCTTGGCGATTTTCTTTCTGGCTTATATTTGGGGTGTTGTTAAGAAGACGACAGTCTGCGGGTTTGGGAGGCGGGAGGGAGTTCCTAAGAGGCTTGGCGCTCAGCCTCCGTCGGGGCCATCACCGCACCTCGTCCCGCAAGGTCAGCAGCTCCTGGGAAGCCGGGTACCGGCCCGCCGCCTCTGCCTTCACCCGGTGCCCTTGACGCGGGGCCAGCTTGTCGGGATCCTCATAAAATTCTTTGGTGATGGCTTCTTCTGTTCCCTTTATTTCCTGAAGTGAACATCTGTCTCATTGTTCACCTCCATTGCTTTAGTGCTTTCCTCATGCTTTCTCCCTTTCCAGACAATAAACTTTATTTTCTTCATAAGAATTCAGTCTACGCAAGGGTATTAGGCAGCTTGTTTGCACCTTTTAATTTCTGGACGGCTTCCAGGAAGGCTCTTTGCAGCAGTTCCAATGGGTTCATCTGTGACTCGCGGAAGACAATGCGGCGTTGTGCTTGGGTCTTTATCAGTTACCTTCTGTTTGTCAACATCTGCTTGGAAATGTTTGCTGGTAGCCACCCTACACCCTCCCACCACCCGAGAAGTAAAGGGGCTCATGTCTTTTTGCTTGACATGAGGATAAGACCAAGTGTCGGCTGTTTTTTTTTTGTTTGTTTATTTTGTTTTCTTTTTTTGGAGGGGTCAAGTGCTCAGGTTTAACTGTTTCACTGAAACCCCTAGACTTCATGCATTTTGCCAACTGGCTTTGGAGAGGGAATCATGCGCTTTATTTCATTAATGGCTGTGCAGCATGGTAATTAGCTAATCATTGCAGTTTAATTTTGGTGCCAATGTTGATGACGTACCAAAAGCTGTGTAAACCCTCGATTGCAACTGGGAAACATTTCCATGTTTGAAGAGACCATTATTTTTCAGATGCCCCAAACTCCTCAGCAAGCCACTTTCTTCTTCTTGTTTATTCCTTTCTACCCTTAATCTTTCCAAATAATCTAATATCTTTGCCAGTAAATATATGGGCTTTTGTTTTCTGACTCCATGTAAATGTGTTCTTATTTGAACTCTGTGAACTCGATACATGTTCTCTTAACTATTGGTATGTCTCCTTCTTCTGTTCAGTTACATGAATGGTGTTTCATGTTTTTGTGTTTGCCTATATGGCCTGTCTTTAAAAAAAAAGGCTTTTGCTTATGGAAATTTAAAATATATTCAACAGTAAAGCAGACAGGATGGTAATAAGCCCCCGTATGCCAGTCACCCTGCTTCAGCATTAGGAAACTGGTTTTCCCTGTTCCTGTTCGCTTTGTTCCTCTGTGTGTGTATGTGTGTGTGTATGCATATATACTTGGGTGTGTGTGTGTGTACACACATGTATAGGCATATATATTTTTTCTAGTGTGTGTTGTATGGCGGTTTACATTTCATGTGTTCAAACAAAATTTTGTTTAGTAAGAGTAAAGCCACTCTTAAGTAGAATGGAGTCAAAGCTCCATAATGAAATGCTTGCTTCTCTTGTGTATCTGTGGACACGTGAGGAACTATAGTCCAAGGGCAGGAAGGAGGAGGCATTGTGCATCTCCAGTTCATTTTAAGGATTGCTCCCTGACCCTCCTCTCCAGTGCTCTGGGTGGAGACCAAGTAGGGGCAGGGCAGTGGGGCCAAGAGGTGCTGTGTGGAGGGCGATGCCCTGGGAATAAACATTCCCAAACAAGGCATGCGACGTGAGTTGGGCATTTTGCCCAGCAATCCGAGGTCAGATGGCTGACTTGTAAATGAAGCTTGACCGTGTATGGCTATATATGTCTTTGCCTCAGTTCCATTTGCATTTTCTGGAACCCAGTCATGGAGATAAAGAAAGGAGTTTTTAGAGCCTGAAGAGGGGGCACAGGCAGGAGAAGGTGGGCTCTGACTGCGTTTTCTCCCTGAGGCACACAGGGCCCGGGTGGCCCCTAGATTGAGTGGTGGCCCAGAAGCCCTGGTATCTGGCCGTACTGCTGGTGACCCGAAGCGAACGGTTCGCTGGTGGGGTCCTCAGAATCGTGCCCTAGTGTCAACATGGAAGCCGCTGGCCGAGAGAGAGTGTCAGATTCTGTTGAGGCCTTGCTTCGGCAAGACCACAGCGAGCCCTCCTCTCGATCGCTCTTACACACCCCCACGCACACCCGCACACGCAGACACACTCAAGTGTGGAAAGACCAGCTGCCTCCGCAGAGCCGTGCTCTTCTCTGCAGGACCAGCGCCTCTCTTCCCGTCCGCGGTCGTGTTCTAACTAAAGAAGCCAGTGTGTGGGAGAGGGCGAGCTGGTCCCTTCTGTCCGTGACCCCGCTGGAGCATTGTCTTTATGGTGTCCTCATCACCTTGATGGGAGGAAGAGACAGAGTATGAGCAGAGTGTGACCTGGGGCACATTCAGAGTGTTCATTCTGTGCTACACACGTCCCCCTGTGTTACTCTTAGTGCTCAGCGTGGCTTTGTGGGGTTGGAGGTACTGCAGTTGCTGTTGTTGCCGTGATTCTCACTGCTATCAATGTCAGCTCTGCTTACTGACCCTCTCATTCCAGGCACAGGGCTACACGCTTTATGCTCACTGCTGATTGAATGTCCGCACACTCTGGCTGTGTGTATATAACTGCCTGCATTTCACCGGGTTTCAGAGAGTTTAGGGCATTTCTTGGCATGCTGGAACTACGTGTGGTAGAACTCGGATGCGATCTTGGTCGGGCCTGATTTCTCTGCCTGTGGTTTCTGACGTAGGAGAGCGAGCAGCTTTGATCCCGAGAAGGCTGGTGCTTCCTCTCGTCTTTGCCCCTCGTGTGTCTGGGGATTTGTTTCCTAGAGGGGCTGAGTTGTGCATTAGGGCTGGGCAGAATCCACACACAGGTACCACACACGAGATTAACTTTCCCTCTTACCTTTCTACATATCCTTAGAACTACTACTTTATTTTCCAAAAAATTATGCCCACACTAAAACGTTAACACAGAAAAATCTAAATGGCAAGTCTCTTTCCTTTAAACATGCGCTAAACATCAGTCCTTTCACCAGAAGACAATCTCTTCTGGGTTCTTCCAGTAGATAAATTGCTTGCACAAGCTATAAATCCATTCATGGATATTTTATATTCATGTATCCTATCTATCTGTTTCATGAAATTAGAACTCTGCTGGTTAATTTTTTTCCTGATTGAAAAGTAACGTTATCTTGACATATTTCACAATTATAGTCACACCTACACAGATAAGGAGTAAGTGCTTCTGAACCTCACAAGCAATTGCTGTTAACTTGGTGTATCTCTGTCTTCTTAAAATTCAAATATATCTGTCTATATTTCTTAAAATTGCCACCACACTGTAGTCTGATATTTTTTTTTCTAACGAATTTTGGTCATCTTTTTGTACCAGTAAGTATTCTTTGGCAGTACAGTTCTAGTGACTGTACATTATGCCTTCATAACTTACTAAATCAGTCCCTTCTTGCTGGGCACAGATGCTATTTTCACTTTTCACAGTCACCATCAATGCTACTGATTTCCCTGGGCCAAGTGAGGCTTTTAAGTGTGAATTGATCATTCTTCTTCAGAAAGGCTGTTCCCATTTATACTCCTTTTTTTTTTTTTTTCCCAGCCCTGTCTGGGGGTCTCTCTTTCTACACGTCCACACTCACTGTGTATTTATCATTTTCAAATGGTTTGTATTACTTGCTGAATGATCATGCATTTGATTGATAACCGAGAGCACTTGTTCCAAGTCTTCTCAACTTTAAAAGTATGTTAAACAAAAATTTTTATCATTTCACATAAAAACTTTGAAAGCTCTCAGGCTCGTCTGTAATGGAGAGTGTACAAATTGAGGTTTTTGCTGTGCTTAATCCCTATTAAAGCACTGATCACTAGGGCTCCGGAACTACTATAAGAAGAGCACTCAGAAAGTATAAGGAATCTATAGCTGGTGCTTAGGAGATGAGTGAAATGACTTTGTTTGTTTTAAACCCACCTTGGGGCTGAAAGAAGACTTAAAATGAGTTAGGTTGCAAGTTTTTCAGCATTTCATAGCTTATATATTCAAACAGTTAACTTGCATTCAGAAGTTACAGAGATGCATGTCAATTATTTTTCTTTAATAAATTGAATTTTCACTGGGGGAAAAATGCCTCTTAGAAGATACCAACATGTACACGAGAGGCCCTGCTTTTTTTTTTTTTAAGAAACTCATAATTTGAAGTGAGTAGCAAAGATTCTGTGCCGGGTCCCTGCTTCCCACGGTGGAAGTGAGCAGGGTGCATTTCCCCGAAGAGGTGACTTTGACTCTCCTTGTGGTCTGACGCTGCAGTAGCGTTGGGACTTAAGGCTGTGATGAGAATTTCGGTAGTGCTCGTGTTGTAAACTTTGATTCCTCCAGTGTCCAATCATCAGGAAATACTTCTCAACGAGCTGATTAGTTAGTGCTTCTCAGATGTTCGGATTACAGGATCCCAAAAATTTTTCAAAAGAAAA
Source organism: Cervus canadensis (assembly GCF_019320065.1). Classification (NCBI taxonomy): domain Eukaryota; kingdom Metazoa; phylum Chordata; class Mammalia; order Artiodactyla; family Cervidae; genus Cervus; species Cervus canadensis. Next base: position 59,484,914 of record NC_057403.1, on the reverse strand, counting down.
TAGAAATGAGGACACCAACTTAAACTTGCCAAGGTGTTTTCATTTCCTAAGAAGGACACTAATAAAGCAACAAACAGAAATCAACAAGCAGCACCCTCATCAACAGTCAGTACCACTTTATAAAAGAAAGGCTGTCTCAGCACAGAACGCCAGCTCCAAAGACAGCCACTTCATTGTGTTTTATGAACTTCTTTCCAGATGACTTCAGACTTACATAGACGTTGCAAAAATGCACCAAGGCTTTACCTATCTTCCCTTAATTTTAACAGTTTACCTAACTGTAATATAATTATCTAACCGTAATGTAGTTATCAAAACCAGGATAGTAATATAGAATAGTTGGCAGTAGTTTCTAATGTCAGCTGTACCACCTTAATCACATTTTACCAGCTTTCCATTAGATCTTCTTAGCGCAGGATCTGGTCTGTGATCCCACCTTGCCTTTAACCACGTGTTGTCTTGGTCGCCTCTAGTCTTTGATAGTTCCTCATTCCTTCCCTGTCCTTCCTGATCTTGAGACTTTGGTGCAACTGATTTTTTTTTTTTTCTTCTTAGTGATTGGGTTAAGTTAAAGCAGATTTTTGGCCCGAGCATCCTAGAAACGATGTTGTGTCCCTTTTAGTGAAGCAGGTCAGGTGGTACATGATGTTTGTCTTGCTGTGGTTAATGGTGAAGTCACCTTGATCATATGGTGAAGTCACCGTGATCATTTGGTGAAGGTAATGTCTGCATGTCTGCTGAGTTTTTCCAGCATCTTGTTAATTTTTTTTTTTCACCCTACATAAATACTTAGGGGGATATGCTCTGAGATTATGCCAGCCTTCTCTTTCTTCCTTGAACATTCATACACTGACTTCAATCTCACCTACAGCAGTTATTATAGCAGCGCTTGCCTAATGGTGATTTTGTATTTCTCACATGGCTTTCTGTACTGAGTAATTGGAATTCTTATGAAGGAAGAGGGATCCCATCTCTCCCACTTGTTGATTGATTCAGTTATTTTATTTATATTAGTATAGATTCACAGGTACATGTTTTGTTCTGTAGTCCAGTAACATCATTATTTATTTTGCTGCTCAAATTGTTGTGACTTTGGCTGCACTGTTGTCTTCAGGACCTTCTTCTGGTTGGCTCCTGTGACAGAATGCTATTAAAAAAAAAAATCTTTATTTATGTATTAGTTGCTCTGGATCTTAGTTGCTCTGGATCTGTAGTTGCGGTGTGTGGAATCTAGTTCGCTGGCCAGGGATTGAACCTAGGCCCCCTGCATTGGGAACACAGAGTCTTAGCCACTGGACCAGCAAGGAAGTCCCTGGACTGCCATTTTGATGGAGTGAATTCCCCTTCACGCTGTCTTCCACCTTGCTCCCCACCTTTGATCTCATGTCACCGTAAGCTACTGAGAACAGAGGCCCACTCTTTGGAATACACTGGCCTGGGGAACAGAAGGAAACTCATGGGAGCATGCTTCGTGCTGAATCCCCAGTCCCCACCCCCCCACCCCTTAGAGAAAATAAGAGAAGACACAAGGAAGTGGTGATGGATAAAACTAGGATGTGGATTAGGATAAAGGAAGAATAAGCTCTCATTGGATTGCAGGAAAGACAGGTATCTTTTTTTAGGATTGTAAAGGGCTTGGATGGGGGTGGGTGGTGGTTTCAGGGAGCAGCCCAGCTTAAAAATAATAGACACAGTTCATCAAAAACTTCCTGTGTGCCAGGCAGGTACTGGGCCCTCCAGGCTACAAGCATAACTTTATCTAACCTCCCCATGCTGAAGGGGACACTAACATTATGGTTCCACAGATGGGTACAGTGAGGTTCCAGGTCTCCAGGAGGGCGGAACACATTAAGGTGGTGACGGGGTCGGGACCGAGTCTTGTTCCCTGGACCCCAGAGTTCGTCCTTGTGCACGTCTCCCCACGGCCACCTGCTCATTCCTCCCCGCGGTGGGTTTTGGGGGAGGAGAGAAGAGCTCCTGCCTGCCCCTAACGCTCTAAAGAGGGGGCCGCCTCCCCCCGCTCCCCACCACAGCAGTCTGTCTGTCTGTCATCGGGAAAGAAAGAACCACCTTTACATATAGTTGTCACTGGGATTGTGTGTGTGTGTGTGATTCTGCACCCTTCTATGTAGTCTGTGTGTTTGAATATATTCTGTGTTCCGGTCGTGCCTTTTTGCAAAAAGCCGCTTTCAGGGTGTGCAAGTGTAAGGACTTGTAACTTGCAGTGATTCCACGAGGGCATCCCAGCAGAGAAGGTGTTTCTGTTTCTACAGAATCTTTTTGGTCACCGGCATGCGTTTTCTTTGGCCTGCCCTCCTCTACTTACCATCCCTCCACCTCTAAGACAAAGGATCAGACACTGGAAGAGATCTTGCCCACCCCAGGAGCTCCACACCGTCTAGCTCACAGCTGAGAGGATGGAGGTTCCTGGGGAGTGGGGGTGGGGTAGGGGGAGAAACCTGCCCAGGGTCACAGAGTGAGGTGACAGCACAGCGGGGCCCCACCAAGAAGCAGGGGTGCGGACTCTAGGTCACATCCTCTTGCCATCTTGCCTTGGAGCTCCGTCAAGACTGCCTGTCTCTGCGGCCAACAGCCCAGTGGCCAGGTGCAGGAGAGGGATTCCTCAGCATGGTCTCTTAATAATCAGCGCTTACATTTTGTCTTGGCCCCAGGCCAGATTCCCCCCACCCCGCCCCACGCCCCACCCAGTCTGTGTTCAAGGTTCAGCATTCCTGTGAGTTAGTGACCGTGCCTTTCTCGGCCTGCGGATGTCGCTCTCCATCCATAAGCCTCGTTTCCAGGGACCGTGTTTGCAGCAAAGACTATAATTTTATTTTGGGTTTGGGTATACTGATTACATTTTAGCTTCTGGTATATTTTCTTACCCGTCACAGCCATTAAATTTATTTTAATAGTTACTCTACCCTCCTGATAGCCAGTGAAGGGGGAATTGGATATTGTCTATCAATTGGCTAGTCTGTGAACTCAGGCTGTATCTAATTACAAGGCATTGTATTGGTGCTGATTTATTAACCATTTACTGGGCTTGGGAGAAGGTTCCGTTTTTTAGTGGCACTCGACAGCCTGGATGCAGCTTTCCAGGAGGGTAGGGTGCCTGGAATATCACCGATCTTACAGTTATTACTTTGTGTCATATATAATCTTGTTTTTTCCCTGCAACAAATAAATCTTTGGGACTCCCTGGAAAAAAAAAAAAGAAAAGAAAAAAAAAATTTGTGGTTACAGTATAATAAAAATAAACCGTTTGTCGTGACTGCAGCTGACATTTATCAGCCTGTTTGTGGGTGCTCTCTCTCTCTCTATAATACAGAACATAATTTGTCACTTTGTAAATACATTCCAGTCTAAATCCCTGCCAGCATCTGTTAGTGTTTGAAGGATTAATGTGCTATACCCTGTGTATGTCTGCGCTTGCAGGGAACAGGGTAGCATATGATTATGGATCTCCAGAGAACAGGAGAACGGGGTATTTTCTCAGCTTTTTCCTTCACATGTGGTCTTTCTGGGCTTTCCTGATTTTTCTCATCCTTTTCCTATCCTGCTTAAGACGCTGGAATTTCATCATTTGCAAGGGTACTGTTAGTCTCCAACATTCCATCTCCATTTCATTGAAAGGGTCATGATAATGATAGTTTCAGGCAGTAAGGGTGGACAGATGGTTCGGGATTGGTTAGACTGGAATTCAGGTCCTCCCTTCATCTGATTTATGACCTCAGATTATTTAGTTTACGTGTGCTTACTCTCAGTGGCACCCCACTCCAGTCCTCTTGCCTGGAAAATCCCATGGACGGAGGAGCCTGGTAGGCTGCAGTCCATGGGGTCGTGAAAAGTCCGACACGACTGAGTGACTTCACTTTCACTTTTCACTTTTATGCATTGGAGAAGGAAATGGCAACCCACTCCAGTGTTCTTGCCTGGAGAATCCCAGGGATGGGGTCACACAGAGTCGGACACGACTGAAGTGACTTAGCAGTAGCACTCTCAAAGTGAAGATGTGTCTAGCTGCCTTTTAAAGGCACTGAGGGTGAAGAAGGGCATCTTGCATGGATGTGAAGGGTTGAGCAGAGCGTCTTGACGAGGGTTCCTGTGGGGCTGTCCCCCCGTCCATCCCTCTTCATGTCGTTGCTCCCCTTAACGCGGTCCATGACACTTCCAGTGCCGTGACCTAACGGGTGGCTATGATTCTGTTTTGTTTTTTGTCTTTTCTTGTTAACTAGTGGGTTTTGTATTTGTTTGGAAGTGTTAATCCCCGTAAATCAGGTGCTTGGTGGCTTCTTGGTATTCAGAGATTTCAAAGATCATTCTGCCAGTAAGAAACTCTGGTCCTCAACAAGGCTTGATACTGACTCCTGGTTGAGGAATTTAAACCCCTCGGTCCAGGCAGAATGACTCACAATGCTGCAAGGGCCATCTTTGCTCTCCCCAGCAGAAGGCATGAATTTCCTCTGAATCATGATAATATGGCCTGTAATTCTTATTACTTTCTTCCTTTTTTTTTTCCCTTATTACTTTCAAGAACAGTTACGGTTTCTCAATCACCCTTAGTCTCCTGCTATCATCTGGATTGAAAAATCCCAGGACATAGAAGACATGATCTCTAATAATTATCTTATGAGCAATCTCTTTATTTCGTGTTTTCATTGTTTTGGTTTTTTTGTGTGTAGTTCTGCCTGTCCCACCCAAATGGTTCCCCCACCCAAACTCTGTGTCTGCACCTGCAGTTCTTCCCTCTGCAATAAAGAAGAAAGTGCGTAGTTCTGTTTCCATTGCAAGAGGTGTTGTGTTGTTGTTTTGGTTTTGCTTTTGTGCACTGTAAATGCATATGCACCAGACGGAAATGTTATGCTCTCATTCCCAGTGGCCAAGATGGAGCTTCCAATGTGATGCCTGTTAGGATTTTGAAGAGAATCGTTAGCAGATCTGGAACATACCTTTGAGCCCAGTGGAAAAAAGTCCTTCACACCCTAAATGCCCAAGGATGCTTGGAAGATATCTAGAAACCCCTGTTTCAATTTCTCTAACAGGTTTTTATAGCTTTCCAGAGTGGCCATAATATTTTTTACAGTGGTCCTGTGTTCAAGCAGACATATGGAATTGCAGGAACCATTTAGTGCTGATACTTAAAACATGTAATACTCCTGAAATTCAGATTTTTAACAGGAGACACATTTTGCAAGTAGTAGTGTTAGCAGATACTTACCGCTCATTGTACACACTACTTGAGACTCTTAATGCTGTCTGTGAGCTACATCTTTATCAGCTGGCCTGTGTGATCAGTCAACATGTTATTTAAGACATCATGTGATGCTCTATTTTCTCCTATATTCAGTGGAATCTGCAAATTACATTAATTACAAGACTGCCAGACTGTCGGAAACATACCCAGCTTTCCCGACTCTTGTCTTGAAACAGGTTTCAGCAAACTGTGCCACACCAGGAGGAAATCCAGCCCAACACCTGATTTTGTAAATAAAGTTTTATTGGAACTCAGCTGCACCCATTTGTTGACAGTGTCTATGGCAGCTTTTGCATCCATGCTGCAAAAGTCGAGTTGTTTGTGTGGCTAGCAAAACCTAAAATACTAACTGGCCCATTCAAGAGAAAGTTTGCTGACTTTCTGGAGGACTTACAGCCATTTGGGAAGAAAAGTCTGTTTCACTACATTCCAGTGAGCAGGTGGTTAGATTAGTATCTTATTTCTACACATATGGAAACATTTCAAATTACACATGACTTAGATGTCTCTCTTGGCTCTTCCAGAGTCTGGAGGTTGGGTGAGGGGAGAGGTGGAAATCAACATTCTTTTTTTTTTTTTAATCATAAAGTTAACATTTTAATAGTGAAAAAAAAAGTGTAAAGGCTTTGGGTTCATGGAAAGAACAACATTCTTGGGAGTGAAGTACATTTGGACCCCACCATAATCTCCTGGATTTAGGGAAAATTTCAGGGTTGGAAAGAAAGTTCTGGCACCAAAACAATAATACTATCTTGTAAGGAGAAATGGCTTATCAGAGTGGAGGAAAAACTAAAATCCCACTTCTGCCAACTGCTGATTATATGGCTTTTCAAGCAGATTTTTTTTTCTTTGGATGCTTTTTCAGCCTTTGTTTTGTTTGTAAAGTGCAGGTAATTGGGTGTACTTTGTAAGGGCTCAACAGGGCGAAATGTAGCAGAGTCCGTAATCCTCCCTTCTCTGAATAGTACCTGTCAGAGAGTAAGCCCTCCAAAGTGTTTAATTAACAGTGAGCATTTGCCTCTTGGACTGCGCTTCATAAGTGTACACAGGGCAGGAAGTCTGACAACTCCTAGTTGTGTGATGAGCGGTGACACTTAGATGAACTAGAAAACGTGATCCTCAGCCAGAACACCCCCGAATCCTTCTGGGGCTTGCACTGCAGACCTGGTGCCCCCCAAAAGGAGTGCACCCTCTAACGCCTGCTTTCCTTGAGAAATAGGGGACCACATGGACGAGGTCCTCCCGTCAGACCAGTGAAAGCTCTGGCCACCCCATCCCCTGTCGGCAGCAGAGGCTCTGCCTGAAGAGAACATCCGTGTCGTGGCGCCAGAGGGAGCAGGGGCGACACTGTTTATAAATACTGAAGGAGTGCGCCGAGGCCGAGCCGCCTTACACGCGCGCATGCCGAAGTGGCTTCTAATGGACGCTTACAAGGTGGTGTCCCCCACCCCCAACTCTAATGCTGTCTGCACTGCTCTCCTGAAAACACGCAGTCTCTAACTTAGCTGCCTTTCAACAGAGTGACCCCCACGTGATTCATTTGTCCCTTTTGGCTACAAGAGAGCAGACCACGGAGTCAGATGTGAACATGGCCATGTGCCCATGCCCAAGCTGGCATGCTTTGGGTACTGAGGGGACAGGGTCGCCTGGTTACTGCTTTGAATCTGCGCTTCGAGTTGGCCTCATTCTGCCACTCCTCACAGACCCCTCTTTTTTAGGCTCCTGTTAGGACTTCCCTTTCAGTAGCAGTCCTGGGGAAGCTGTCAGACAAGCCTGGAAACCTCATGGGACAGGAACGCCTGCCTCTTTTTCTGAGCATCTCTCCATCTGTCTGTCTACCTCTGTGTCTCTCTCTCTGTCTACTCCTTAGCAACCACACCACTATCTGGAATAAAGGACTTGGGTGGAAAAGTTATATCACTAATCCAATAGATACTCCTGGCCTGAATTCTTTGAATTAATTCAGAAATGGGGATTGTAACGGGCTATCGGCTCTCAGAGGCATTTTCAGGCTTATTTTATACTGTTTGGGCTCCAGAATCTATTGGATTTTTTAAACCCTGTAATGTCCCAAATTTCATTTCTGCTTGCCAACAGTGTGCTGCTGCTGCTGCTTCCTGGTGAAAGCAGCAGAGAGCCGTCAGCCACACTGGCACTTGAAGTTGTGAGAGACAACAGCTGTACCAAGAGATTTCCAGAGTAGGACAGATCCACATGGGGTGTCCCCACTGGACAGGGACATGGTCTATTTAGTGCATAAAGTATGGGAGCTCCTTGCATCTAGTGGCCTTACTAGAAATCGTTATCCTCTGCATCCATCAGACGGAAGGAGAGAGAATATGGGAAACCCAGTGCACGTGATGAGTAGCCTGGGGTTGCAGGGTGGGGCCGGGGGAAGACTATTCCACTCACAGGCCATTGGTGGAAACCTGGAGGCCCCGCCCCCACCGCAGTGCAGGCTGGGAAATGTAGTTCCCAGCTGGTAGGTCTCTTCTCAACATAGCCCAGTACTATGGACCAGGGAGAACAGGTCTGGGAGATGCTGGTTTTCTCTGTCCACACTATCTGTTTTATATAGCATAGAGGTCATTCTTAATTCTAGTTGGCTTCTGCCTTTAACATGTGAATTTAAGTCCTTTTAATTTTCCTTGTGATTATGTATGAATCTGTACTAATTTCTAAATTTCATTCTGTGTCTCCTCTACCAGATGTTTCCCTTTATTAATAATTTTAGTTCTTTTTTGGATTTTATTTTTGCATCGATCCAGTTTCTTAATATCCAGTGAACCTCAAGCCTCTTTTTTTCCTGCTGCTGCTAATTTGGAAGCTAAACTGATTTTCTTCCTCCTCCTCTCTCTCTTTCTCTCTCTCATATCCTTTCCCTCCCCTCCCTTCCTCTGTTCCCTTCCTCCCTCCCTCCCTTTTGATATTTTTCTTCCTGAAACTTTCACATACATGATTTAAATTTTCTCTTACATAGTATAAAGCTGTTTACTGTGTCTTACCATTTTAACCAGCAAAACCAGGCCATACGTGATTTAATAACTCAATTAAATCCCCCTCCCTAAAAAAGAACATCTTCTTTGTTACTGCTGTTTCAATTCCTTCTCCAGTTCCTTTCTATGAGTAAGTTATTTGGTCCCATAGCTAATGTAGAAGATGCACAACGTCTGGGGACACCTTGACTGTGACGTGTGTGTATGTGTGCTGTGTATTGAGTTTGTAGCTCTTCTGCCTTTCTGGGTGCTTTTGTTGGAACTTATTAGAGGCTACTTAGACAGATGCCACCTTAAGCAGGAAACTTCGTCTTTCTTGGCAGCACGTAGTCTTTTTAACCTTTTCTAGTTCATCTGTTGAATATGCTGCCCTGCTTCTGCAGAACCTCAGAATGATTCCTCTCTTTGGAATCATCCTTAAATTGAAAGTGACTGTTGTGGTCACTCCCCAAGTGTGATGGTGATGTTGCATGTTTACTGCATGCTCTGCACAGCGGGCTCACACTCGTCTTCAGGCAGCGTGGCCAGCTTCTGAGTGGCAGGCCGGCAGCCAGGGGGCCTGAAGCTTCAGCAGAAAGGCCTGGCTTTCCCGGGGATTATGGGGAATCATTGTTGCCAACATCACTAGCCTGCTTTTATCTGTAGTGAGGAATTTGTCCCAGGTTCAGGTGGTGCATTATTCATTCATTCATTTTCTAAATTAAACCCTGTCTTGAAAACCTACTCTGTGCCACTCACTGTGTACCAGAAGTCAGAGACAGAGATATAAAACTTCATTTTAATTGACTATAAATATTAGTGTGAATTATCAGTTGTTTTGGTTTTCTTTCGTAGTCTCTTGCAGTGTTCTTGGGAATAGAAATTTCTCTAACCTTTTTGGACACCCAGCAAAAATGTATCAAAATTTAGAATACAGATGTCGCTTTACGTGGCAATTCTACTTCCAGGATCTTATCCTATAGAAAAAAAAAATTGTTTATTGCAAAACATAGGTATTACAACATTGCTTTTAGTAACAAAAACCTGGAAACTACATAAAGTAATATTAGTTACAGCAACAGCGATAGTTAACACTTAGAGCATACGTGTTTGAGGTGCTTCCCGTGGATATTATCTTACTGAGTCCCCACAGTAATCCCAGGGAAGGGATTCTTCTATTATTTCTATTTTTACAGGTAAAAAAGGTCAAGCTTTGGGAATTTAAGTAAAAAGTTCACAAACATAGTGAAGGCTGTGGAGGACTGAGACATCCAAAGGGGATCAGTTTTTTTTTTTTTTAATAAATTTTTAATTGGATTAAAATTTTTTTAATTTGTTTTTTTTGGTTGTGCTGTGCAATATATGAGGTATTAGTTCCCTGACCAGGGATCAAACCTATCCTCCTGTATTGGAAGCTCAGAGCTTTAACTACTGGACCACCCAGATCAACTTTTAATAAATGTTTGAACACTCCTCTTCTGGGTAAACCTACTGGTTGAAAAGAATGTGGGTGGAGCTCTGTTTAGGTGTATTCTATTATGTGTTAATTGTGAAAAACCAGATTATAGAATAACACATAAACTACGTTACAATGTTTGTAGAAATAAGCTGTGGCCCAGTGTTTTTATATGTGTAGAAAATGTATCCTGGAAGGGTTTGCCCCAAACTGTCACTCTGTTTATCTTGGGGCAGCAGGATTCCAGATACTTTCACTTGATGCATTATCCACTTCTGTATTATTTGTACTTTGCTCAGTGAGCCGGTTTTATTTTTATAAATAAGGATAAATTTAAATCGTTGGAGCCCACTTGGGGTGAATCGCAGTTCCTCTCCCCAAGCCGACAGGCGCAGCCTCGGCCCCGTTGCCGTCTGGGCCTGGCCGCCGGGTCTGTCAGCGCCCCGGGCTCTAGCCCCTAGACGCCAGGGCAGCCCTCCGCCCAGCCGCGGCGCCAGCAGCGTGTCCAGACCTCGCAGGGCGCCCCCTGGCGCCGGCGTGTCCGTGGCTGAGCGCCCTCAGGGCAGGTGCTGTCCTGCCAGTGTGTGTTTCTGTCCGTCCTCAGCGTCGTGATGAAGAGCGTCGCTCTCCGTTTGAGCGTCTCCCACACCTCTTGGGTCCTCCGTGTGGAATTCAGAAGACTTTCAACCAGAGCAGACAAATCTTGTTTCTCTTTCTCTATAGTCAGTGAAACTAACTGCCATTGACCTGTCACCAGATAGTCAACAGACCCCACATCTCTCTGTGGGCTTTTTTTCTATTAAAAAAAAAAAAAAAATTGTTCTTTAATTGGAGGAAAATTTCTTTACAGTGTTGTGTTGGTTTCCGCTATGCAGCAATGCAGTTCAGCCCCAATTATGCGTCTGTCCCCTCCCTCCTAAGCCTCCCCCCCGCCCCAGCCCACCCCCCTAGGTCATCACAGAGCGCGAGGCTGGGCTTCCTGTGTTAAATAGCACCTTGTCACCAGCTGTCTATTTTACACGTGGTACTGTGTGTATATGTCGATGCTGCTTTCTCCGTTCATCTGTACACCCTTCTGAATCTTGGGGTGGGGGGTACCGGATTTATTTTATCAGCAACTTCTGCAAAGAAGGGGCTTCAGATGCTTAACATGTTTCATTAAGAACCTACCTATTAAAATATTCAAAACATATAGCCTATTCCTATTGAGGATATAATTATGCAGTAGATTAGCTGCTGTCCAGTCTGTTGCCTTTAGACCACGTCGTGGATGTTTCCAGTACTTACCTAAGACATAGGGCCTGTTTATTAAAGAGGCTTCAACTGTGTATAAAACTCGAACAGTCAAAAGTAATGGTGTCTTCTGAAGGATTCTTTATCATATGAATTTACCTTTAGTCATCTATTATTTATTTCAGCTATTTTATATGCCATTATAATAAATATTATGACAGAGAAAGCTTTTACGCTTCAACTTATTGTACTACTCTCTACTTGCCTGCAATCCTTCAGGAAAATGTAACCATGCTTTACCTATAGTTAACGTAAATCATCACTTACATTAGGATGAAAAATTCACTATGAAAAAAGGCTCTTTCTTCAATAGCCAGGCGTAAATGCCCGATCATGTCGGCTGCCAAACTCCCGTGCCATTTGCCATCCTCTTAAACTGTTTTTAAGCTGCAAAGTGAATGCGTAGCAGAGAGGGAAATTGGAAGGTTTTCGAATAATTTTCCCTCTCTTGTTAGTTTCTGGCAAGATAAGCAATTTTTTTTATCCAGAGTGCAAAATACTGCCAATTACTGTCTAAGCATCTTTAATAGTTTTACTTTACATGGTGCATAAGTCATACACCAAATTAAATAAGCCGTTATCCGGTGCAGTTTCTCCTTGAATCAGCCTCACAATCACCTATAGATATTGAAACAGTTATTTTATAAATTGAGTTCCAGCAACCCAAGGCAGAAATGTTGACCTATGTGTAATGAAACGAGGATTGTCATGATTTTCTCATCAGGCATGTTGATCACTGTATTTTGGAGGGAGGGCGGACTTTGGGTGGGGGGAGCATTTGTGGACGCTCAGGAGTGAAGGTTCCTGCTTGATGGTTGATCTGAAGGTCAGGAATGACAAGGTCAACCCCTCTCCTTCAAGGCTCGAAGGAAAACCCAGGGCTTTGCTAAGGGTCGTTTCTGGTTTGATTCCCTATTTTGTAAATTGGACTCTTCTTTAAGAGCATTTTCCTAGTTAAAGGCACAAAGGTGTACAAATTGATATAGGTGTGGAGAGCCAAGAAAGAGACTATTAAACTCTGCCTTCTCCTTGGGTAGAAATGCTGTTTCAGAAAGAGCACTTATCAGAACATCCTTTTGTTAAAAAAATATTCATTTATTAACATTTTGGCTGTGCTGGCTTAGTTGAAGCATGCGGGGTCTTCGATCTTCGTTGCAGCATGCATGACCTTTAGTTGCGATGTGTGTGACCGTTAGTTGTAGTATGCAAAGTTGTGCATGTGGGATCTAGTTCCCAGACCTGGGATCGAAAACACAGCCTCCTGTATCGGGAGTGTGGAGTGTTAGCCACTGGACCACCAGGTCAGTCCCTGATCAGGGCATCCTTTTTATCTTTAGGCTTGTTCAAGGTTGGGCAGACTCCCCATCTAGCTCGCTCATGATTTGGATTGCTGATTTGGGTTGCTCTCCTGAGACGTACAAGAGCCAAAAGGAGACGCAAGTCCCTATCTGCTCCTGCCTTTCCCAGCAAAGAGGTTGACACCCACAGCCACAATGACATCACTTTCCTAATACTGGAGAAATGAGCGTTGCGAAGTCCCACATAGGATACTGACAAATTACGGAACCAGTGTAGTTAGGTCTGTATTGCAGTTCGTGAATAATGTCATGTCAATGACGCTCATCGCCGGTGTCTCCCGCTGCTGTAAATGTGACAACTCCTATTTAAGGTTTCAGAACATAAAATCAGGAGCAAGCATATGTAAAGTGGAAGGGCGAGAGGCATCAGCATAATGCAATTAAGGCACATTGGATTAGAATTTGCAGGGTGCCATTAGCAATAAGCTCTGAATGTACATTATTGTCTTGGTTACATTTTCTCCTTCACTACTAGGCTTCTCTTGTAAATTCTAAGTGTATGAAATAAATATGATGTAAAATAGACACAAACAAGAATATATAGAGGACGTTAATTTCTTGATAGCTTTTCAGTGTCAGGCAGTGAAGAATATGAGAACAGGACTAGAGCCAGTCGTGATAATCCAGCGAAGACACGAGTGTTGGAACCAGTCGAGTCTCAGTTCGAGACGCAAATCAGTGTCTAGGCAGTGCCGCTTTAAAATGTCAAAGCCTCTGTTTTCTAGTCTGTGAAATGGGGGAAATGATAGATACTTCAAAAGACTTTCCCTATGACTCTTCAATGAAAATTAAATGCCAAGCATATCATGTGCTCTGCTCTGTCACTCAGCCATGTCCGGCACTTGGCGACCCTGTGGACTCTAGCCTACTTAAGTAAATTTTGTGAAATAAGGAAAGACTGCAATTGATAATATATGCCTTATGGCTGAAAACCAAACAATCGGTGTCATGTTCTAACAGTGGTTTTACAAATGATGATAGTTGTTATTTCTGTGCCTTGTGCCTTGTATGCACCATGCCTAATCTTTACCCTTACCATTTAGTGCAAACGCCCATTTCAGCATGAACGCTGAGGCCCAGCGCAGTCACACAGCTCCCCTGAAGTCAGACAGCCAGTGCTGTTGTCAGGCTGGACTGTGGCTCCTCCTGCTCAGCCTGACTGCTGTCCCTGTGGGTGACGGCATCTTCCCTCTTCTCTTTAAGTTCCACACGATCCCCGTATGGTTCCTTTGGTTTTAGGCAGTGTCACGCCTGAGTCGTATTTGGCTAATTATAGTCATACATTGGTATGAGGGGCTTCCCTGATGGCTCAGAGGGTAAAGCGTCTGCCTGCAACGTGGGAGACCTGGGTTCGATCCCTGGGTTGGGAAGATCTCCTGGAGAAGGAAATGGCAACCCACTCCAGTATTCTTGCCTGGAAAATCCCATGGACGGAGGAGCCTGGTGGGCCACAGCCCATGGGGTCACAAAGAGTTGGACGTGACTGAGCTACTTGGCTTTGCTTTGCTATCGGTATGAGAGAGCAGTCTTGTGTAACAGCGAGAACCCCCTTGATTCTGCACTTGTAGACTCTTGAACCACTGAGACAGGTTTTGGGAACTTAATAAAGAACAACCCAAGAAGACTCGTTCTGGCGAGAGTATCCGTGGACTGTGCCACTGCCTGGTGTCCCCTGACTCCCAGGAAAATGAAAGAAAAGTATGTGGGTTGCTTCATCACTCTGTCTTTTGGCTGAACCTGGGGGTGGCTGGGAGCAGCTGGGCGTCTCAGCTTCTTAGACGTTGCCTGATGCTTCGTGTGTGGGCTGCTACCTGTGCATTCCTGCTTTAAAATGATGGGTACCAGCATCTGTAGACAGAATTTAAGGTAAGTTTGCATTCCCCTTTTACCTGAGATGATAAACTTGTGTACACTCGTGTGGTTAAATAAAACAGTGCGGATTTGGGGAAGGGTTGGATAGGCATTTTATAGCATTTAAAGATTCAAAGTTTAGTAGGAAGTTGTCTCTGTCAGCCAAAGCTAGGTGGGGGGCTGGTTGGCTGGCTGGCCAGCTGGATAGATGGGTAGATGGGTAGAGAGGGGGGAAAGGGGGAGGGACATAGGGAAAGCTAACAGTTAATATTGGGGTGGTGGCATTGTAGATACTTTTTTGTCCGTATTCATCTGTCTTTTCTAAATGTTTCTATGACTAGTGAAAGTATGAAGCAGGAAGTGGCCTGAAATGAGCCTGGAGAGTAGAGAGGGCAAAATCATGGACTGTGTGTTGGTTGTTACTATTTTCTCTTCTTGCTGGGCATGTGGAGGGCTGCACCTTTTTGAAGCTAGGCATAGCCGCAGAACGTGCTCTGCCAACAAAATGTTAGGAGAAGCAACACCTGTCACCGCAGGTGGGAGCTCATGACATTCCGTGTGCAGCCATGTTCTCTTCCCCACCTGTAGAGGCTGGTGAAGTTACAGAGGATGGAAACACCCGCGGACTCCACCTGCCTGGGCCCCTGGCCAGTCACAGTGACCGTAGCCCCACTGACCTGGGAGGGACATGAGGCATGAACAAGGCATAATCCTTGGTTTTCTTGTGACATTGAGGTCTGGGGGCTTCTTCCTTGTTGAAGGTAATCTTGATTGACACAGAGGCACTTGTGTGAGCCACACAGTAAGGGATCTGGGTCGTATCTTGTTGGCCATTCCAAGCTACAAAAGTGTTTTAAGCTAGGAGTGTGTGTGTGTGTGTGCGCGCATGTGTGTTGTGAATCTAGAGCGCAGAGACTGGCCAGACAGGGTCTGAACTTTTTATGTCCTGGATGGCGTATGCTCATTTAACATCTTAGTTGAAAAATTCAATGGTTTTTTAGTGGTGATGGAAGAGTTCTATATCTTGAATGTGGTGATAGTTCTATGAAATTCTGCATGTGATAAAAATGTTATAGAATTATATGCATAGATATTTCAAATAAAAGAAAATGAGTGCATCCCCGAACTGGTGAAATCTAAGTAACATCTGGAGTCTAATGAATTACTTTGTGACTATGTCAATTTTCTGGTTTTGATGATATGCTGCTTGGATTAGTCGTCCCCTCTGGGGGATGCTGGGAGATGGGTATGTGAGCATTTTCGGGTACTGTGTTTGCCACTTCTTGAGAGTCTATAATTCCTTCCAAATTAAAGTTAACAACAACAACAGCAGAAATGAGTTATACCAAGAAAGCGGATTGTGGTCAGTCCCAAATTCATAGACTCAGCAGGAAAGCTCACATTGGCAGATGGGGCCTCTTGCTTTCACCTAGCAATCAGCAGTTTATCCCTCAGAAATGCTCTCTGTTTGCAATCCGCCAGCCCCTGCCTTCTCATTTAGAGCACGTCCCACGATAAGAACATTTCTATCACGTTGTGAAGTTTGTTAGACAACCAGAAGAGCAACACCCCCCCCCCCAGCAACACACACACACATATCCACACATTTGTGCACCCTCTTCCTAAAAGCTGTGTTTTCCCTTTGCGGGGCTTAACCAAACTGCACGCGCAGCCCCTCTGCATTTCTCAGGGTCTGTAGCAGAAACAGGAAACCTGATACCGAGGGCAGGGGGAATTACCTGAGTAATTGGGTGCGGACTTGAATCACTGTCCCCAGGAGCCCAGTAACCCACCGCCTGTGGATTAGTCTGTTGAACTACTTGATGGCTTGTGACCCCTCGTTCCCCCTGGATACGTATGTTCTGATTTTGTTCTTATTGGTGGTGGCAGCCCTGTGCTTTATCTTCCAGCAAGGGGCGAGGTGGGGGGTGGCGGGGGGCAGTACCAGAAGACAGCTTACCACGTGCAAACGGCACATTAGAAGAACACATCGGCCCGTTCGGCCGCACCATCGCTTTCACTGGGATTTTCGCTTTGGGGTCACCATCTGGGAATGTTCTCCCTGTTTTATGGGGGAGGAATGTACATGCATTCTTTTCTAATATGTAGCCAGCACATTCCTCGGGGGTTTCCATCAGGGACTCAGCTGAGAGGAGCCATGTCTATCTTTACCACCCCTCCGTTAATAGGAGAAATATCCTGTTTTCCTCTTGTGATCCATTCAAAGCTCCATAAGATTCTGTGTTGACGACGAGTGTCGTGCTTTGCGCCAGGGGCAGCTGGGGCCCGAGGAGCAGGATGAGGGTGAAAGGGCACTTGAGTTGCCACATCTGAACATCAGAACCAGTAGATGAGCATTCAGGAGGCATAAGAATCTATGGGGAAGGGAAGTTAGCCATTTTGACAGATGTCCCACTCCAAAGAATTGAGCCACAGATAAACATCCATCACGCAGACAGAAAGCTGGAGGGCGGGGGTGGGTGGCTTGCTCCCCATCCGGAGTCCCGAGCCCTCTGTACAGGGTACGGCATCCCTTCTCCTGGTGGCAGTTTTCCTTCGTGTGGGATGAGGGCTGTGGCCTTGCCTTACCATGAGCCCTCCGGTTCTCATATTCCCTGATCTGAGGAAGCTCTAATGAAACCCACGTGTTGGCACTCTCCTCTTTTCTTGGATCAGGTTAGATGCTTCTCCTTCTTCCAGAATCTGCAGGTGTGTGCAGCTGCTGCTGTTACCTGAGGAATTTAAAATCCACTTCGGCCAACTTGCTTTTGCCAGACTGTTGGGGTTTGGGGAGGTCACTGAATTCCTCTCTACTGCCTTTGCTGAAACTGGGCCCTGTTAGTGGCAGGACCTGGATCCTCCAGGATCCAACAGTGATCTGGTACGACGAGGTCTTCGGGGGGAAGCCTCACTTGTCGTGAACACAGTTTCACCCACCCTGCTGCCCTGTCACCCTCCTGAACAACCATTTATTACACAGTGGCCTCGGGGAGAGAGCTTGTCACTACGGGCATCTTCCCTCCTCCAGTTAAATTGATGAAACACCTTCTGTCTTCTAGGCAGGCTGTTAGGCGTTTTGCACTTAGCCTCACTACTCTGTGAGTAGATAATGAGCGTTTATCATTTACAAGTGAGGAAACTGAGGCTCAGAAAGGTTAGACGGCCCAGAGTCTGTGTGTATTCCAGCTGCGTCGGCCTGGTGTTCACTGTCCAAGGCCTGGGACTCGGGTCGCAGTCCAGGACTTTGATGGCCAAGGTGAACTGCTGCAGACCCAGGAAGCGTCTCAGCACAGCTTGTGTGTGCGTCCAGGTGGAGGGTGTCCTCTGCCGAGCCGTATGCATCCCCTTCACAGCATCCGAGCCTCATGTGATTCTCGCTCGTCTTACCTCAGCGTCGCAGTCTAGACAAGGATTTCCAGGTTCACCGCTTACCTTATGGGAACCCACTTACCTGAGCAGGCAGGTAGCCTGGCCGTCTGTTCTGAGGAGAGAGCTCTAAGAAGTGGTGGCATTTCAGCCCACACAGCAGAGTCAGCCAGGCTTAGACTCGGGAGGGCCTGGTAAACACAGGGCCCGTGTGAAAGGCACGGTCTCTCCAGAACTGTGCTGGGGGCCGTGCAGTGGGATGGGGCGGCTTCAGTGACTGCTGTAGGGCTTCTGGCGTGTCTCCAGGAGGGAGTTTGGGCTTCAGTGTCAGACTGACTTGAGGTCTCTCCAGCCACACTTCTTAGCTCTGTATTCAGTCTCTTACAAGATGCCACAGTGTAAAATAGGCCAAATAAAAGGTATCCCTCAGTCGTCCTGCAGGTGACATGAGATGACGCCTGTCAGTGCCCACCCGCTGTCACCCGAGGTTAGGCACCAGGAGCTCATTATCATCACCCGCGTGTGCCTCACATCCATAGAGTTCACAGGGTCTCTAAACCTGGCTCGTCTGCATTTCTGAAGCAGGGGATGCAGAGCTGTCGGGCTCCGTTGGTATTACCGAGTTTTGCCTGCCTTTGTACTCTCTGTCCACGCCTTGTGTTCCATTTTTGAGGCAGGCTTAGTGGAGTCATTTCAGAGCCCACACGGCAGCTTTTGAGATTCCCACGTGGCCTCTGGTGTTCTTGCAGGAGGTGGGCCTCGTCCTGGTGTACCCCTGTCATTATAGTTTC
This sequence comes from Cervus canadensis, assembly GCF_019320065.1. Taxonomy (NCBI): domain Eukaryota; kingdom Metazoa; phylum Chordata; class Mammalia; order Artiodactyla; family Cervidae; genus Cervus; species Cervus canadensis. Next base: position 59,466,567 of record NC_057403.1, on the reverse strand, counting down.
TTTTAGGAGGCACTTCCAGAGGAGATACGTGAGCCTCCAGACCCTGTGGATCCTGTTTCAGGCGCTGAGTCAAACGGCACAGCCCCTCAGCCTGGAGTTTTAGCAGAGTCCCAGCCTCCCATCCTCCCTAAACTTGGCAGTAAAAAGCCCCGTTCTTCTATTCATTCTGATGATTTATATTCTCTCTGGGCGTCTAATATTAAACAGGGGAATTCCGACATGTTCCATAACACATTGACTGTAACTTGATACCATGAACTAAACTTGCTGTTATTTATCATTTCTTTTTATTTTCTCTCATTCCAGCACAAAGCCAAGGTAGAAGCAATGACCCTGGACCTCGCTCTGCTCCGTAGCGTGCAGCATTTTGCTCAGGCGTTCAAGGCCAAGAATGTGTGAGTGTTCCAGAGGAGGGTTATAGATCATAATATCTCGCCATTGTAATGTCTTTATCAGATGAACACAACCGGGAAGACGGAAGGCTATTGTGCTGTCTTGGCGTCCAAACAGGAGGCTCATTTATACTGGCCCGGTCGAGGTGTACCGTATTTTCTTGACTCTGAGCCCCCCTCATTATGAGATGTGTCATCAATCTCTTAACAGCCTCCCAGATAACACGAAAAAGATACTACTAAGCACCAGTAAAAAGCGACCTCATAAAAGCCAGCTGATTGTAGGCTGCATCCTGATCACAGACGTCTTCAAGGCGCCTCCCAGAATCGAGGAGAAGTTATATTTTAATTGCACTTAGGAAGAGGTCAAGTCAGCTCTCTAGTTCCACAAGGGGGCTGAACCTCAGAGTACGGGGAAGAAGGTTTTACTATTTTGCAAACCTGCGATGGTTTTACGTGGCACAAGGACACGGTTCCAAAAGTGTGGGCTCACATCTGAGAACTTCTGTTTTTCCATTCTTTCTCAAATTTTTCAAAAATGCCTGAAGGAGGGAGCCTTCGCTGAGGACTGGCAGATTTTTTTTTTTGGCCATCCGTTACCGACTGCCTTCCCTAACAGAGAGCGAGCAGCTCTTAAAGCCAGAACTGAGGAGAGCGGTGGTGGTTAGCTTCCTTTTCATTACAATATTTTGTTTCTAAGTGTTTATTTTTACAGTTCCCTCTGATTTTTTTTTTTTTTTTAGGGCAAGCAATACTGGTTTCTCATTTAACATAGCGGTTTAAATTTCTTTAACAAATCACTTCGTTTAATTTTTCTTTTCCAGTGAGTTGATTTAAACACAAGGATTAAGTTAATAATAGTGCACGTGGTGCCAAGGGTAAAATAATTCCGCAGTCGGCACCAGAGTCCCCGAGTTTGGAGTAGGCTGATCAGTGACAAGCAGTCTCAGGGTTGGCCTCTGTCAGGGTTGCTGTTTGTTTTTTGTTTTTTTTTCTTAGGGTCGCTGGTTTTAACAGTTCTCTGCGGAGGTGATGGATGGGAGGGGAGGGGTCTCAGACCAGATGTTCAGATGACCCGACTCCTCAGTGCTGTCCAGTGGCCAATCCTTCTTTCTCCCTTCGTTTTCTCACTCGTTCTTTTTAGACAGTTGAGAAGTCTGTCCTCTAAAGCCCTTTCTGGAGCAAGCCTGAGTCCTTGAGATTGAAATGTCAGTCAGAGTGTTTAGTGAGCTCTTCACTCGCCCCACCCCGACCCCAGGGGCCTGCCCTGTGCTCCAGCGAATAGCTAGCTGGGTGTCGTCCCCAGGCCAGCAGACCTCGGCGAGCCCTACTGTGCGCCCTCTCGGCAGAGATTACAACTACCAGCCCTCGCCAGAGCTCCCAGAGAACCTCAAGTCAAGACAGAGCTGTAGCTCTTTAAACATTTGCCCTTTCCTCCCTTCATGATTCATTTATCTGCTTGCTTCTTCACTTAACACGCGTTTAACACATGCCTCCAAAGCCCCAGGCTCTCTTCTCGCTCTGGAAAGAGAGTGGTGGCTGGTGGAGGCCTAGTTAAGCTCACCCAAGCCATTGTGTGAGCTGCCAGCAAGCAGGCAGTGTTTAACTGCTGGCAGCCTACTCCTCGACTTAGTATTTCTGCGGTTGTTTGGAAGAGAACAGCAATAATAATATCAACCATAGCAGCACTAACAGCTCGTTTCTCGAGAGCTTGTTCTGAGCCCCACACCCAGTACCTCTGTGTGCTTTCCCTGGCTTAGTTCTCCAAGCAGCCCTCAGGGTAAGTGCGTCACTGTGTCTGTTATGCAGTGGAGGAAAATGAGACCAGAGAGGGTGCGTTATCCGAGGGCATGCGGCCAGCCAGCGGGGGCGCTGAGGCTGGGCACCCTGGGCAGCCCGCCTGCCTGACCACTTTGCTTCAGTGTCTGTTGTTCTCAATGGGCGGGAAACTGAGATCTGAGACAGTGAGTGACTTTCGCCGGGTGTCTTGCAGGTTGGTGGCAGGGGCAGCATTTCCAGCCGCTGTGCCTCTCCGCTTCCTCCCCGACACCACGCCGCTCTCGTGGGAGGTGGGATGCACCGCCTCCTCATGCTCCCTTCAGTCCTGGTGTCAGAGCTCGCTGGAAGGAGACGTTTAGCCAGGGAGAGCCAACGGTTACATAAGAGGACTGCCTTCCAAGTCTTAATGGGACCATTCGTTTTTAACCATTAAGTAGTTCAGAAATCATCAAAGCCAACTGCCTTCTGTGATCACCAAGCCCAGACTCTTGGGGAAAAGCAGTCGCTCATTCCTCCCTAATTCTGGATTTTAGCAAATGAACTCTGAATTTCTGTACTCCTCGGTTCAGTAACAAAAGCAGTTTTCCTCTTAGCCAACCCCGTGCCATGAACCTCCTTTCATTAGTCTCTCTAGGGTCCAGTATTTTACATGGACTTAGAGAAATAGGCATGAAAATCCCACACAACTTTCCCTGTGGAAGACCAGCAGGGCGAAGTTGTCCCTGGCCAGGCAGATGACAGCCCAGCACTCACAGGTCTGTGCATTCTGAGAACCGTCAGAAGCGAGTTCAGGTGTCGGTGACTGAGCTTCCAGAAAAGCACATGTCATGCTCTTCCTATCTCCAGCTCCCATCTTTGACTTTAAGGTCTCCTTGTGTGTAAGACATAATGGCAAACGAAGGAGAGGCTGCCCGTGCCGGCCCCATTCCTTTCTGCGCCCTTGGACTGAGGAGAGGAAAATCCCGTCCACTGAAGTGCCCCGCGGATGCGCGCACTTAGCAGGCTGTGCCTGCAAGCCCGCCAGGAGCCCGCGCTGCGCTTTTTACCGCGTGTGCCCCCTCGGTTCACGCCCCGGCCCGGCGTCCTCACCATTCCAGGGCCGGCAGCAGTGCTTGTGGCCCGAGCCTGGAGGAGGTAGAAACAGGTGTAAATGCGGACCTCTTTAGAAGATGCAGCTCATGGTACAGATGAGCCAGTCTCCTTCCACCTTCTGCCGGGAGGGCGGGTGGCTTCAGCCTCTTCTTGGGTATTCTTGGGTGGGTGGTGGCATGGGGAGGGGACTGAGCCTTTTCAGAATGAGCCCTGCTAATGGTGATTATGCAAATCATAATTCCTCTCTGACATTTGTTTATTCCGTGCAAGGCAACATGCTTGGCACTTACGCCCACGTTCTCTTTCTAATTCCTTACAGTCATCCCCAGGCATGACTCATTTTATCTTTGTTTCCAGTGGAAAGGCTCCAGCTTCTCACCGAGAGACCAACTCTCTTTCCTAACTTTAGCAAGTGGCAGATCCTGAATTGGAACCCAAGTCTGTCTGAATCCAAAGCAGCCCCGCTTCCTGTTCCACCTCACCTTTCAGGTGTTTTCTTCGGTGTGGATTTCTGGGTTGGTAGGAATTCCTGAGGACCAAAGTTACTCAGAAATTTAGGGGCCAGACACCGTTCAAGGCAACGGTATTCTGTTCTCTCTCAGTCTCCTTAAATCAGAAATCAAATAAGGTCAATGCCTCTTAACCTATATGTTTTCCTTCAGTTTTTTAATTTCTTTCTTTCTTTCTTTCTTTTTATTTAATGCAGCATATTTGTTTCAAGGACAGGTGTGTCCTCTAGAGTTTTCTGTGGTCTGTATTGCAGTGACTGCATCCCGGTGGTGTCATTCAGCTGGTTCTTTTGTCTTCTGTGTTTCCTGTGAAATGGTAGCCAACACTGAAGGCTTGGTCAAATTCCTGTTTAATTTTTATTTGGCAAGAGTGGTCGGTAGATGGTGGTGGTGTCTTCAAGCCAGTTTTCATGAAGCTCTACAGCCCCGACCGACCCACCCCTGCGCCCGCGCAGTCTGTCTGTCTGCTCGCTCCCCCTCGCCCCCCATCCCTCCTGTCCCTCTGCACCCCCTCTTCTGGGTGGTCAGCCCAGGAGGTCTCAGTGCTCCCAGGGCACTTCCCCCTAGCGTCAGTGGTGGTAGTGGTTGGCCAGTGTGTCTCAGGTCCAGTTATTTTGGGGCATTACTGGAAAGTTCCAAACCAAAGCCTGTGGTCAGTCCCAGCCAAACTTGAGTTTTGCAGGATATTTTTGTTGAAACCGCAGTCCTGGAGAGCAGCCAGCCTCGGTGCTCCTGCTGCCCGGCTGGTCAGGGCCTCCGTCAGAATGCGAAGTGCTCGGACCCTTCCTGACGATCCCCACCGAGTGTCAGGGTTCTCTGCAGGGGGCTCTGGGGCAGCAGGGTGTTGTCTGGGACGCCTCTGCACAGGTTCAGCCGTGGCGCTCACTGCTTAATCTACCGAGAAGCGTTCATTCTGAACAGGCCCTGTGACAACAGTTCAGGGGCTGCTAGCTTCTGTATTTCCTTTGTCAGATACTGTTCTATGGTTTGAGTTCTATGTATTCCTGAAATAATGGACACCTGGATTCCGGTTTTGAAATTTGAAGTTTCAGTGATGGCACATAATATACGAAATTTATTGCTTGACTTTCCATTACCAATCAGCTCTTATAATATTATCTAAGGTCTTTGACTCATCATAGAAATTAATGGAAGTTGATCATAAGATAATTTTAAAATAACACTTGTAATTCTAAAGATTTCTAGAACTTTGTTTTCATTGTGGATCTCTCCTTTTTCAACTTTCTATTTCTAGCAGAATTTAAGGAAATCAGGCTTTATTTTACTTAAAATACTTAAAATACTTTCACCTAAAAATTGGATAGTAGTGTTTAAAGAAAAATCAAAAGAATACTTTTTCAGTTTCCTCTTTGCTGTTTATACATTTGAGGGAGAAATCTTAACAAAGTTATTTATTTTCACTTTTTAGAACTTGAAAGTTCAGGACATTCAGAAAGTACTAATCCCAGATTTAATTTTCTTGGATTCTTATTGCCAATTTTGCTGTCTCCAGTCCTTCTACAGAAGTGGGTGGTCTATAAATTATAAATAAATCCCAAATTTTGAGGGCTAAATTACCCTGCAAGACCAACGTGTAAATTACAGCTTAATCTTTCTTCTTCTCCTCAGTTTGGTTTTAAGAGTAATGTTTTAGCCCATGTATCTCTGTTACTTTTTGCTCAACATGAGAAATCCATTTCTGGTTTGTGTAACAGAGTATCATGTTGCTTTGCTTTTCTGAACAGTTTGAAAACTAAAAGAAAAGAAAAACAGAGAGCTAGATTTTTTTTTTAGCTGTAATAAACTCTCTAATTCTAGATCTTAATTATGGTGGCTTATGAAAATTTTTTCAAAGTCTACAAGTTGATTTTTCCCCATCCCCTACATTTTCCACCTTGAGGTATTAAAAAATCATACTGTGAAGCATTTATGTCTAGAAACATCAGAGAAGGCTTCCATCCACAGTAGATGTTTTGCCTTCTGAAGCTTAACTCTTTAGGCACCAAATGTTCTTACATAATTCTATAAAAAAATATTTGTAAAGCAGATGGTATTCTGTCATCCCTTATTAAACAAAAATACGAATGCAGAGAGTGTAGTGCAGGAGTCAGTACACTTTTCTGAAAAGGTCCAGCGAGGAAGTACCTCAGACTTCTCTGGCCATAACATTATCTGTGTCAGTGGTTCATCTCTGCCTCTGTAGCCTGAGGGCAGCCATGGACAGTATTTACATGGATGAACATGTCTGTGTCCCAATAAAACTTTACTTCCAAAAGCAGAAAATGGGCTGGATATATCCAAGGGCCATAATCTGGCAGAATGTGCCCGTTACAGTGGAAAGAACAGAGTTTGGGGGGATTGATTGTGCTTCGATTTAAATCCAAGCTCTGCTGTTGACCAGCTGCGTGGCCTCAGGCCCTGAGGATTTTGGGGGCCTCACCTTACAGGTTCGTGTAAAGTAGGTTCTCCCACAGACTTTCCAGGTCTGTTGAGAAGAGGAGGCGCGATGCTTGAGATGAGCAGACACATCTCAGTGCACTGTGCCTGACTGTTCTCGTGTCTGTGTGTTCCGTCTTGATCCTTAAATTACTCGAGAGGCTTTTATGAACATGTCCAGTATGATACAATGGAAATAAGATAGATTTCTGCCCAAACAGGAAAAGAGGCTTAAAGGGGGCTAGTCAGACGTGATCGTAGAGGAAGTGTGGATCCAACCAGTAATATAGTGGACCTGGGGACTTCCCTGGTAGTCCAGTGGCTAAGACTCCACTTCCCAGTGCAGGGGCCCAGGTTTGATCCCTCATCAGGAAACTAGGTCCCGCATGCTGCAGCAAAGATCAAAGATCGTCATGCCACAACTAAGACTCGGTGCAGCCAAACAAGTAAGTACTTTTTTAAAAACTGGGCCTGGAAATGAGCTTTGAGATCCTTCGCAGCCAAGGCAAGAGAAGACACGAGCTTCACCTTGCCCATAAACTGTGTGCATGACCAGCCCTGAGCAGGAGCGCTGTTTCTGTGGCGGTGCTCCCCTATCACAGAACACTCAGTCCTCTGTGTACCCTTCCCCCTGCTCTTTGTTGCTCTTCACAAAGCCAGGACTCGAGGGGGTACTTCCCCATTCTCTTTTGGAGCAAATGGGTAGACTTTGCCATTGCTGCTATTGTTTCTCCTGGTTTTAGTCAGCTTTCCAGATGATTTGAGTGGCCTCAAGGGCAGCTTGCTTTGAATAAGTGAGAATTACAGTGGGCCACAGTGAAAATAGTTAACCTCTGTATTGTGAGATACCAAAGTACTCCATATGCCTCTTCTCCCCTCCTATTTTGGCTTATTTTTAAAAGTTTTTCCCTTCATGTCATTAATTATTTAGTGTTTACAGCAGTGCCAGGAACTGGGCTAGACACTGAAATTAAACCATTTGCCCTCTCGCTTCTCCTGTGCCTATCTTTCTCTTAAAATAGTCGTGAAGCTTAAGGATTTTTTTTTTTTTTATAACTTTGTGTAGTGCTGACTGTCTTCAAAAACATATCCTTACTGAAGAAGCATGGTTGTTAAATTAATTAAGAGCCATTTTGCAATTAAATGTGTTAGGGGAAAAAAAAAATTTAGTGAGCCTTTTTGCCATCATTAAAAGTCATCACTGCCAAGGAATACATGAAACTGTGTTTGAATTAACCACAGCGATGTTTGCAAAATAAACAGTTTTGATTTCCCAACAGAATTCTAGGTTCAGCCATCACTATCATGTTTCCGGAAGTCAAAGTGATATATGTTAATTGAAGACACAAATAAAACCTTCCCTTCCAGGAAGAATAAAATCCCAGCTTTGGAGAGTACATACGGTTACTCTGTGGTCGCCTCCTCCCTCACGCACCAGCCCACCACTGCACACATAGCCAATGTTAGGGCTTTAATACCAGCAAATAGGATGAACTTAGTTGCTGGTGTTCAACATCGATTACTTAAAGCACTGGACCAGAGCATAAGTTGGCAAAGTTTTTCTGTGAAGAATCAGATAAGTAAATATTTATATAAATGAGTAGCTATACCAATGTTTTTCCCTTCATGAACCAAATGGTCTCTGTAGCAGCCACTCAACAGTGTTGAGTGTCTCTTGAGTGTTGAGTGAAACTGTGGTAATGTGGAAGTGTAGCTACTGATAATGTGTAAATGATTGGGCAAGACCAGATTCCAATAAAACTTTATTTACAAAGACAGGAAGTGGGTTGGATTTGGGCTTTGGTCTGGGGGTTGTGGTTTGCTAACCTTTGGTCTAGATTCTCCTTGTCCCTTGAAATGTAACTCATTTGAAAAGCATCTTGCCTCATTATGAGAAACACATTCCATTTTTGGGTTTTCTTAAGTTTGGTCCAGATAAATCAGTATATATAGCCAGGGTTGTGGGCATGGTTCATTTCAGTTCTCTGAAGATAGCACTCTGTGTTCCTTAGAGGCTGAGAGAAGAGATAAGAGTTTGAATAGAACAGTGTGCTGTGCTGAGTTGTGGAAATGCCACTATACGGGAATGCAGGCCAACTAAGACAAGCAAGTATTATTTAAATAATGAAGACACCGAAGCCCTGCCTGGGACTTGGAACTACAAAATGATGATGGAGATAGTAATTGCTAATATTTATCACCTGTTTATTATGCGTCATGCACAGCTAAGCACTCATCTGCCATCCCAATTTATCCTCACAAGGACTTCATGGGGCAGGTCAAAAATTGTAGAAGAAAGGCAGTGTCTTATGATTCAGCCTAATATGATGCTCAACCACATTTCATAGATCAGGAAATCCGCAGGAGAGAGATGAAAGATCTTGACCCAGCTGATGCCAGCTAGTAGACTGTGAGACTAGAGCTGAGACCAAACTCTGCTCTGTTGCTGAGCTCCGCTCGATAGCAGTGTGGGAAATCAGAAAGCTCTGTCTCATTAGGAAATGCGTCATGTAGGACACGGTGTCTTTGAAGGAGTTTTGTCTTATTGGTAGGACAGATGGGAAGCCCTCCCTGCTGGGAAGGTGGTTAAGGTCACTTCAAGGTTGCAGGGGGTGCACCTTCCAGCCAGTTTCCTGTCATCAAGAGGAAATTGCGTTGCTGAAATACTGGTAAAATAGGTTAAACACCACTCACGAGAAGAGAGGTTCATCCCCTCAATGAAGTGGTCAGGAGGTGTTTCTCCCAAATACCTAGAAGGTGTCTGTCCCTGAAGTGTATATAAGCAGAAATGGTAGCGGTTGTCTCTACATTTACTCCAAGTGTCAATGTTCATTTCCCCTTAGCTCCTACTTGTTTTCCTAGTGACACTGATCTGGTAGACAGTGGGTGACCAGAGGGTCACTTTGCAATTCAGACATCTGAACTGCCAGAGTGGTCGCTCTCAAATGCAAACCCAGCCCTGATCCTTTCCTGCAAGTAAGACCCTTGGGTGGCCTCTGGAGGCTGGTCCATGCTGCTCCTTCATTTATAGATCAGATTGTCCCAGCCCTGCGCCTCTGTGTTCTGCTTCGCTGTTGAGCTTCTAAGTTGTGTCCGACTCTTTGTGACCCCATGGACTACAGCCTGCCAGGCTCCTCTGTCTGTGGGATTTCCCAGGCAAGAATACTGGAGCAGGTTGCCATTTCCTTCTCCAGGGGATCTTCCTGACCCAGGGATCGAACCCACGTCTCCTGCAGTGGCAGGCGGATTCTTTGCCACTGAGCTACCTGGGAAGCCGGAGGTGTTACAGGTTCTGCCTCCTGACTCAGGGCCTGTGCCACTGCCCCCCACCTGCCCCTGACCTGCTCGCTGGTTGATTCTGTCACATTCTCTGTGGAGCCTTGCTTTTCCCCTCCTCTTAGGTCCACACTGTCATTGGATTGATGAGTCACTTGTGGGAGCATCGACCACACACCCAGTCATCGGGCGTGGAGTACTTTGGGCATGCTTTTTTTATATATTGATTTTTCTTTGTTAGACTGAGCCCCAGAGAAGCAGAAACCTTGGCTAATTCATCTTTGTCTTAGCTCTGAGGCCCTGTTCCACACCTTAGTAACATGGTAACCTGGGCACATTCCTTCATCTCTCTGATCCTCAGTTTCTTCATCAGTAAAAGTGGGAGGTGACCGTAGTACCTTTGTGGGATGGTTGAAAGGTTTAAGTAACAAAGTGTTCATGAAATGTAGTACCTGAATACCTAGTAAAGATTTAATGCATTTCAGATCATAACATCATTTTTGTTGACATCATCATCCTTTTCAGGTGTTAATTTTACTTATTTTAATTATTTTAATTAAATTTTAATTAAAATTTTAATTATTTACTGCCATAGCGTAAGCTCCAGAAAAGGAGTGGATCGATGGGTGGGTGGGCAAGGGTGAGGGAGGGAGGGAGGAAAGGAAGGAAGGAGGGAAGGAAGGGCAACCAGAAGTGGAAACTCACTGTTGCACTGCTGACCTAAACTTTGATTTTAAGGCACCAGTTCTTAGCCATATGAAGCTCTTGCCTTGGTACCTCCTTGGGTGGCATGGAGGTTATATGTTAGAACGTCTTGGGAAGCAAATTATAAGGTAATTTTGCGTAATAGTTATTTCAGGTACAGAAAATTCAGCTGCCCTTCTAACCAGGAGTGGGCTTGAGCCGCATGAGCAAGCTGTTCTCAGACCCACACAGGCACGGACACAGGAAACTCGTGTTGTTAAGGTTAATGTCTGGTGACTCTCAGAGAACTCTTGGATTATGTAAGACTCAGAAAAAAAAAAGTGTCAGTGTCTGTGGTTTAAAATTGTATTTTCCAGCTTGGCTGGCGAATCTAACTCGGCGTTCCTCCTGATACCTTCTAACCACCCCCGTTGGCACATTGGAATTCTCCTCTCCCATAATTGACATGTTGGGAAGTTTTGTTTAAACCACACTGAAATTGCATTTTAATAACCGGGGGCCCATCTTTCTCCCCCCGACCCCCCGCCCCACCACCCCCAGTAAATTGTTGAGAAGTTAGTTCTTGTCAGCCCAAAAACTGGAATACACATTTGAAATACATCACCAGTGCTCCACTGTGGCAGCCGGCTGAAAATCCCCGAGGAAGATTATATTTTTAGTTGATCCACTTGTCACTGCACTGTGTTCTTAATATTGTGAGTCATCGGTTTTCTTCATTTTGTGAGAAAGTCCTCAATATCTCGTCATCCCGAGAAATACAGACAGAGCCTCTCAATTAGTGGCAGAGTTCTTCAGTCTGCCTTCTAAGCTTCAAGTGTCGTTACCGTTCAGTCACCGACTCATCATCAAACAGGTATTTGAGCTGACATTAAGGAGTAGTTGATAACCAGAAACTGAATGAAGAAAAAGGTGGTCTCAGAGGTACTGGTAGTGGGTACAAGAAGTGCGAGTCAACCAATGATAGAGGTTTGGGAGGTGGACCTCAGCAGAATGTCTCCGGCTAAAAGCACATCAGTGCCTAGATGTCTCAGATCAGCAGACTCCCGAGAGCATGTCCCCGTGTTCCCAGAGTGGCTTTATGTGGGACCAGGTGGAATCTAGTAATCCCTGCATAGAGGTCAGAGTATTTAACCAGTCTTAAATTCTCATATGCTAGGTTGCTTCTATATATTACCGCTGTTGGAAGCACTCTGAAGCTGGCCTATACATACTTCTTTTTGGATCTCTCATTTTCTTAAGATCAGTTCTTGGAAGAGCAGTACCCGGGTCAAAGCACATGAATATCTTTGAACACCACTGGCCTGTGACGTCAGGTTACCCGCCAGAAAAGTGACATGTAATTCTCATCTCTTGGTCAGACTAGGCAGCACTGTTAAGACCCGAAGTATTCTTTGTAAAACTTGCATCTATTTAACTGCAGTCAAAATGTTGTTAAACGTACAACATTTCTACTAGTCAGGGAGGTTCGTTTTTCAGTTGCTTTGCCCTGTCACCTGAACCCATCTCAGCCACGGAGAGAAGCCACTTCTCGGTGGGGGCAGGAGAGAGCTTCGCTTTCCTCCTTGATCGGGGTGGAAGCGTGGTGTTGCTCTGGGTCGCTGAGCAGTGGGCGGGGACTGAGCACTGGCCTGGCGGTCAGGGAGGCCCAGCCTTCCCCTGACCATCATTCCCTGGGTCAGTCTGAGCCTTGGGTGGTGGTGCCCTAGGCTGCTCCTCGGGTCTCTCAGTAGCAGAACCACTGCTGCAGCCCGTGACTCTCCTCATCTTTCTAGAACTTTCCCGACTCTGCTCTGACACAGGAAGCAGGGCCTGTGTGGGGCCTCCTCCCCCATATGGGGGAAGACTTCACACTAATCTTAGCCAAGAGCTCACTATGACCTTTAAAGACCTGGGCACCAAAGAGATTTCAGTCCTGGGCTCCTCAGGCCCATCTGACGCTCAGGTGTCTCAGACCAAGCTGACGTGCCTTTCCGCTCATCCTGTGGACGGGTTTTCCACGCCGAGTGGCGTTCTGCATCAGGTCCACTTCTGGTTCCTTTAAAGCTCATCCTCCCCAGTGCTGTGGGAAGCATGGGCTAGCTGTTCGGCACCCCCCGGGCCGGCCAGTGGCTTCCTGTCTCGCCTTTCACGTGGCATGGTTTTTGATGCAGTCACACTGGCCTTCTGTTTGGTTCTAAAGTGCTGCAGTCCACGGGGTCGCAAAGAGTCGGACACGACTGAGCAACTGAACTCAACTCAGCTGCCTTTATGATGTTTTTTTTAGGCAGATGTTAAAGCTACTTCTTATTGCTGTTTTGTGGGTATTTCTTTTGGTATTCTGTATACATGTTTTTTTATACGAGTTCTGTGGCCACCAAGATGGTGCATGCCTATTGTAGAATATTAGGGGGAAAGAAGGATAAGCATAAATATGAACATGAAAATTGTACAGTTTCCTGGCTCTCCATTAGTTTGTCTTTATTTCTTGAAATATTTTTACTGGGGAGATTTTCAAATACACACAAACAGAGAAGAGGTAAAATGGACCTTCCCACGTCTTTCACCCATCTTCTGTAAATATCAGCATACAGTTAGTTTTGTTCAGTCTATAGCCCCTTCTTCCTAGATTATTTTAACACAAATCTAAGATGACATAAATATCCATGAATATGCTGTGACTACCCCTCTATTATCACCACTGTCCATATTTTAGAATATTACCTTCTGGTTTTTTTTTTACTTCCAATAGAATTATAGGCATTCTATGTGAGGAGCATTAAATATGCATGTGTATAAATATATTTTTAAAATATTTTTGAAAAAATGTCTCATTCCCCAATATTTTCCATGGTAATTTAGTGGAGATAGTAAATTAGCAAAATAATACCTTAGTTTAGAGAAAGTATAGTGAATAATATGTCGAGGAATGAGACAGATTTTTTAAAAATTTTTACCTAATCTTTTAACAAATGGCTAAAATTCACAGGGTGAGAAATAAATTCAACTTGACATGGTAAAATTCTAATAATAGGCTGAAATAATGTCACAGACTAAAACCACATAGCTTTGTGTAACCTAGCAATTGTCTAAAAAACAAAAAAATGCACCCTTATTTTCTCTGGACTGACTCCGTCTAGCTTGAGTCCCAGTTTCCATCCATGAGGACCTTGTAGGAAAGAGGTGGACGGGCTGAGGGGCTGTGAACCACAGCTGCCCCTGTCGGGGGAGGAGGGAGAAGCTGGAGGTCATTTAAGTCATCCTGAGAATGTAGAGCAGTCTTCTCAGAGCCCAGGGAGCTGGCTTTATTTTTAATTCATGTTTGATTTATACACTTCACACTGCTTTGAAGTATACAGTTCAGTGGTTTTCAGTATGTTCCCATTCAAAAAGAAACTTCATCCCCGAACCATTTGGCGTCATCCTCCTTCCTCCCTCCCGCCCAGCTCCTTCCAGCTTTTGACAGCCATGCATCCTTCTGTCTCCCGCTTTGCCTGTCCTGCAGACTTCACGTGAAGGAGTCACGCAGGGTGGTGGTGTCAATGACTGGCTTCTCTCAGCCATCGTTGGTCAGTCTGTCATCTTCATGGCTGAGTAGTGCTCCACCGTACGGGTAGACCGCACTTTGTTTATCATCAGCGGATGGTTGTGCGGGTGATGTCCACTTTCTGGCTGCTGTCAGTGATGTTACTGTGAACCTTATGCTTCTTCATTCTGCCCCATCCCCTGCCCCGGGAAGATTCTGTGATACTCGGAGGCTGAAGGTGTCAGAAGCTAGGCTGGCGGGGACAGTGAGACCTCACTTTGGGGAACAACATTCCTCCCAAGACCCTTTCTGAGCCCCTCAGAATGTGTGTCCCCTGGGACAGGCCCAGTGGTCTGTAATCACTAAGGAAGCAGGTCCCCTGGGGAGAAGTTTTCCAGAGCACACCTCTCATGGCCAACAAGAGGCTGAGTGACCCTTGTCTGGTTTAAGAAGAGGGCGTTAGCACAGAGTGACAGCCCAAATCCAACTTGGGCTCAATTATTTTGTAAAGCTCTTTGTTGATCTGACCTCCTGAGACCCAGGGAGTAATTCTAACCAATCAGTGCTGGCTCCCCTTTGGCACCAGAGTCCACTTGCTTTACAGCTGATGACAGAGGGGGCCACACGGCTCCCCATCTGAATTAATCCTCAACTCTGGGGCCGCTTCTGCTGTTCCCTGGCCAGGTTGTATTTCTTCATTAGCCGTTCCCAGGGCCCAGGGAGCCCCAGAGGGTGTCAGAGCACATTAATTTTTATCATAACGTGGAATCCTTCGGGTCTGAATGGCAGCACACAGCTGTCAGGGGCTTTCTGCACTCCGTTACAGCCCCATATATCTCTAGGCAAAACAGGAGAGGGCCCTCATTGGCACGGGGATGTACAAAATGCATGAGGCGTTTTTATTGTTTGAGTGACTTGACCACGTGCTTCAGCACTCTCCCCAGGTAATTTTTCTTTTTTTCCTTTTGTCCATGTAAGCCCACCTCTGCCACCCCGCATCACTTCTTCCCTTCACTGTAACTGCAGAAGGTATTTTTAAAACAAGCTCTCTGCATAATGGTAATGAAATCATCACCTGGTACCTGGAGCTCTTCTATAAATATATAAGAGATGAATATTCCCATGGTTTTTTCTTTTTCCAGCAGAATGGATGCCTCCACAGTATTGCAGGAGTCTGTAAATAATGACTTTGTAATGCTCAATAGGACATTCATGTCCATAAAATATAATTTTAATTTGAAGGAATGCTGATGGATTTCTGAAAGGCTAGTTATTTCTGTGTTGCCTTTATTTTCCCCACTTATCAGCTGAGTAGAATTTTTAGAGGGATGTATCTGACTTGGAGAAGATGCCCAGACGTTAGTTTACTAGTGAAAGTGAAAGTCGCTCAGTTGTGTTCAGCTTTTTGTGACCCCATGGACTGTACAGTCCATGGAGTTCTCCAGGCCCTTCCCTTCTCCTGGGGATCTTCCCAACCCAAGGATGGAACCCAGGTCGTCCGTATTGCAGGCTGATTCTTTACCAGCTGAGCTACCAGAGGAGTGCTGTCAGCAAATGCCAGGACCCCCTCTGCATGAGCAGGCACTGTATGGTGTGGCTATAAGGACCCCCCACAGAGAAGTCCTAGAGGAGCCGGTTTCTCAGTTCTAAGAGTCAGTCTGCGCTTCACTGGAGTAGCATGTGATTACTGCCGGCTCTAATCCTTCCCTCAGTGTCCTGGATAACTCTGATTTCTTAGTAATGGGTATCGTTTAATAACCCCCACTGCTGGGCAGCCTTGTTGCATATGAGCTCTGTGAGCTACAGAGCAGAGTTTACCAAAATTCACATTTTACCACTCATGTGTAAGATTGTTATTGTGGTTCAGTTGCTCAGTCTTGTCTGACTCTTTGCGACCTCATGGACTGCAGCACACCAAGCTTCCCTGTCCTTCACCATCTGCCGGAGCTTGCTCTGACTCATGTCCATTGAGTCGGTGATGCCATATATCAGATGGACAAATACTGTATTAATCTTAACACATACCAAATTTTAAAAACCCAAACCAGAGCAGCAACTGACTTAGCTGATATTTTGCCAATGTACAAGGCTGAGAGATACAGATGAGTTGGTTTACAATGTTTTAAAAAAGTAGAACATGCAAGTGTTCTATAAATTGGAGAAAAATTAGGAAAGTGGTACGTAAATGATTATGTCATGGATTATGCTGATAAAGAGACTCTTTGGGTTAAAAAAAAAAACAACACAGTACTGACTGTATGCATGCAGTGCTTTAAAAAACAAGTGAGAATATGTGTGCGCGAAGATGCGGAGAGCTTTCATGGTGATACTTAATTTTGAAGGATTCTGTAATTCGAGGACCTTCTGGTGTGTCAGGCACGGTGCTGAGTGTTGGAGTACAGGGGTGACCACATGCAGGCTCAGTTCTTCAGGAGCTTCTGGTCCTTGTGGTGACTTCTTTCATGTTGTGTGTGAGAAACTATGGGTCATAGAGGAAAACAACCTCAAAATAATGCCTTAAAGACTTAAATATAAAAACATGACACCATAAACTCCTAGAAGAGACCATAGGCAAAACATTCTGTGATATAAATTGTAGCAGTGTTTTCTTCGGTCAGTCTCCCAGGGCAATAGAAATAAAAGTAGAAATAAACAAATTGGATTAAGTGCCATTGGTGGTGTAATTATCCAATTGATGCTTCTATTTTTTCCTAGAAAGCCCTCTCTGAAGAGACTATGGTGCTTCCCCTATGGCTCAAGAGTAAAGAATCCGCCTGCAATGCAGGAAACACAGAAGGTTCTCTCCCTGGGTTGGGAAGATCCCCTGGAGAAGGGAATGGAAACCCACTCCAGTATTCTTGCCTGGGCAATGCCCCCGACAGAGGAGCCTGGTGGTGTATAGTCCAGGGGGTCACAAAGAGTCAGACACAGCTGAGCAGAGCAGTGTGTGCATTCCTGTTGTACGTCTCTCCCCCACTTCAGAATCGGTAAGGGTAAAAGTGTGCTTCTGGGATTGCATCTGTGTAGATGGGAAATATATATTCAAGATAATGAAAAGGAGGCAGAAATTTAAGGAAACACCAAAAACAAGAGTGTTGCCATTTCCTGTTAAGTGTGTGTACTGATGTTCTGGAATTCACTATAAGAAGTTGTAAATGGTGCATGAAATGAAAAATTCCTGATGATCCCTGGGGAAACACCCTGCCCTCGGCTCTTTTCCTGCTGATTCATTCAGATTATTTCCTCTTTTCCAACTTAAAAAAGTGTGGCTAGGTTATCTTGACAGCAGAATCCACTCTGGGTTAATTATTTTAAAATTTGATGATGTCCTTCACCGTCTTGAAGTATGCAAGTCCTTTTTTAACATTTAGCAGCGCACCAGCTAGATGGTCACTGACTCCCTGAGCTGATGTTGAGTTCATGTGTTCACATTTCTCTTATTTTACTTACTTTATTTCCTTTCATATTTATTCAGGATCTCGTCTCCCAGAGATATTGAGTAAAGGCATGGAAAATGATATATAGGTATTTTCTAAATGTCAGGACAACTATACAGATATTTCATGTCTCTACATTATTGTTGGATGTTATGTCCCCAATGTGTAGTCCAAGGTCCAGAAAACAGGCAGCTTAAAAAAAAAAAAATGCCTGTTTCAGGTACCCTCTTTCTCATGGCTGGTGCTGGGCATTTTACATTTTTCTCTAGTTCTCACAGCTATCAAGCAAAGTAAGTATTACTTTTTAAAAGTGAAGTTGCTCAGTTGTGTCCAACTGTTTGCAACCCCATGGACTATAGCATACTAGACTCCTCCGTCCATGGGATTTTCCAGGCAAAGGTTCTAGAGTGGGTTGCCATTTCCTTCTCCAGAGGATCTTCCCGACCCAGGGATTGAACCTGGATCTCCCATATTGCAGGCAGACGCTTTACCATCTGAGCCACCTGGGAAGCCTTTATTTTTTAAAGAAATATTATTTATTTGATTGTACCGGGTCCTAGTTGTAGCATGGGGGATATTTCATTACGGCATACAAACCTAGTTGCAGCATGTGGGATCTGGTTCCCTAACCAGGGATTGAACCCATGCCCCCAGCATTGGGAGTGGGGCGTCCTAGCCACTGGACCACCAAGGAAGTCCTTATTATTTCTTTTATTTCCTTGTGCATTTGAGAATCTGATGATATATTTATGTTTTCTAGTGCATTCCAGTAAATAAGCATTTTTTAAAGTTTGCCTGTGTTCCACCTGAAGTCATCCTGAATTTTACTAGGGGCATGAACACCACAGTTTGGGCAGTTGAGGTCTTGGTGGGTCACTTGGTGGAGGCTGAGGCACCTTCCCTGGGTTGGTGTAGTTGTAGAGGGAATTACTATGGTCACTTTTATGCTGTCATCCTGGAGCTCAAAATAAACCAGCCCTTGTTTCTTTTCTTTTCTTTCTTAATTTTTTTTTTTTCAGCCCTTGTTTCTGAAGCAAAGATCCACTTTGGAATTCTATAGTAATTTCTTTTTTCCTCTTCCTTTTCTGGAAGTAAAGGACAACTGAACACTAGGTCAGACTGATCAACAGTTGCTTTTGGGATTTTGCATCCTCAGGCCCTCTCTCTTGAATTTCAGAGTATTTCCAAATAGTATGAATTCCTGCAGCTCACTGGAGAGATGCCCCAGATGGTGTGCCCTTCTGTTTCAAGGAGGAACTGAAAAGAATTTCCCTTTACATAACATTCCACTTAGCTCATTCTTCTGCTGTGCCTGAACTGGAGTTCCCCAAAGGCACAGTTGTGTTAACATTCTACGGGGTGTTTATTTAACCTGTGAGAGTCTGCCTCATTTTGGGGGCACATGTTACAATTCAATTTACAAATCTTCACTGTAACTCAGCCCCGTGATGGCTCCTCTCAGGTTCTTTTTATTTTTATTTATTTATTATTATTTTTTAGAGGGCTTATTTCTCTGTCTCAGGCAGTGACCTCTGATTCTCTGGGTCTTATTTCTCTTTCTGTTCCCTTCCAGGCTTCTCCAAATTTAATTTCTAACCTGGTCCTGTTCTTGTTGTTGTTTTGGCATCTTTGAGATCTTAGTTCCCTGACCAGAGATCAAACCCAGGCCACCTGTCGTGGAAGCTAGGGCCTTAACCACTGGACTGCTATTGGATTCTCAGGCTCTTTTTAAATGCCTTTCTCATTTCTCAGATTTGAAATTATGTTATCTGATTCTTAGGTTTCTTGAGACAAAATCAGTTTGGTCTTGTCTCCAAAGCGTAAGTAACTCTCTTTATTAATCAGCTAGAACAAACACACTTTTCCTGTGCTTTCTTCTGCCATCTCTCATGTCATAATTGTTGTAAAGTGTGGCTGTGTCATGGCTTATAGACGAAATGGCATTGGAGAAACGGCCTTGATTTAGATGAAGCATTCTGGTCTGTACGCCAGGCTTCCTTCTTACCTGAGGGACGACCCTGAGAACAAGCAAGACCCCGCAAACAAAGCGTGCAAGACCCTGAGAACAAAGACCTCCTGATTGCTGACAGTTGTCTCCTGGAAGAGAGAACAGTTGTCCCACGGCAGTTGTGGCCTCTGGTGGAAAATGTTATGTAATATAGGAATGGACAAGGCCCAAACAGAACTGTAGGCCAGGCTCCGGGAGATGCTGCCCCTCGGAAGCTGACGTTCCATGTACAATCAGCATGTGAGACGCCCTGGACTTGGGTTGTTGCCAGTTACTCATGAGCCTTCCTAAGAGTCGGCATTGTGCAGCCTGGCAGTGGGTGTTTGTGGAGGATGCCGATGGGTTCTTGGCCCCCGGTGGGTCAGTATTCCTGCGAACTTGGTTCCTTGGAAGGGCCTTGAAGCCCAGGGAACTTGGGAAACAAGTGTACTTGACTTCCGTTACGTTCACCAGTTTTCATGTCATCTCCTCTCAGGTGCTCGGCGCTCTGCAGATGGCCCCAGAGATCCAGAGACCGCTGGGGCCAAGTGATGCCGTTAGTGTACACACGCCACGCGCCCCGGGGTGTGGGCAGAGCTGTGAGAGACACACAGCACACTGGTTTTCCTCCATTGTAATATTTCGGGGTATTTTAGGTATGCTGAAATTCACCCGTTTAGTCATGTGGTTCAGTGAGTTGTGGCGAGTGTGCGCGCGCGCGCACACACACACACACACACACACACAGAGTCATGGAGTCACACACACACACACACACACACACACACACACACAGAGTCGTGGAGTCACACAGTCAAGATATGGAGCAGTTCCTTCACCCACTCAACTGTCCCTGTGCCCCTGCGAAGTAATTCTCACCCCTTACACCCAGCCCCTAGCAACCACTGAATTTTTTTTTTCCCTGTCCCTAGAGTTTTGTATTTTCTGGAATGTTATTTAAATGGAGGCATTCCATATTTAGCTCTTTGAGTCTGGCTTCTCTCATGTAGCATGGTGCATGTATGAGTTATCTGTTGCTCTTAAATTACCCCCAAAACATAGTGACTCCAAACAGCAAATGTTTATTACTGCACTCTATTAGGTTTCTCTTGCTATTGTAATAAATTACCACAAACATATTGGCTGAACAGAAAGCATATCCGGTTGTAGGAATGTATATTCCCACCAGCTTTATACAACATAATGAAAATAGAATAACACTATAAAAATCTGCTAATTCTAAAGGTAGAAAATTAATTTCTCCTTTAAATTTTTGCTACTGGTAGAGTTTACCACATTATATCTCATTCTGGTTATTGGTGATCTAGTTTTGTGCATTTTTAAAATGTCTTCATCAGTTTCTCTGATTGACTCTTAGAATGTGTTTCATCTGGTCCCAGTATCCATGATGGATCAAGTAAGAAAGAAGTCACAGGTATTAGGGCTTCCCTGGTGGCTCAGCAGTAAAGAATCCACCTACAATGCCGGCGATGTGGTTCAGACCCTGGCCTGGAGGAGGCAATGGCAACCCACTCCAGTATTCTTGCCTGAAAAACCCCATAGACAGAGGAGCCTGGTAGGCTATAGTTCCTGGGGTCTCAAAACAGTCGGACATGACTTCATGACTAAACAAAGCAATGCACAAAAGCCAAAGGTGGCCAGACTCGGTGTGGGCTCTTGCAGTGACTAGAGCTGAAGGCACCAGAAGCAGAAACAAGGAGTCACAGCGGTTGTCTGAGCTCGAGTTCCCTGGAGACCAGACTTGGGGGGGCGTCTGCTCACACGATTTACTGGGGGAGTGCCCTGAGGAGGAGAGTGAGGGGCACGGGTTGTGTATAGGTGGAGACTGACCCGCAGGGAGCTCTGGAGAGTGGATCCCAGAGCTGGTCCTCTTCGTTAGGAGAGCATCTGGGTGTGGGGCATGACTTTCCAGGTGTGATGGCACCCATCACTCAGGGACGATTTTCTGGACAAGGCAGGGCTCTCTGCCATTGGAAGTGGGTACACCAGGGCCCATAAATGAGATATATCCTGACTATCACACTTCCATTGGACAGGTAGGGGATTGGACAGATACTAATAGTAGCTGAAGGCTCTAGAGTTACTGGCTTCTCCCCACGGGAGAAGATGGGGTAACACACGTTAGCAACGTTTTCATCCTCAGGTGACTGGCTGGAGAGTATCACCCTCTGCGGAAATACGGGTGTCAGGAAAGCGGGGAGGACTTGGGGAGAGGAGGTGAAGAGTTGAGGTTTAGGGTGGGTGAAGATGAGGTCCAGAGCTTGGGAGGGGTGTCAGCTGGTGCTATAGGCGTGAAGTTCACCTTGATATGAGTGTTGTTTGGAGTCCCAGCCTGGATGAAATTGCTGTAAGGATGATAGTTTAGACTGAATCAAAGGAGGTTGGAGATGGAACTCTGGTTGAAGAGGAAGGTCTGGAGGAGGCAGAAGTTGAGGCAGTGGTGGCATTAGGAGGAGGTCCGAGAATAGCCTGTGTCTTGGAATCTGAGATAGCGAAGAGGAAAGGGAACTGGGGAGGAGCCGGGGCCCTTGTGACAGAGAAGTCCAGTTTCAACAGAGGGGAGGTTGTTGGGTGCTGAGACCGAGAAACCATCGCTTCCCAGGCCTCCTTGAGAGGTCCTGGGCAGTGGTGCGGCAGAAATCAGTCACTTTGGTGATGAGAGATTCAGACGAGGGAGGAGATTCTGAATGGAGATGAATATTTCAAAACCATGGATGGTCTGTAAATGGGAAGAGAGAGACTTCGTGTAACTTGAAAAAGCCCCAATGTCAACTAGACATTTCTTGCTCTCTCCGTTCGTTCCTTTCGTTCATTTTCTTAACCATTTTCTTTCCTGATTTTTCTCCTAATTACTGGTCTGAGCAGTCTATTTAGCCTGATGGGCAGCAAGAATGAGTCAATAGAGAGGTTGAAGAGGCCAGAAAGATGGGATCGTCAGTGAATGGCAAGCTTGAGGGCTGCACATCTGCCATTAAATAATGTTTTATGTCACTTATTCCTGAATTTTTAAGGAGGAGGAGAGCAGGAAGAAAATGTGGAGATCAGCTGCCTAAAGCTTTTGGGCTCCGACTCCTTTCTGTGTATTGTCAGCATTCACTGCTCCTTCCAGTGGGAAGTCTCACTTAAGGCTACTGTGGCTAGAAGCCTTGGCCCATGGTCATTCCCACTGATGACAAGTAGCCACACCCACTGGTAAATCTCTGGAACTCCACCCTCTTTACCATGGAGCAGTACTTCTCTGGTCCAAGGCATGTACTGTCCCTGGAGGATGAGACCGTGCGCTCAGAGAATGCCCAGAGAAGTGTCGGCGGGCGTGCCCTGACTGCAGAGAAGCAGCAGCACCCGCTGTCCTGGGAGCTCCAGGTCTGTACACACAGAGAGCAGCCCTGCAGGTTCCCACCCACCCTTTACAGACCAGAATCCATCAAAGAAGAAGAAAAAAATCAGTCCTTGAAAATGCTGACTAATAGCATCAACTTTGGAATGGGAATGATACTATTTTTGTTTTCATTCTGTCTTTATAGTTTGAACTTTCCTTTTGATAGTCTGTAAATATTCATCATCTCAGAGCCTTTTGAATCGCAGTGGCTTTTAGTCGAAACTGAGCAAAATGTGCCATTTGAATAATAAAAACCTCATTAAAGTGAGGTGAAAGGAATTCTTTTCCTTTTGTACAAGCCAATTAAGTGTCTTTACAATTAAAAAAAAAGTCTAGCACTTTATAGTTTCATATTCCATAAGCCTGTTTTTAATTAATAGAGGGGACAAGCTTTAGGTACGCAGTATGTATTTTGCCTCTGGTGTCGTGCAATTAACATTAATGAAGCGTATTTTAAATTTGGTGAAAGAGCAAAGGGTTTCCCAGTCCTCTGTGGGCTCCTGTGTCCAGACTGAGGTCTTAGGTGGCAAGTTCCTTTGTTTGATGTTGTGTGCATTTCCTTGAGCCAATGCGTAGGCTTGGATAGAGGTAACTACAGGAGGTGTTGTTACTGAGAAATGTGCTGCCAGCATCCCAAATACCCAGCCCGTCTTCAAGATAAGGAAACTCTGAAAAAAAAAAAAAAAACAATCAGCTGTGAAGAGTTTTATTTTTTCTTGTGGGTAAAAAGGAAGGGTCTAGAAACAAAGGGAGTGACGGCCCCTGAACCTGGCAGCTTCCTTGCGAGATCCTGGGTATTTGCCCGGCACATCTTTGGGTGGGGTGTGTGCTTCAGTTCTCATTCAGCACGTAAGTATAATGACTGAGCTAGAGTTTCTCTCAGCACTTCCCTGTAGCCATTCTAGGGAGCTTATCTAATAAAGTATTGAATAGTATTCTTGAAGTTAGATGATTTTTTTTTTTTATTAGTTGGAGGCTAATTACTTCACAACATTTCAGTGGGTTTTGTCATACATTGACAAGAATCAGCCATGGGTTTACATGTATTCCCCATCCAGATCCCCCCTCCCACCTCCCTCTCCACCCGATCCCTCTGGGTCTTCCCAGTGCACCAGGCCCGAGCACTTGTCTCATGCATCCCACCTGGGCTGGTGATCTGTTTCACTATAGATAATATACATGCTGTTCTCTCGAAACATCCCACCCTCGCCTTCTCCCACAGAGTTCAAAAGTCTGTTCTGTACTTCTGTGTCTCTTTTTCTGTTTTGCATATAGGGTTATCGTTACCATCTTTCTAAATTCCATATATATGTGTTAGTATGCTGTAATGTTCTTTATCTTTCTGGCTTACTTCACTCTGTGTAATGGGCTCCAGTTTCATCCATCTCATTTCATCTTTTTATATGTTATATTTCATTCTCACTCACTTATGTGCGTCTTTATTTATTTTACCTGTTTCTGATACTTCACCTGACCATAGGAAATCTGCTGCTAATCGCTTTTTTCCTAACCATAAATGGAGATAATAACACACGTCATCTAGGGTTCTGACATACAGAAAGCTCTTAGTAAGTGTTTAACCCATATTTAACATTCAAAAAAGAAAAAAAATAGCAACTCTGAAAATGTAGACCAAATATTTGAGATGCAACCTGAAAGGACCACATATCTAACTCATATGTTCACTTCTCACTCTTACCCTTTCTCCTAAGATTTTTTTTCTAGTGTACATGGCCTTATTTAAAAGCATGGGTTATTCTGGCTACAGATGAGTAAGTTCTACTTTGAGTTGAAATGGATGTGATGAATGTTGTAGGTAGACCAGATGCCTCAAAGCATTTTTGCCCACCTCTACAAACAACAATTGGGCTTCTCTGGTGGCTTAGCTGGTAAAGAATCTGCCTGTAATGCAGGAGACCTGGGTTTGATCCCTGGGTTGGGAAGATGCCCTGGAGAAGGGAACGGCTACCCACTCCAGTATTCTGGCCTGAAGACTTCCATGGTCTGTATAGTCCATGGGGTCGTTAAGAGTTGGACACTACTGAGCGACTTTCACTTTTACTTAAGAGCAATTGGGCTGTTGAGGGGCTGTGAATGGACAACTGTAGTGGGCATCATATGGGAAAAACAGATAATCATCTGTTATCAAACGCCCATGATCTCTACCACATCACCACATTTAGGTTTTATGTAGGTGATGAGTCAGAAATAAATCAGACAACAGAGAAAAATAAACGATTTCCCTATGAGACTTCCATAGCTCAGTGATAATAAGGTTTGCATGAATACCTTTTTTAGAAAAGAAGATCTAAATGATTATAAATACACTCATACTCATGGAATAGAAGACAGTATTGTTAAGATGTCCATAATCCCCAAATTAACCTACTAATATAATGCAAACTGTGTCAAAATTGCAGCTGAAGTTTTTGTAGAAATAGAAAAGCCAATCCTAAAACTTTATACATGCTTGTAAAGGACCCTGAATAGCCAATGCATGCTTCAAAAAGAACAAAGTTGGAGGCCTTCTATTTCCCACTCTCAAAATTTACTGCAGAGCTTCAGTAATGAAGACTGTGTGGTCCTAGCATAAGCATAGACATACAGATAATAGGATAGAGTCAAGAGTCCATAAATAAACTCTTAGAAGTGGTCAGTTGGTTATCAGCAAGAATGCTAAGATAGTTCAGTGGGGGAAAGAACAGTCTTTTCAACAAATGATCTTAGAACAGTTGGATGTTCACATGCCACAGAATGAAGTTAAATGACTTGTAAATTGCTTATAAATATATAAATTCACTATATATACAAATTAGCTCAAATGGATCATAGACCTAAATGTAAGAGCTAAAACTGTATAAAACACTTAGAAGAAAGATAGTATATTTTTGTGATGCTGGGTTAGGTAGTGGTTTCTTAGATATAAGCCCAAAAGCACAAGTGGCCCCCCCCCCAAAAAAAATATATATGTAAATTGTGTTTCATCACAATTTAAAACTTTTATGTTGTCAGTGATACCATCAGGAAAGTGAAAAGACAACACAGAGAATGAGAGAGAAATTTTGCAAATTGTCTGATAACAGACTCCTATCCAAGATATATAAAGAACTTTCATAAATCAATAAGATAATTACCTCCATTAAAAATTGGCTCAGCACCTAAATAGACAACAGGTGTTTCTCCAAAAATATAAATTGCCAGAAAATACATAAAAACATGCTCAGCATCATTGGCCTTTAGAGAAATGCAAATAAAAATACACTGAGGCACCACTTTATACTCACTAAGGTGGCTTAAAAAAAAAAGATAATGACAAAAATTGGCAAGAATGTGGAGAAATTGGAATTGTAATGTGTTGCAGTTAGAAATGTAAAACGGTGCAGCCACTCTTTGGGAAACAGCCCCACAACCCCTCAAGAAGTTAAGCATAGAATTAACCATATGACCCAGCAGTTCCATGTCTACATATATACTCAAGAGAAATAAAAAACATATATTTCCACAATAACTTGTAACTGACTATTCATGGCAGTAATATTCACAGTAGCAAAAAAAATGGAAAAAGCTGGAATGTCCATCAAGTGGCAGATAGTTCAGTGAAAACATGGTATGTCCATACAGTGTGGGTTTTGGCCACAGAAAGCAATGAAGAACTGATAACCTGGGACAGCATGGATGAACCTTGGAAACGTTACATGTAATGAAAAAAGCTAGCCACAGAAGACCACATACTGCATGATTCCATTTATATGAAACACCCAGGATAAGCAGATCCATCAGATAGCAAGCAGATTAATGGTGTCTTGGGGATGGGAGTGGTTAGTGACTATTAATGGATATGGGTTGCTTTTTGGGGATATGAAAACATTGTAAAATTAACATGTGATGATGTTTGCACAAATTATGAATATATTAAAAACCATTGAATTGCACACTTTCAAAAGGGTAAATTGTATGCCTTGTGAATTGCATCTCAGGAATTTTTTAAAGAAATCCATGCATATTAAAAAATTTGGACAATAACAAAAACCATAAAAAAAGAGGTAAGCAATCTAACAATATCCTACACATGCAGAGCTAACATTTTTCTGTACTTCCTGTTTTGCTGCCTGAATGTATAAAAATCTTTTTTTTTTTTTTTTTGGTGGGGGAGGGATATGCATCAGACATATAACATTTAATTTCCTGCTTTTTAAGTTGACTTGAGAAGTTTGGGAATCTCTGACTTAATCATTGCTGATTATCTAATCTCTGCTGTTGAATTTTAAGTTGTTTCTAGTTCATATACAATTTAATAATTCTACCTCATATATATATATATATATATATATATATATATATAATTATTACTCACCCTTGAGGATGAATCTTGGAAATTGTACTAGTTTGCTAGGGCTGCTGTAACAAATTTCTGCACACTTGGTGGCTTACGGAAAAGCAGGAATTTAATTTATCCCAGTTCTGGAGGCCTAAATTCTGAAAGTGAGACGTCTGCAGGTGGTCCCTCCTGGATGCTCAGAGGGCAGGTCCAGTCCACGCCCCTCACGAGCTTCTGGTGCCGTGGGCACTCATCCACCCCCCTTTCTCTGTAGATGCATCTCTCCGGTCTCTGCCTGTCTTCACAGAGTCTTCTCTGCATGCCTTCTGTCCTTCTCTTCTTTTGTAAGAACACTTGTCAATAGCACTGAGTTTTCCCTTATTCCTGAGTGATCTCATCTCAAAATCCTGAACTTAATTAACATCTGTAAAGACCCTTTTCTCCAATAAGGTCCCATTCACAGGTTCCTAGTGAACCTATCTTTTGGGTCCACCATTTAATCCATTACAGAAGCAGCGGCATATGGAGTGGGTAGCAGGTGGCTGTAGGAACCCTCTGCCCATGTGTAGGCAGAATGGAGGACAGAGTGAAGTAGGTCAGAAACAGCAAGGCAAATACTGTTTATTAGCACATCTATATGCAATCTAGAAAGATGGTACTGATGAATCTGTCTGCAGGGCAGGGATAGAAACTCAGACATGGAGAGCAGACTGTGGACACAGCAGGGAAGGAGAAGGTGGAACAAACTGAGAAATAGCACTGAAACCTGTGCATTCCCGCGTGTAAAGCAGGGACTTAACGGGAAGCTGCTCTGGAATGCCCGGAGCGCAGCCGAGTGCTCTGCGGGATGAGGGGGAGGGCGGGGACGTGCGTATACCTGTGGCTGGTTCACGTTGATGTGTGGCAGGAACCAGTGCAATTTTGTCATTATCCTCCAATTAAAAATAAATACATTAAAAAAGAAAAATAACAGTAATAAAATTACCAAACATTACTTTGCTTTATATTGTCATCATTCAGTGGAAATTCTGAAAATTATCAATGATGAAGTATTTTCCTTTAGAGGTACGAGTTGCTATCCTTTGAACACCCCCCAACCCCCGCCACTTCCAGTGTACCCCATTGCTTGGAAACAGGATTACCGGGTGAAATAATGTAGATATTTCTAGTTCTCATGAGATAATGAAAATATTAACACATGATTTAAGTATTCTCAACTTAATATCCATGGCATGGGAGTATATAGTCTTACCAGCTTTGTACAAGATAATGTAAATATAAATAAGTCTGCTCATTTAGTAGGTAGAGGAAGCACAGATTGAGATAGATGGTAGAACCTGTACTCCACGCAGGGTGACCAGCTCATCCCAGTTTGCCCAGCACGGTCTCAGTTCTGGCAGTCAGAGTCTCGCGGGCCAGGAACCCCGTGGTCCCCAGCTGCTCAGCACAATCGCCCACTGGGAGTTCAAGCTCTTCCCCAGCAGAACTGTCTCAGACGTGACATTCCCAGCTGTCCCATTTCCAGCTGCCTGTAATCTGCAAGATAGTGAGGAATGGTTATTCCTGGGGGGGCGGGGAGCATGGATCTCCTTGGTTTCAGAGTGTTTATTTCTGCGTAACACTGGGATGTTTTATTTTTCAGGTCACTTCACGTGCTTGTGTGCAACGCAGCTGTGTTTGGGCTCCCCTGGACCCTCACAAAAGACGGCCTGGAGACCACCTTCCAGGTGAACCACCTGGGCCACTTCTACCTTGTCCAGCTCCTGCAGGACGTCCTGTGCCGCTCAGCCCCTGCCCGGGTCGTTGTGGTCTCCTCGGAGTCCCATAGGTGGGTTAGAATTGGACGTTCTTTTCACAGGCACCCTTCCTTTCACCAGCTGATGGTCCCCACCCCCAGGCTCGCTTTCTGTTTTTTTTTTTTTAAGTTTTTTGAAATACATGATTTTATTTATTGTTGGCTCTGCTGGGTGTTTGCTGCCGCGCGGGCTTTTCTCTGGTTGTGGCGAGTGGGGAGCTCCTTTTTAGTTGCGGTGCTCAGGCTGCGTGCTGAGGTGGCTTCTCTTGCTCACGGACTCCGCAGCACGCCGGCTTCAGTGGGTGCCTCGTGGGCTTCAGTCCTTGGGACTCCCAGGCTCTAGAGCACATACTCACGAGTTGCGATGCACGGGCTTAGTTGCCCCAAGGCACGTGGGATCTTCCCGGATCAGGGATCGAACCACTGTCTCCTGCATTGGCAGGCAGATTCTGTACCACTAAGCCACCAGGGCAGCCCTCTGTTTTTGAAGATAATTTTCATTAGTGCTTCTCCAAAGAGTGTGTACTCAGCTTGGCTCCTGAACTTACCAAGGTTTTATTTATTTTTTGTGATGGTGGGCGATTGTTTAGGGGTAGTGTAGACAGCACGGTAGATGGTTTTTATAACTATACTTCAAGCCCCTCATTGATTTTGCTTCGAGATGGAATAATAATTGATTAAATCTGAATGCCTGACCTTTATTGATTTGTCATTCACCAGCCTCACCACCTCACCAAGGAGAATGTGCAGTTATTCTAGCAGTAGAAACAATGCAATTAAAGACCGCGAGATGAAATCCAATTGTTTTATAATGAGAAATTAGGGAATTCAATGCAGACATTAGCTGTGTAATTGTAGAAAGGAAAGTACTGTAGTTAGAACATATTAGAAATCTGGCCATGCCTCTTTTGGTTAAAATTTCAATTAAAACATCAGATGGCAATTCTTTTCTATTACCATTAGGAGAATATTCAGTCGACTAAGAAGGCATTTGAAAATTTCCTCATATTTTCAGCATATTTGTTTCTAGAGGTGGATAAACAACTGAGAGAAGTACCGGGAGAGGATGAGGGAACTGCCGGGTGAAGCTAGAGTTTAATACACATTATGGAGATTTTCCCGGTGTGGATGGGGGCTTTCACTCCTAGCAAAGTAGCTGGAGAAAAAGAACGTGCCGGGGCCTGTTTTTTCCCCCTTCCTCTTCTCCGACTTAAGTCCTGAGATGTTTTAGTGACCCAGAATGAAGCTTATTTTTTTTAATCACGCTTCCATAAAATGTAACCCCTGGGACTTGGAAGAGAGAGACCAGCCAAGGGTTAGCCTGAACCGTTTATCACTCCCAAACACAGGGGCTTATGGTCGAAGTGACACACTGCAGATAGATTTACTTTTACCGTTTGAAATTTATGACGGCCGAAAGGAAAGGAAAATGCCGGTAATAATCCTCCCCCGTGTTAAAAGACACGGGACGTCTCATAATGAGGTGGTAACAAAATCTGGACATCCTTATCTTTGCAAATCAGACCAGGTTCCTGGAAGTGGAGTGGCCCTGCTCAGGCGTGAGGGGGAGCCCCCTGCGGGGGCGGGCGATGGGGCGAGAGCATGGGGATAAACCTGCCAGTCGCCGTCTTTCGCCAGATGTAGAGGGCACCCCGGGATTGGTTTAAATGAGCTGGTATTTAATGGGCGAGTCTGTGGAGTTGTCAGCTGCCTGCTTCCCTTCTAAATCTGGATCTGACATGGTTATTTCATGTGGTGTCTCTGTTCTCCCCTTAACTGCAGTGTAATTCATGCTTACCTTGGAGATCCAAATCTTAATTTCATTTAATAGATGGATCGGGAGGCAGGGCTTTGGCCTCCTGAATTCAATCCATTTTAGTTTCTAGACCAGGTCTTCCTAAAGTGCGTGCTATCAGGCCCTCTCCTGTCTGGTGCTGGGCGCTGGTTTTCCGATGACCTCGTGCCCATAGTAAAGGGTGTTTATGCAAAATGTTAATCCCCCCAAGTTTGTCTGTTTATTACCCATATGCCACACCCCAGAGCCAGTGCGAACACTGGGTGTACAGACCTGGGAGAGCGCCCACTCACTGCTCAAGGACCCAGAGCCCTAAAACCGTGTCGTAAAACGGAAGGGTTGGTATCTAATTACCTCCATAAACCTTGGTGGAATCTCTTCGTTGGGGTCAAGACCCCCTGTTAGGGGAAAAATAAAGTCCGATGTTTGCAGAAAATGTTATACCAGACTGCCCCAAGGCAAAATATTTATTAGCCTCCCTGAGTTGTCCCTGTATTTTGGTTGCTTATCTGGAATCGGAACAAGTGAGTCGAGTTTCTGCATACCTCAAATCCACCCTATGAAAATGAGAACTTCCTTGCCATGAAAAATTTTCCAGATACCAATTAAAATAGAATGAAAAGAGTGGAGTGCTGGCTGAAGGGCGGTAGACGGCTGCAGCTGTGTGGAGTGCCAAGTTGCCACACACACCACACACATCACACATACGCACACACACACACAGCCTCGGATGCAAATTCAGTCCTATTCTTTGAACATGCTAGCTTTTGTCTCCATAGAATCCAGCCTAATTATGTTACTTGGGTTATTTAAAAATCCTGTTTAAAAAAAAAATAAAAATAAAGGAGAAGTATTTAGAGAAATACAAGATAAAGGTCTTCTCCAACAGCAGATGTTAATGTCCAGAAAGCAAGTGTTAACATGTTAGTGCCCCAGTAGGAGGAGAAATCTATTAAGACTTTATTGTTTGGCTTTGTCAATTTTTCAGCTTGAAAACAGGGTGGGCAGCCTTTGAAGACTTGTTTTGCTGCCTCTTGAGCTGAGAGGTGAACGTGGTCATTTTTCAGGAAGCCGGGCTCATCTCAGAGGAATCAGAAAGCTTGCCCACCCTCCCCACTCCCTGGAGGACTGTCAAACAAGCTAATCAGGCCTTGGAAATGAGTGCACTGCCCAGGGGATCAGCAGGGCAGGAACCTGGGCTCTGCTGATGGCGAGCAGACGGAGGGCCTAGCGTTAATAGCTGTGCTTCTCCATCTCGAAACCTTCCTTCAACCTGGTTCCATCCAACTTCTCATCATGGTGGATTTTGTTTTGTTTTGGCCTCATTCCTAGGCTGGGGATTAGGAAGGCACGCCTTCCTCCTCGTAGGGGTTGAATCTAACCCAGTGTTCCCAAGTCTGCATTAGCCTTAAAAAGCCGAAGCATGAAGTCACTCTCAACATGAGAAAGTGCTACCTGCAAATATTCATGGAAAACATAAAGCATCTGAACCCAGTGGTGAAACTTGCCTTCTGCACAAAGCTCAAACAAAGCTTTTTGTGATAAGGAAAACTTGGCTCTTAATTTAGAATTATGAACCCATGACGAGGCTTCAGTTTTTTAATACTGTATTTAATCCCCACTATATGTCATAGGCAACAGTCAAGGAGCTCACTGTCCGTCTCTTGGGAGCTCACAGTCTAGGCCTGGAAGCAGGTGGAGAGTGGTCTGTGTGGTCAGAACAGAGGCACAAAGTGCCAGGGGTCTTGACTTGCGTTGTTGGTCATGTTGCGGGGGTGGCAGGTGCTTGAGCAGTAGGAATACGATAGACCAGGTCCTGGAAAACGGACACTTCATCTCCATCTGCTCTGCGTGCCATCTTTCAGTCTGTCCCTCGCTGCCACCCAAGAAATCACTGTGGTATAAAGCAGTGGAAGAGTTAGTCAGGGAGAGCTTCCTGGAAGAAGTGATACCTGAGCTGGATTGGGCTAAACAGAGACCCCAAGAAGGGCGATGAGAGCACAGCAGAGTGAGCGAAGCTTGCTGTATTCACCCTGTTCCTGTTAGACGTTGTCGAAATCCTTGACGTTCTTCTCTTCCCAGAGCGTGTAGAACTTCTGGGATGTGGCCCTTACCTTTGATCATTGTATCCTCAACTCAGCAATCCTGTGTGTGTGTGTGTGTGTGTGTGACAGCTCTTCTGTAACACCTTATCACTGTGTTGAGATAAAATTCGGAAATAATATAACTTCCCTGCATGCGATGTTGTAACTCAGTGGACTTACCTACCTGCAATGCTGGGGCAAAATGACTGTGAAGCTAAAATAACATGTGTTCCAGCATGTCAGCGTGTAGGCAGGACTCCAGGGATGGAAAGTCATTGGAGTGCATGATCCTCCATCAGGATCTTCACACCCGCTGACTCTTGGCAGGTGTGCGGCCTTACGGCTTCCAGTGCCCCCAGCCTCAGGTCAAGCCTCACCCCCAGAATCCCAAAGCACACTCCTTCCTCACCCGCAAAGCTGTGGCGCTCCACTGTTGGAAGTTCAGTAGCTGTTAGGACGGTGCATCTGTGCAGAGCACAGCTCGAATCTAGTCCCAGATAATTACGCACAGGCTTTCATCCGCATGCGTGTCCAGCGGGGCTCTCTTCCTTGAGCAAGACTCCCCTGGCCTGGTGGGACATCCACTGTCCCTGGCACCCCACCGGCAATCGTTATGACAACCAGAAAAAGGCCCCCATAAATTTCCAAATTTCCCGCCAAGTCCCACTGCTCCAGATGATTAAGCTCAGAAATCTGGGCTCTTCCCGTGGTCTGGGGACCTGGAAACAGCCAGGGTCTCACTGCTGTGTCCACACTGACGTCTCCAGCCATCAGCTTTATTGATGACTTCGTCTTGGTGAAGTCATTTAATACGAGAAACGGGATGTCACTGACTGAGTCCTGGAGAAGGGGTACTTAATTTCCATTAACACATGAATTTCTTGGTCCTAGCCCCACATGAACTGCTCACTCATATTTAGGAACTACCAGATGGTTCTATCGTTTCCGCCTCACCTTTTGCTTTCCTTTTCCTCAGCATTTGTTCCCAGTGCCCTCATATACTCCCTTATTATTTGGGGAAAATGCCCGGAGTTAATTTAGCAAACTCTGAGGGTTCCTTAAAGAATACGAGACTGAATTCCTTCTGTTGTGATCTTTTTTTTTTTTTTTTTCCTTCTTCTTCTTTCTTTTGGTTGTTACGGAAGTCATTACTTTGTTGTCATTATAAAAAGAAGAAAGGAAGGGAAGAAACAAACAGCTGGTGTTTAACGACTCCGTCAGACCCAATTATAAAACATCAACTACTTACTTTGATTTGTGTGTATCCATGCCATGGGTATACTTAAAAACATTAGACTCTGCCAGCACTCATTTTGGCTTTGTTTACATTTATCTTTTAAACGTATGAGACTATTGATGGCACCTCACCAAGGTTATAACCCCTTTATAATCATTAATTTTTAATCTGGATGAGAGTCTTGGAGGCAGCAAGGCTCATCTATATTTACTTGGATGCTCCAATGAAAACATACAGGACACAAACACTGGCTAAAATAACCCAGGAAAACCCTGTCAAGGGTTAGGAATGCAATATCTTTCTGCTTCCAAAAGCAGCAGCCCTTCATTTAAAATGTTTTCCCATTTAATTTAATTATCCTTGAACTTCCTGTTGAAGGTTTTGAAAAAATAGATGTTAGAGGCAGGGATAGTGGATGGGGGTTCAGTGAAGACGACTCCATTTATGAGTCTGGCCCCTTATTAAGTGTGTCTTTGGACCTGGTTGGTTTATATTGTGAAATCACCATTGTTTCTTTTTAAGGAGACTTTGTTTCGATGGTCACCCAATTGAGATTTCAGTCATCTCTGCATGGTTTTCTCAGATTTCTAATAAAAACACAAAGCTGTATAAGAAGTCAGGGGCTGACCGATTCATATCACATTTTCTGTTTTGTTTTTTTTTTAGATTTACAGATATTAATGATTCCTCGGGAAAACTAGACTTTAGCCGCCTTTCTCCATCAAAAAACGACTACTGGGCCATGCTGGCTTACAACCGGTCCAAACTGTGCAACATCCTGTTCTCCAACGAGCTCCACCGCCGCCTGTCCCCCCGTGGGGTCACGTCGAATGCAGTGCACCCCGGGAACATGATGTACTCCGCCCTCCACCGTGGCTGGTGGGTGTACACGCTGCTCTTCACCTTGGCGAGACCCTTCACCAAGTCCATGGTGAGTCATCAGCCGCAGTTGCCACACACTCCTCCTGTGTGCTTTTCCAGAAAGGGCACTAGAGAAACCCAGGCACACTCGCTTCCTTGGCCTCTCACCTCTCATGAGAACGAGTCTGGTCTTGAGCATCACGTCATCAGACCTTTCAGAGGGGTGAGAAGGGGCGCTTGAGCACACTTCAGTTGACTTGAGTTTGCATCTGTTTCTCTAGAGATGTCTCAAAGGCCCAGAGAGCTGTGTGTTTTCGCTGTTGTGCTCACACGGCTGATGAAGGTGGTTTGTTTACATTTGATGGGGTCTTTTTTTTCTTCTTCAGTAAGCGCAGTCCTTCCCAACTGTGTTTTGTGTTAGTAGGTAAATAGCGTGGGTTTGTGACTTTTGCATTCCCAGCAAATGTGGTTCCTTTTTTTCCATTGAAAGTCTATATTTTTGCTCTAAATTCTTCTTTTAATGGGTTTAAACCTCTGCTGGAGCATCCTTTGTCAGCTGGAGGCACATTTTATTCTTTACTTTGCCAAAGGTAAGTCCTTTTGGATGCTTCAGACTACCACGTTTCGACTTGGACTTCACAAAGGTAAGTGTGAAGTTTTCCTGTTTTTGATGGCCCTCTCACAACTGTCTCTGAACAGTTCTTTCATGGAAGCATTGAGTAGGAAGTCATTTGAGTGAAGAATGCATATTGTACACAATATTTTTGGTATGGTATGTTTCTAAAATACAGGCCTCTAAAATTTCCCACCTACTTAAACTTCATGTTTGGGGATGACAAACACAACAAGGAAAATCTCTTCATGTGCATAGGAAGAAAGTAAGTGTGTTTTTAAAATTTCGATCATACAGGTGTTTCTTATGCAAAGTAAATAGATATAATCCAAGAGTTGAATACTTAAAGAACCAAAGAAGTGAGAGGACCTCTGGAGAGCAGTTCTCCAAGTTCAAGGGGAGTGTGTGCCACAGGCTTCTGTTGGTTCCTGATTGACTGATTTGCTGTGATTGCATGAGAGTAGGTTTTCTGCAAGGGCGTCTTTGATCATGATTTTGGCTCATTGTCTTAAGAATATTGGTCTGGACTGGTGCCAGGGCCACTGGCGGGCCTGTGGATGAGTTGTTCAAGTTTAGGAAGTTGGAGAGGAGAGAGGAGCGTCCTTTCTCACTTTCCACTGGCCCTGCACCTTCATGACCAGTGGACCAATCATCAAATATAATTTGTAATCTCTGGGTCTTGGATTTCCTCACTTGTATTTGAACATTGGTGGAAGTGAAGGAACTCCTTTCTGTGACATCAGAAACATCTTGTTTCTTTCTTATTCCGGGATTTCTCTAATCAGAGGAATGTGATGGTAAGGAGCTCGCTGTGGGTCTGTGATGACTCAGACCGTCATGGAGGGTGGTGTTACACTGTTGGATGTGGACTCCACTCATTGAGGGCGCCTTGATGGACAATGACAACGACTCTTATTCTGTGATGAGATCCCAGGGCTTAAAAACCCTGGGTGGGGCAGGTGGGAGGAAGAGGAAGACTGGCTCTGGGAAAGTAAAAGATGGGGTGAATGGTTTTCTGTTTCTTGGGGAGGGGATCTAATACTTCACATGAACACAGTATGTAAACATGTGTTTAGCTGAGTCAGGCTGTATTGTCAGCTTCTTGGATGTATCAGGAGGGTTTCTGAAAGTGCCGGCAAATGAAATCAGGCAGGCAGCCATGTCGTGATCACAGAGTATTGGGTGGTATTAATAACTAATACTGTTTGATGGTAACTCTTGTTGGGACACAAACCAGTGGAAAAGCAGAGTGTGGATTTGGAAACCTAGGCAGAAGTGTTACCATACAGGAGAAGGTCCCCACTCACCATACTGGGAGCTGGTCCAGTGATGCCTGATGCCCAGCACACGTGGCTCTTTCCTCCCCCTCCCCATCCAGTGTACAGAGACCTTGGCCCCCTCCCAACCCTGGCCCCTGATCCTCCAGTCAGGAAAATGCCCACTGGGAGCAGCTGGGGCACCAAATCAAACAAGATCTGGTCTCTGTGGCTCTGGGTGAAAGGGGCATTTGGGAAAATGAGCAGATAAGCCTTGAGAAGGCTTGGAGAAAATTGGTGACATAACCAAGAAAAACCCACTGAATTTTATCTAAGTTGTTTTGGCAGTGATGGACTATTCCATGAAAAGGCAAGGAAGGTAAACCCTTAGCCGGTGTTAGGAAAAGGATTTGACAGGGCTTCCTGGTGGTGGTGAGTGTGAGAAGGCTGCTGCCTGGGATAGTAGAGCAAGCAGCTCTCTTGCTCATGATCCTGATGGTCAAGCCCAGCTCTCACCCTTGGCGTTGGGAGGACTCGGGCCAGACGTGTGACCTTCCTGAGCTTGTTACCTCTCAACCATAATGGCAACACAGGTTGGTGTGAGGATTAACAGTAATAGATAGAGCACCTGTCATATCTTTATGTATCTAGGTATTTGGTGGTGTTTCTTAGACATCAGAGTCCCACATGACTGAGATTCATAAAGAGGTGGAATGGGCTCCCTGGACTTGTGAAGCTCACAGCCAGTCACTTCTTCCATGAACATGTAGGACTCTGTATGTAGGGGAGGGCTCTGCCCTAGGGAGACCAGGGATCTACTATTTCGCTGGTAGGACAGACTGGACTCACTGGAAGAGTCAGCCTGGGGTCTTATCCTTCTGTACGGGGCTTATCACTGCTTCTATAACGCTAAGACATTGCTTTGTGGATGAAGGGCACACTTCTGTCATTTTAATGCAGACCTGCTTTTGGACCTAAGCCATGTCGTTGCATCCACAGCCCCACCCCGTGTAAAAGTCGGATCCGAGGCGCTCGTGGAGAGCCTGAGCACAGAGGCAGGGTCCCAGTCACCCAGGGGTGGTGTTCTCTTTGTGCTCTGCCCTCGCCCCTTTTCCTTTGAACCCGAGGGTTGCTGGAGTGTGAGTTCCACTGTACAAGGTCAAGGACACAGACACAGCCCAGCCCTGTGCTGGGAAGGCCTGCCTTTCTTTTCCACTGTCGCCGGCTCCCTTAGTATTAAACAGCAGTATTCTAACATCAGCGTCCCTTCTTTATTTGCTGTGACTTGCTGTGACTACAGTGATTTTAGTTACAGTAATTAGGTCACCCTTCATGGAGTCAGGCTATTTTAAGTGCCTCTTTAAGGAATATTGTTGCAGATTAGTAATTTTACAATTGGATGTTCTTGTGCAACTTTATTAAATGTAATCTGTCTTTTAAATGTTGCCCTTTTACAGTTATACATTTCTAATTGTTGCTGTAAATGCATTATCACTTTGAAATTAATTAATATTTCCATTTTGGCTGCCTGCAGTATAATAATCACTAATGAGAAACTCTTAGGGATTAATTCTTGACACAGCGACCCCTACTGGTGGAGCCTGTCTCTGACACTTCTTCCTCTCGAGGTCCAGTGGTCACGACCGGTATATGGGGGTTTGTGGGGAGACAAGCATTTTTCTCTCCTCCCTCTAACTTATGTTAAAATTAAAATAATAGATAAAAATGAGACTAGGATTTTCTAGAATATTGTTTTAAAAAAGATAACAGGGTTCTTTAGCTGCTTGATCAACATCTTGAAGGAAACTAGAGTTGACGGAAGCTTTCTAGTTTACAAAGTCACATCCATCCATCTGTGTTACGTGCTTATTTTCCTGCCTATCTTGCTTTTTCTTTAAATCTCTCTAAAATTACATTTTTCATATGGGCTCTAAAATTGCATGTTGCATATGAATGCATTTATATATATTGTATGTATGTGTATTGTATAATGTGTTTATACGTACATATTACTTTCTGGGGCTTAATTCACAAAACCAGGCATGTTGTTTTATCTAGTGATATAAGGAGTTCTCAAAATTAGTTTTGGCTATTTTTCAGTTGTTGCCACATACCCAAGTAGGATGCAGTTGACCGGTAAGGCCAGACACTGTGAAGCCTAAATGGATCAGCGTGTACGCCTTCACTCATTGCTTACAGCACTTTTACGTTAGAAACACTGAGAAAGCACATGGAACTTACCCAGCTTGTTCAAGAAGTTGGAATATCAGCCGGCAGACCCTTGGCCAGCTACTTGTCCGAGTTCATTTTCTTTGTCAAATGTACCGCCAGCCCTGCCACATGGATCCAGCCCTGCGGTTATTTCCTTTTTCAAACATTTGAAAGCACCTTCGTGAAGCGCACCCTCTCCCCCTTCTCTCCCCCACAGAAACTTGCAGTCCTGGTAAACCACGTCTCAGCTCAGATTCCTAGGCCCACGCCAGCGCTTTGCCATCAGTATGGAAGTTTGAAGCTGAGCCCCCGTCACGTGCCCCTCAGAGTGTTTTGTGCAACCACATATTTGCCTTGGCAGGTAATGGTAGAAAGAGTATCATGTGTTAGGGTAGCAAGAGCTTAGCAGATGTTTTAGGGGGACCGCATTTTCAAATCGTTTTACATTAAAAAAAAAAAAAAAGCGACTTGAGTTTGTGGAACTTCTGAAACGATTGGGTTACGTTTCCTGGGGCCGCACTCAGTCATCGTGCTGAGTTTTAACAGATGTGCGGCCACCCCGCTAATGGATGGGCTCGCGACGCTGTTCCTGATGCAGAGTTATAAATTATAACTGGGAAAAGCGCTCGGTGTCATTCTTCTAACCTTCGGGAAAGCCAAGCCTGGTAATTCTGCCCTTGAATAACCCGCGGCAGGGTGATTTATAGTTGCACAATTTAAAACATAATGAAGGAGATAATAGATGTTGATTTGTTCTTTAAATTAGTATTTTAGAAAAATACTACCCCTCCCCCACCCCTCCCCTTTAAATACCTCTTGTTGACCAGGCTCTGGATCGGATCAAGGACAAAAGTCCCTGTCTGATCTCTGCGGGTATGTTAGAGTAGAAAAGCAAGGGGCCTTTTTGTGCTGAGAGGAGGAAACATGGTTTTCAAAGTGGAAATTTCAGCATATTCTTCACTAATCTAAATATTTTGAGACTCCCGAGTGAGGGTTGAATTCTCTGGCTGCCTTGTTCTTGCCAGGCTAGATATGTTAGAAAACCAGACTCCTAGGACCCCTCTGTGGTTGGGCCACACTTGGCTTCTCCGTAACCACCCCTTCTCCCACCATGGTGGGTTCTTCCCCTCGCTGAAGCCAAGTCCCCACAGTCTCAGACATTCTTCTTCTTTTTCAGGGTTATCATTAGCATTGGTTTTATTCATCTTCTCTCAATTCTGTTTGGAGCTTTAAGGTTTACAGTGTTTGCCCAATTCAAAGTCTCAGGGATATGATCAAATGAAAAAGAGCATGGGATGTAGAATCATTAGGCATATGTTCAGAATTCACATTTCCCCCCTTTTTTTAGTTGTATAATTTTGAAATGATTCACCCTCTCAGGCTCATTTTTTGCCAAACATTTTTCAGATGTTTTGGGCTGTGAGTCAACATCCAATTAAAAGTTGTTGGAATAACAGAGGTTGTTTTTTTTTTTTTTTTAGAATTCCCTAGGCAGCCAGGGTGTTCTTTGGCTAATATTTAGGCAGTTTCTCTGTGATTGTCCTGATTTTTCCCTCCTGAGTGTATGATGGCTGCAGCAGCACCAACCTTTGCAGCTTCACCCTGTGAAGTCAGGGTGGGAGGAGTGAGATCCCTTTTTGCAAGCTTTCTTCCTTTATCAAGGAGGAGGACATTCTGTCTCAGAGCTGTCTTCCCTCACAGACTTCTCAGCTCCCGTTGGCCAGGACTGAGCTACCTGTCCAGACCCTGTGTGCACGGGAGGCTGGGAGACTGAGTGCGTTTTGGCATTTTGTGTTTCTAGGGTGAAAGGCAAGATCTGACAGCAAGGAAAAAGGGGAGGATGATGGCTTCTGAGCAGACTCTCTTGTGTACATAAAGTTTCCTCATCTGTCTAATGAGAGTGATATCTATAGAGTCATTGTGGAAGTAAGTGAGAATTAAATGGTAGGAACCCGGCCTTATCTGGTTCCCTCACATTTACCCAGCTTTACCCCAAGACACTTCCAGCCTGTCTTCCTTCCTCCTCCAGGGTGCTGAAGCACGCTGCTCTGTAGTCTGGAATGAGCCTTCCCCTCCATGCCTAGTTACTTTGTAGTCATCCTTCAAAACTCAATCCAAGCATCAGAGCTCATGGAAGCCTTAGATCCACATTTGGTCAGGATCCCCCATGATGTGCTCTTCTAAGAGCCCCTGCTCATCACGTGTTAGTGTTTGGTGTGTGGTAACACGCCCATCGACACATGCCGGCTGAGTGAATGAAGGAGCCGGGAATCTCACCTTCATCATGTTGAACACAGATGCAGTTTAGAGAAATAGTCCCCACAGTCTCGTGTTTAACGTCTGTCTGAAGAGTGCCATTGAAAAAAAAGAAAAAAAAAAAAAGAGTGCCATTGTTGCCTCCCTACTGTGGTGTCCTTGGTCTGTAAGGCGCATACTCAGTAAATATTTGTAAATAAACAGAAAATGATAAGGTGCTTAATGAATGACAGTCATGAATTCCTTCCTTATCATGAGTCTCTGAGGCGGGCAGGGGATTGCAGTTCCGAATGTGTAGCTAAACTACTGAGACTTGGGACGCCCCCTCCTCCTCCACCCAGAGTCACACAGCCCATCCGCAGGACTAGAACCCAGCGACTCACCTCTGCACTCCTGGCGACACATGAGGAGTCCACCCAGAGGTGTGGGTGTGGAGGGGAAATGCATAAGGAGAACAGCAGGGTGTGGGAAAGAAAGGAGAGGCTTTGGAGGCGGGCCTCTCTAGGCTCCTACCCCAGCACTACCACTTGCTAACTCTTGGGCACATTTCATCCCCTGGTTAACATCCCTGCACGAAAGCAGGGTGGCCTGCTTGCCTCCCGCGTTGTGTTGAGAATTGAGCACGGGCATGGACACGCCAGCCGTTGAGTAAAGATTCACTGGTGCTGCTGTTACTGAGCTGTGTCGAGAGTAAAAGACGCTGCAGGTGTGCTGTTCAGAGCATGATCCATTAGATGT
Source organism: Cervus canadensis (assembly GCF_019320065.1). Lineage (NCBI taxonomy): Eukaryota > Metazoa > Chordata > Mammalia > Artiodactyla > Cervidae > Cervus > Cervus canadensis. The sequence goes on along the minus strand of NC_057403.1, from coordinate 59,424,888 downwards.
GCAGCAGATGTTATCATCATCGTCGCCATTATTTTTCAGACAGGGAAAGGTTGCTTTTACTTCCCATTGCTCAAAGATGCCCATGCTCCTAATGATGGCCCCGTGTCCATCACAGAAGTTCTAATTTTTCCTTTGAATGTTAGGCATACGAACACCACGTACAATACAACCCTGAGTTGTATAATGTCAGCCTTCCTGGCGGCCCAGTGAAGCTAGCAGTACCCCTTGCTTTGAGGAAAGAGTTGCCCTTTCTTGTTGGAAACAAAGAGGAGGAAGACATGCCTGGCTTTATGAGGCCACGGCACTGCATCACTGTATTTTCTCTGCCTTGCGATGCAGTGTTTTAAGTCTGGTCAGGCCTTTGTTCCCGAATGAGCGCCCAAGAGGGGGAAAAAAATGACTATCTGGCCTTAATACGTGTGACAAATTATTTAATGAACATTTAACCAGGATTTGAAATTCCCCCAGCTTTATCTTCCTCGTTTCCTTTACTTGTGTGTCCCCGCCGGCACTTGGGTAATGCATTGCCTCTTTTTAACTCCCTTCCTAGCTCTTTTATTACTTTTAAGTTAGTGGTGCCTTCTTTGATCCTCCCCCTCCAGTTTCCTTTTCTCCAATTTCATACTTCTTTCCAGTGATTTTTGGCCGCTGCGCAGCTTCGCTATCGGAGGCCAGCATGATTAAGCAGACGCCAGGAGTTTGTGTTGCCCTGCGATGCTGTTTCTGAAACGTTTATTCTGTGAACATTGATTTTCATATAAACCACCGGACATGTTGGTTTTTCCTGGTGAGGTGGAAGGTACTGTTTTCCCAGCAGCAATAGGGAGAACTTTGAACCTGGGGTTCCGAACCGTTCAGAAACTGAAATCCGTAAACTGTGCCCTTCTCACTCGGCAGAGATAAACGTGTACTGAGCGGCAGAGGGACACATGTTCTCATGTGCCCCGAGGACCTACTGAATGGCAGGCGCCACACGCATGTGTTGAGTTTTTTGTGTCTCGTCCCACTGAATGTCATTTTAGAGCTTGCTGTTCTCAGACATCTGCGTTCTCAGAACGAGTCATTCACCCTCTGTAGGCCTCAGTTTCCTTCTCTGTAAAATGAGTCACTAAACTGAGATATGATGTCCCAGGACTTGTGGATTTTACCCTGTAATTTGAATGGAAATTTTTTTCAAAAAGGAGACCCATGTGGATTCATACACTTTATTCTGAAAACTCTAGATGAAGGACAAATGTACCACCATAGACTATCACCTTAATTTTATGAAAAAATGGACATTTAAATGCCAAAAACTGTAGGCAGGACAGGATTGTGGAACAGAAAGAAGTACTTTCAGTTAAGTGCATTTGACTTCAGGGTTAACCCTTTCACTGCTGCTGTAGTCGTTGTTCACCTTGCTGAAAATACTGGGCTTACCCTGGGGCATGACTGGCCTGAGAAGATTCCAGAGGTGCTCTTTCAGCTCCAGAACCCTTCTGGGCATCTTTCAGATCCCAGGTTCTTTCAGTAACTCTGCCTACATCACAGCTAACTGAGTCAGGACCCATGGGGACACCATCTGTGAAACGCAGACGCGCCAGAGTGGGAGTTACTTCCTCCGAAGCACCTGTTTTGTCCCATGTGCTTTTACAAGCGTGTCACGCCCTCGACGTCTCTCCCAGTTCCTCTGGGTCTGGAACCCAGCCCTCTGCTTACGGTCAGCTTTCAAGCTGCAGTCCCAGCGCCACCCTGGCCGCTGCTGTGTCACAGCTCACCGGGGAATGGTGCGCGTCAAGCCCGGGTGCTGTGCCGTGGTTCGGTTCCTAATGGCCTCGAAGGCTGAAGACTGCTTCCCCCTGCCTCTTAGCTGGAGGCCTCTTGGAGGCACAGCCCTGTGTGACCAAACCCCAGAAGGGACAGCTCATAACTTTGGCCCATTCTGTTTGGTGGAAGCAGGTCAGTGGGTCTGATCCACACTCAAGAGGAGAGGATCTCACAGTGGTGTAAATACGGGAAGCAGAAAGCCTCAGGGCCATCTCGTACTTTACAAATTAGGGTTTATTTAGTCTTTCTGTGTGAGCATGCGTGTGCGCGCGCGCGTGCGTGTGTGTGTGTGTGTGCGCATGTGTGCACCTTTTGGTAAGCAGTCTGGTGGCAGATTTAGGTCTTGCTCGTTCTTGGCCCTACGCCATAGCATTTGTTATTGATGCATGTGTCTTTGCCTTGCTATTCTCTTGTTTCATTCTTTGTGCATTCTTGTCTTTCCTGTCTCTGGGCTGAGGGGTACCAGATGCACCTATCAAAAAAAAAAAAAAATGTGTGTGTGTTTATTATTTTGCACTTTTGTGTCATAATGAGAGAGATAAGATTTGTCTTTTAGTAAGAAAGCTTATGAAAAGAATAAAGAAACATATGGATTGTGTTCTTAAAGTCAAGTATTTGTTTTCATGCTGGTTGAGCAGAGGGGACCATGTTCATCAGTGGCCTGAATCTTTCTTAAAAAAAATACACCTATTTCTGAGTTTTAAGTTTCAAAAATTGTCCAGAGATCCTAGACTTTTTTTTTTTTTTGAAGCCATAAAGGTAGATGAGGCTCACTGATCATTCAAAGCCCACATAGAATATCATTCTTATTCTTTACCATGCGTAAGTCTTCAGATTTTTTTGTTGTTGTTGTAGTTTTGGGGTCTATTTTAAGTAGGAATCTTAGAAAGAAAGAAAAACAACTTTCATGTTGCTGTTTGGGAGAAATAAGACGTTGTGCACCCTGAAATTTGGTTCTCATGTTCCGAAACCACTCCTGCCAAGAGGTCTACGATATGAAATATCTTATTTAGTAATATTTTAGTTTCCCCTGTGAAAGATCATGCCCTTTTCCCCCAGCTGGGCTTCACCATCTGCCGCCTTGTATAGAATCTGCATCACTTGAAACATGTTGTCTTTGAGTTTCATAGGATGGGGGTCTCTTTAATCATTTACATTTTTGAAAAAAAGAAAGTGAAATATTCTTTCCAAAGCCAAAGTGATCGGTAGGAGTGTGTGGTGTTTGTTCAGCTGGATATCTTATTTATTTGAAGTACTGAGAGAAACCCCTCCTGACTGCTCAGAGAAGGGACGAATAAACAGAGCGGTGTCCAAGTAACCTGAGCCACAGCGGCTCTCGTCTCACAGAAGAGTTATAAGAAGTCTATTTGCCCGATCCAAAAAAAATACTGTATATCAACTACTGAGAACTCTGTACTGTTTTCTTAGTATTCTCAGTCTTTAAAAGAGAAAGAAAAAAGAAGCTGTAAACTCTGGACTTTAGAATGTGGGGGTAGTTAGTACTCCCGGGCGGGTGAGTGCCATCAGCCCGTCTGTCCCTCCCAGAGCGTAGCTCTCCCGCTGGTGTGCCTGTGTGCCGTCTGTCTGTCTGTGGACTCTGTAATCATCAAAGGCCGCGTAATGTGCTTAGAGTGGCCGGAACCCCAGCATTCACCCTGGGCACGTTCCCTATAAAGAAGGTGTTACGAAGATGTTTCAAAGGAAAAGAAAAATGCAACTATTTCAAAAGAAGTAGAATCTGGAGTATACCCAGTCATGAAAGAAATACAGATTTCTTCTCTTTTTATTCCCTCTGTTATAACCATTAGACATGAGTTGTCATACTTCTTGTGGGTGAAAAGTGAGGGAACATACCAGATTCCTTCATCCTGAACCTGGAATGGTTTTTTCTCTGTGATTTGCTTTCCCCTTAAACACAAATTCATGCATCACATCTTCCAGTGTCACTTCGTCTCTGCCGGCTTCGTATTTGAACCCAGAGGCAAGATCAAAAGCAAATTAAAAATTTAGCTAATCTTTGCTGAGTCTACCTGACCTGCCTCCATGTTGGGCTGTGATATTCAGGTTTGACCTGTATTGGGTGCAGGGTGGGAGATTTCACTGTGAGTTTTCTGGAAAGAAGTGTGTGTTCTATAGGCTTCGAGGACCAAGGCAGCCAAGAACAGCCAGAACAAGGGCTCATGTTGGTCAGAAGTCACCTGTGCTGAGAGCCCACTCTTAGTACCTTCCGTCTGTCCACCCATTCCATTCCCATGGCCCACTCCCAACAGCAGGTGGGTAGAGCTGAGAAGAGCATGTCAGCCTGTTTTGTCAAAGAAGAATTCATCACCATGTAACAGAAGGACCACACATGGGGTTCCAAGTTGCAGAAATCAGGCTCTGCATCCCAGCCCTTCCTCCTGGATACCCCCATTGTCGTGCGCAAGTCACACTACCCTCTGGGTCTCTTTTTCTCTTTGTAAAAGGGGAACCAGTTCTCAGATCTTTAGATTGTCAGAGGATTAAGGCCAGCTCAGCCCTTGGGCATGTGCTGGTTTTCTTTATATCTTTCCAGTTAATGTGAATTTTCCTGAAATGGACTGATTTCTGAGAACACATAGGAAGTATTGTGAAAGATCTTGTCTATCATTTGGCCCTAAAACATACCAGTCCCCTGTTCATGAGAAATACTCTCTAAGGCTGAACTCCAAGCAGGACCTGTGATCTGCCGTAGTGCCCTCCTCTTGATAATGTGATTGTGTCATCATGTACGGTCAGAGCTCCGAGTCCAGTTTTGTGCTTGCTCAGATCATACGAATGCCGCTGGTGGCGTGTCAGCCCCCTTTGGTCTTCAGTGATTCTGATACCCTTTGTCCATCTTCTATGCTTGTTCTTGCCCTCAGTCACCTTAAATCCTTTCTTGGGAGCAGGTCACATAGGAATTAGTGAAGTGATTTATTTTGAAGCAGAGGCATATTCCATTGAATCTCTTAATTACACCAGACCAAAAGCAACTCTATCTTGGTCTGTACTTTTGGAAATGTGTCTGTATTGTCAATACTCAAGAGATTTCACAATACCGCTTGGAAAAAAGTTTAATAAAAGCATCCTAGGTTAAAAAAAAAAAGCATCCTAGGTTCAGAACTTTGGAAAGCTTCCACGTTTGTTTTTTTTTTTTCCCTCACCTTATTTCTCCATATGATTTGCATAGTACTAATTATTGATTGTTATCCAGTATCATGCCAGCTACCCGGATGGTAAACTTTTAATCAGACACGAATATGTTTATGTGTGTGTGCATATATCTAATCACAGTTCTCCAAGGGCTTAATAAATATGTATTTATTCCTTTTTTGGTCTTTTTCTTTTTGTTTCTTGACTACTCTCTTTCCCCTCTGCCTACTGTTGTTTTCCAGTAAGCTATTTATATCTTAACATATACCTTCATGAAAAAAATTATGTATTCAGGTAACTGAAGACGGTTTGTAAAGACAGAAGGAGTTCATGATGGCGCAACGTATGTGGATGGTAGCAGACAGTAAGGATACAAGGAGTGGGTTGGTTGGTTTGTGATATCATGCAGACAGGCGTGTATACTTAAAAAATCTGTTAGAGAGGAGAGGAAGATACAGCTTGCAATTTCAGCCTACTGTTTTGATCCTGAGGCTCTAAAAAAAATGTTGATGAATAAAACATTTTAATCGGAACCATATCAACACTGATCAATTTTTTTTCCCCCGTGGGGGTCCAATACAGGGTGAATTCCATTAAGTCAACGAAATACCGCGATTAAGTTTTTAAACAGTACAAAGATAGTTTAGCAGTTGCTTAAAAAAATTCCTTTTTTTCTTAACTGAAATCCTTTTTACCAGGACCTGTTTTTTTTTTCATGTATATTTGTAATGTTCATTTAAACCAGAAAAATATGTTACTCATTTGATAAAAGACCAATAGTCATGTCTTAGCTAGTACCTAAGAAATTCTCCAGCAAGTCCACCCACTCTAGTATTGAGGGTTTCATAGTTACCCAGGACTGCTCTCTGAACATGGTGATAATCGGATTCTTTTCCAAACTGCCGAAGACTTGGATGACTTTGGGACTCTCCCTCTCTGTACCGTGGTGGGGCGTGTAGTCAGTGACAGATCAGAGTCTCCTGTTCCAGAACAGTGTCTTACAGAACATTTTTAAAAATTAATTTTTTTTATGCAATACATAAACTGATACATACATACTTAGGCACACATGTATGTATAATATGCATGTGGCTGAGTCAGAAGTTTCACAAAATGGTCTCTAATGTTGGGCAGTGTCCTCTTTTCTTGGTTGCATTTCATTTTTTTAAAGTGCTCATTGTGACCCATTTTTACCTCTTGGTAAAACCTCTTGGTTTCACCTCTCACTCATCAAAATCCACCCTGTGAAAACTACTGCTCTAAAACCGTTTAATCGTATCCCATCTGATAACATGTTCATGGGGTGCTGTGTGTGCTGACTTAAGGGGTCGAAAATTTGAAAGTGAGCACGTCATTTTCCTCTGGGTGCTTCCCTTAAAAGTGTTGGGGATTTAAAGCACGTGAGGGTGAAGGGAGATGAGTGCCGCTGGACACAGTGCTTTTCTGCCTTGGGGGGTACATGCGAGAGTCGTCAGGTGAAATTCTAGAATGAAGTTGACGTTTACTAAGCCTTGAAGGTCATGGCAGAGGAGGTGAGCATGTCAATACAAAAAGGAGAGAAGACTGAAGCAATGGTATGGCCAAGACTAGGGCTAGGGACAAAATTAAAACTCAGCAATCAAAAGAATATTTTAGTGTGGTGTTTCCAAAAAATCAAAATTGATGCAAAAAAATCATCTTGCACAAAGTTCCACATTTTAAATCAGGATAAGATTAGTGTTATAACAAAGACTTGGGTAACGAACCTGGATTTGTGGTGAGCCACGCAGGAGGTGAAGGCAAAAAAAAAAAACCCTCCACTGCAGGCTATGGATATGGGATCTCATGATCTCACATTAAAACTGAAATGATGATGGCGGTTAAATGATGATGATGACTCTATACAGCTTTTGGTGTGGTCACTGAACATGGGAGATAAATGGGCAAGACTCCGTATGGGACATTCACATCTGTGGATGGCATTTTGTTGAAGTGCGTATATATGTGTGCATGTGTGAGCAGAAACTATCTGATCATTAAGTTTTATTTAGGGCAGACAAAATTATTTTTTTTTATTTATTTTTGTTTTTAGGCAAAATTATTATCCTGTCTTGTCTGCTTTTAAGGCAGTTTTATTATATTCTTGCTTGAGGATGTCTGATAGAGTTAATATGGGACTATATTATTTTCCCCTTCAAATAGATAACATTTTTTATTTCAATCAATGCAATAATTTTTTGCTGATGTTTGATTTTTCACATTTATTAAACATAGTCTGAGTAATTTTTACAAAAGTAATCACTAGAATTGTGAATCTGCTGTCCTCTGAAACATCTAGCTTAAATTTTTTTGGTGATGACCCTTAATGAATGATGCAAGACAGATTTTAGGAAGAGAATATTTAGAATATCCAGAGTGTCACTTCCCCATAATATGTATAAAAATTAGCATGCCCAGTCATTATTTAAATAGCTGTGGTCTTGTAGTGAGTACCCACATTAACAGACCATGTTAACATGGTTTAAAATGTGTAATGAAATTTGCAATGCCATCCGATGACAAAACTATCATATTAGCACCCACTGTGTTGACTGATCATCCTTGCAAAGAGCTGTCTGCATCGCGAACAGGGAGAAGGCTCGTCCACTTGTGGGCTGGCAGCATTTCTGCAAGGCCTGTCTGAAACGATAGCCCTTGGAAGGACGGTCTATCTGATGTTGAACTGCCATATGATGTGTGCCCACCCTATGATTTTAATTTGCTATGCACTTTGCAGAGTTGGCATGTGTTCAGACCGAATGGTAATGTTCTGACTGTGTGTTCTGTTTGTTTTCTTACCGTGGTCCTCATTAAAGGCCTTTCCAGGGCCTTCCTCAGATCTCAGATGATGGCTCTTCCGAAGCAGGATTATCCCGGGGCAGCAAAAGCTCTCCTGCAAATAGGCCATCTCCCCCACTTAGAGTAAAATGATGAAAAGCTTTTTCATTTGGTCCAGGTTTGCTGCTTGTTCTCTTGGTCCTTTCAAGGTAAATACCGATTAGAGTACAGAGGTTTACCACGCAAGTGTCGCTTTATGACTAACACGTTTGTCCTGAGTGAGTGAAGGTGAATTCCACCAAAGTGGAAGGAAATAGAGAAGCTCCTTTTCTTGACTTTTTAAAGAATTCTTGAATTTTATTTCCCAAATGCTAAGCTTTCCTTTGGGAAAACTTAATACCCCTTCTTACAAGACTCTGCTTTGACGACATTAGTGGGAAGCACAGTGAAAGTGAAAGTGAAGTCGCTCAGTCTTGTCCGACCCTTTGTGACCCCATGGACTGTAGCCTATCAGGCTTCTCAGTCCATGGGATTTTCCAGGCAAGAGAGGGGGACATAACAACACAGCCTGAACTTAGCAGCCTTCATTGGACTCTGGAACGTCCCTGTTTCATGTTTCTAGATGAGGAAACTGAGGAATCCTCCAGAGATGAAGGGTGATGGATCATCTGGTCTACAGCAGACATAGTCTGGTCCATCTTGTTCTGCAGATTCCATTTCAGTTTTTATTTCCCTCTCCCCCATTCCCTGCCAGTCAGTTGTTTTGCTTCAGTGACATAGCATTATTTGACTTAAACATTTACTTATCTCACATCTCGAGCATATGTGGTCATTTTTAATTGTATTATTACACAGCATTTGAAAAAATAAATAGGATATAAGTCACCTAACCTTTAGCATTAATAGTAAGAAAGATGGTCTGATATTAAAAACATATAGATGTTTTTATTTGTGTATGTATTTTTTGTTGTTCCTGTTTAGTTGCTCAGTCATTGCAAAACCTATGGACTGTAACCCACCAGGCTCCTCTGTCCATAGGATTTTCCAGGGAAGAATACTGGAGTGGGTTGCCATTTCCTTCTCCATGGGATCTTCCCAACCCAGAGATCGAACCCGTGTCTTCTGCATTGCAGGTGGATTCTTTATCACTGAGCCTCCTGGGAAGTCCTTTACATATGAATATACACACAAAAATAATACGTAAACTCATATGAGTACCGGTGCATGCCAATAGGTGGCCCTCTGCTTCACCCTTGTGTGGTCTGAGTTGGAGCCGGCTTATAGAGTGTGGAGGGAAAGAGCAATGGCGTGATTACAGTACATCCTTACTCGGCCTTGAGCGGATTAGAAACCTTCATTTCCAACAGTTTCCATTCCCCATGTCACCTTAGTATTTAATTTACTTCACTTACATGACTACCTGAGGTTTTCCCAGGTTAGTTGCTCCTATTAATTATAACCTAGAAGGATAATATTATTGCAGTAAATAGATTATAATATCTAAGTGGAGGCCAGCAGATGTCTCTGGAAGAACTGATCCTCCAGCAGCTTGCATGGTAGAATGAGCTGAGGTGTCCTGAGCCATCTCTAGCGGCCACACTGTTGTAACCTTAGAGGTTACCCAGGCCGAGCCCTCTTGTTTAGAGAGTGGGAAACCGAACCCTGAAGTGTTCCAAGTTCTCGCCAAAAGAAAGTGTTTTCACTGTGCTCTGAAGTGGCGTCCCTGGCGTGGCCCCTCTGGTAGTTTGAGTGAATGCGTATTTCTTGCATAGTTGGGTATTTCAGTGGCCTAGGAGCAGCACTGTGCTGCAGGCTCCTTTAGTCCGTTATCTGTGTCTACTGAGTGAAGTGCACTGTGATGGTCCAGGATTTTAGCTTTCATCACAAGCATCAACTTCCTCTTCCTCTTCATTTTCTTCCTTCTCTCCTACCATTGAGGTCACATCTGGTATCCTCTATTTTGCTTTGCTTTGCTTTCCTTTGTATGAAATCTACACACACGAGTATTTGTGGTGCATTAGTTGTAAACTGTCACTACATCAGTGGTTTTATATTGGGCAGAATTTACTCTCTGTGTTTGCGTGTGCCATTATTAAAGGCTGCTGATGTTTGCCTAGATATTCTTCTAGTTTAAATACAGTTAAGTATTTTATAGTGATATCAGGGGCTTGTGTACATTCTCACTCAGCCTGAAGGCCTGCTTGATGTTACGAATGAAACATTGCCAGACTCAATTTTAAAAACCCGAGAAGTTGTATATAATGGAATAATGACTGACTCTCCTCCAAACCCACTGGTCTAGGACAGAGCTTCTCTAAACTGGGTTTGAACCACAGCAGACCCGCCTTTGATTAGTGTGCTCTTAATTTGCCCTTGTTTTGGTTAATTAATCACCCCAAAGTTTACCCTCGTAGGACCTTGGTGTCGCTTTGATGCCTACAGAGATCTTCATTGTTCAGTTCTAGAAGCCACCTTATTTCTGAAAGTCTCTACCTGCCGGTTTCATCAATTTCTGTCCCTCTAGGACAAAAACACACAACTCCTAGAGCTCTCCTCGGAGGACACTGAAGCTCTCTGGGGGCATGTGTTGGATGTAGGCTGGTTTAGGCAGGGTTTCCATCATTCCAGACAGCTGCCTGCCCTGTACCCATGTTTTTATTGACAAACACAGTTGGGAAAATTCAAGAAAGCAGTATTTTTAAAAGTACTTTTAAGGCATAGAGAAATACCTAATTGTTTCTCTTTATGTAAATCTAAAGTAATTTTCTTACAGCGAGGGACTAAATATCCATGCTCTTTCCCACCTCTCTCTAAATTAATCGAGTGTGGTTGCTGCCTGACCTTGCTCCGCCAAACTCCAACATCTCGCAGGACTCCAGGCTCCCACGATATGTGGAGAGTTAAACACAGGGACCCCCAAGTAGGGAGGTGACCCAGAATTCTCATAATGTCAGGCTACGTGCTCCCCTGGAAGGTAGCCCTGCGGCAGGTGGTGTTTCTCCAGTGCCCATAAACCCAGATGCGCGCAGCAGCCCGGTCCGTGGGTGACGGGGATTTTGCTGATGGTTTTAAAAATCAGAGTCAGTTTACTACTATGTTGTTGTTAGGATATTTTAGGATATACTTTTACGCATGATGTAAAGACTGTCGTGTTTGCAGCAGGAACTAAACCAAGCGCCCTATTTCTCTGAAACTTTACCCTCTTGGACCTTTCTTCTGTCACTTAGCATGGTCATTTGACTTTCTGTAATTCATTCTTAGGTTTCACATGGGGAGCTGGGGTCGGGGCGGGATGTACTTGCAGCCAAGTAGGAATGGACATGCTTACAGCATAGGTGAGGTGCGGGTCAGTAACCTGAGACAGTAAAGGCCACCCATGAATTCTCGAGGTAGCCTTGGAAGCCTTCAGTTTCTTTACGAAGCTGACGTAGGATGGAAGTAGTGAGTCACCAATATCATTGTGCTTTCTAGGTTCTGAGTAATCACTTGTATAAACACACACTATCAGGTTGCAGTAACTCTCCTTCTCTCCCTGTGTTTAAACTGACAGTTAATTGTGGATGTGGACTTCATCAAGTAGATGAAGTCTTGGAATACTCTGATGCCCAGAGTATCCACATGGCTTTGTGTTGAAATTGTGTTGACAATGGCTACCCAGTATTAGAATGGTCCTGTCTAGAGCATTACTTGTTATCCTTGGGATTGTTTTCAGAGTTACATGGTGGTGCAGAAGAGCAGAGAAGAAGCATTTTCTGAGTGTCAGGCAATGGGCCAGGTATTTCTTACATGTCCTTGTACTTACTTTACTCCCCTAGTAACCTTTTGGACTGTGAATTATTATGCCCATTTTACAGATGAGAAGACAGAAGCCTTGAGTGACTGGCCTCAGTCAGTCCTACCATCAGTAAGCCACAGAACTGAATATTGGACTCAAACACACATATCCTGCCTGTTGCATCTTTCTGCTTCTGGAAGTATGAACCCCCTGCATGCCATGGCTTCTGTGGGTTCCCCCTCAGCCTCAGGACTGAGCTTGGTTTTATGGGTTTTGTCCTACGGTCAAGCATGACATAATTCCCAAGGAGCTGGGCGGCTGCGCTGTCACGTGGGGACGTCTGTGGTCAGGAGTAGGACAAGGACACGTTGTAAGGGTGAGTTCAGTCTTGTCCTTTGATGCTTGTGACCTGAGGCCTGGGGGGAGTCAAGGACTGGAGAGAGGATTCGTGGGTTGCCTTTTCTGTCTGCAGTGGGGACAGCTTGTGCTTTGTATTGCCTTGGTTGCTGTCAGTTTGACAACCATCGTTCATAGTCTTTCTAGCCCTTTTCTGTTCTTTCCTCTTGGAATGCCCGTGCTTCAGGTGCCCTGATTTCTCCAAACCTACCAGAGACTAGAACAGAGATCAAACTTAACTAGACATTGTGAAGTCACCAGTTCCTTTTGTAGAACATGGGCCTGGAGAACTCAGATTTGCAATTTGTCAAAGAGAAACCGGACATGGCAAAGGGCAGTCTTGTCTAATGACCTGCTACAACTTTGCTTTTCAAGAACTAAAGAGCTACTTGACCCCTCTTAAAATATGACATGCAGTGTGTTCTAAACCAATCCAGATGACGTAGCAAGGCTTGGACTTACAAGGTGGAGGCGTCCCTGAGCAGTTTTGGTGACGGTCGATGCTAAATGGATGCTTCATTTGAGTGGAATTATGAACTTGCTGTATTATATGAGAAGCATCACTTGTACCTTACTGCAAACCGGCAGTGTTTTCCTTGGAGAATAACGCTGAGGAAATCGGGCCCCCAGATTGCTATAGGGATATGCACGTTGCTCATCCCATTTACCAAATTCTTGCCCCAGGTACCACCAGCACCACAGCCAGTTTTCATCCTTCCCTCAAGGGCATCTGGCCCAGCCATGGTGGTTGTCAGACTGTCTGGTTATTGCTGTGTTGTCCTCTGTGTGAGTGTGGTGCTACAAGAAATGCTAGAAAGGTATAGAATTTTGCGTCTGATTAAAGAAACACATAAGTGAGTGCATATTTCACTATCCACGGAAACTGATCTCAGCCTTCACAAATAATTCTTATAAATCCAAAAGCCCATCTGCCAGATCCTACTTTCCCCTGGGTGTCTTGTATTTAAGCCAGGCCCTCCTAACAGTCTGAGTCACCATGCCCTGCTCCTGTGTTCTTATTTAGCCAGATGAGGTGCTAATTGGTATGTTTTGAGGAGGTAGAGTGTTCTGGGCAGGAGAAACCCATACAGGCAAGCCAACTGCGTGTGTCCATGGGACTCAGTTTTGTTTTATGAAAGACGAAATAAAGACAAGCCACAGAGGTTTTTTGCGAGGATCCCCATGGGAGTTCGTCTCGCCTAGTGATGGGCAAGGTGGCCAGGAGCAGCTGTCATTTCAGCACAGCGTTTGCAAAATCAGGCAGTCACGGGCTCTGAACCCTTCCAGGTGCCCTGTGTGAAAACACACCGCAAGGAGATTGGACATGCCCTGTGAATGATCCCTTATTTATTATCGTTGAGCCCTCCCTTTTTTTTTTTTTTTTCCCCATCCTGCCTTAAAATTGTGGGCTGGAGCAGTTCTCAAGACTCTATTTATTTTAGGGGAGGAAAATGTTTTCCTTTAACCACAACATTCATGCAATAGCAACTGCTGGCAGTTGCCCCAGCATTTAAGGAAATATTGTTGTAAGGCTTTTATGTTCTGTACTTCAATCAGCCAGAGCCAGCAGTATCCCCATAGAAGGACCCTCAACAGACCGTTTTTAGCATTTTGCTACAATTAAACTCCTCTGGTTTTAGCCCTCAGGCAATTTAGTACCTTTTTACATATGCACATTATGAACTTTTGACCAGGGTCTAACAGTCATATATTAGAGTGCCGTTCTTGAAAGCGGGCTTAACAAGTTCCTCTGAGTATTGCACTCGGAGCCAGTTGTGGAAAAGGTAATTGAAGCAACTTGCAGCGAGGCCATTCAGAATCTCAGCGATGATCCTAAATATCTCTCTCTCGCTCGCTCTCCTTTTTTTTTTCTCCCCTCCTGCTTGTTTCCTCTGGAAGCTGGTAGCAAGAGCTTTCAAAGTCTGTGATTGATCTTTTATTCAGTAGCTAACGAGGGCTGTGATTCTATTAGCGTGCTACAAGGCAAGAGAGCGGTGATTTAATGAAGTGTCTGGCGAGCCGGCCATAGATTTATCCCATTGTCGCTAATTTGCAGGGCCGCGGTAAGCATCAAGGAAGCCGCGCTCACGCCACTATTAAGCAGGTATTTCCTTAGTAAATTGTTGTAAGGTCAGGTACAGTTATCTGAGCCCCAGCGATGCCTCCCGTCTTCCGCGCCTGCAGATGACAGCCTCCGTGCTGAGCGCTCACTGGAGTGGAACCGGGAGATCAGAGGTCCGACTCCAAGTCGCCCTGAGCAGAGGCAGGAGCAGATGAACTGCCAGGCAGGGGTAATAGAGTCATAATTGGTGATTAGAACTGGAAAGGTGCAATAACATCTTAATACAAACTGGCGGACGTTACCGTTACTGTCAGTTGTTGTAAACGCGTCCTGCTGCCTGGACCAGATCGTTTCCCCTTGATTAGCTCTGAGAATCCCAGCAGCAGCCACACTGAGGGCCTCCAGACGGTGGCTGCAGCCCCGGGTCTCGCCCCATCCCTGTCGTTTCTCTTGGGCACTGGCCCTTGCTCCCCTCGGAAGGCAGCACGGCAGCCTTTGCCCACTGTCCTGGGAGAAGTGGGGTTTTCTAAGTGATCTCTGGTATTCTGTCTTCCCAGGCACAGTGATGTTTCTACACACTGGCTTGGAGGCTCATTGAGCGTTTGATAAGGAGAGGTATTTGCCTCATGTCAAATCCATACCCTGCTGCAGTCTTGCATTCATAGGAACAGATTTGGTCTTGCCATGCCGGGAGGTAAAGAGGAAAGAAAAGAAATGCTCAGCACTAAGGCATTTTGCAGTTGAGATTGACGTTTTCCAAGACTCACGGGGCAACTTCAGGTGCAGTCTGTCTCTTGAGGTGCCCTTGCAGGTATGTGTGGGTGGTGTCCATCCATGGGAAAAGGCTCCTGAAGAAATCCCTTACAGCGCTTCATGAAACGCCAGGCTGACTGAAAGGACACCCCTTTAAAAACAAGGTGTCTAATTGTGAATTTATACCTGGTTGGAGACTTTTCTATGCTTTCCAGCATAATTATTCTTTAAATTCATAAAAAAATGGAAGCTATCCAGCATTGTCCAGACATGCTGAGTAGATGTCATTATTGATAAGTATTAGGTGACTGGTCCTTTGTTCGCTGTCATATGGTATTAGACAGGGCAGGATGCCTGGGAGCGAACATTGAGAGGCAATAATGAGACAGTGTATGCAGACCAAGTTCACACCTGGTACGTAATAGGCCTTCCACTCTTTTTTGAGTCTGTGGTTGTAGAAGCTGATGGGTGAAGTCTTAGCACGTTCTCACCCTGACCCCCAAACCTTAGCGATTCTAATGCTTAATTCGCCCCCAGTCTGTTCTGTGTTAGGTTAGTTATTTTTGGTTAAGTGAAGAACTTAAAGGAGTGTCCTATTATAATGGGGCTCTGATTGCAAAGGATCATCTGGTTGATTAAGAAGGGCCAAACTTCCCAGTTTCTCAGTATGGACCTTTGGGCCTCAGGACCGTCGTGTTCAGTTTGCAGTGGTGGAGTTGCCATTCCATCAGTTCTTTGGTCTGGAGATCACAACCTAGGACACACAGGCAGTGGCCTGTTGTGGGGTCCACGAGGCTGATCACAGCATAGCCACACCAGTGAAAGCTCTGCCAGGGTTTGGGCTGCAGTATTGTGGAGACGTGGCATAAAGAATGCTCAGGGTAAGGCTCATTGCTGAGCATTTGGGGGGAGGAAAGAAAGAGGGAGAGAAAGAGCAAGGGGACAGGAGAGTAGATGACAAAGTGGGGAGGGAGGCGGGGAACAAGGGGGTGAGCTGGATAGGGAGGGGGACAAGAGCTCATTGAGAATGTAGCCCAGAGTCTCTGCTGGAATCTGTTGAGTGCTCACATCTCATTTAATCTTAATGGCAATCCCCATTCTCTAGGTGACACAGTTGTAGTTTGGATGCCACACCAAGAGGCAGAGGCAGAGGCGGGACTTAGGCCCTGATCTGTCTGCACGTGCCCTCTATCTGTGAATACAGAGGTGCCACCTTGTGTCAGGAAGCTTCTGTTCCCTTCCTCCTGGGGTGGCCTCATTTCTCTAAAGGCCTGAGAGCTGCCGGCTGCCCCACTTTCATTTCCGTAGAGACTCCCATTCAGTCTCCTTGTTGCACAAATGGACAGTGCACACTCTCCATTTTGACTTAGGGAATGTATTTGGACAGTCAATAAGGAAAACCAAGAAAAGGAGAAATAGAATTTAAAAACGCCCATCTCTTAAGTGGTTGAATAATCGGGGATGGAAATCATACTGATTTAGACCTAGAGATCATCAGGCTACCATGTCATTTCCCTAAGTGGCCGTGAGGAAAGATTTGTTAAAGAACAAATTTGTCCTGTGACTACAAGCTCAAAGGTCGGGGCCATCTCCCTGGATAATGTGCCTTTTCACTGATAACCACATGGACTCATAGTTTCTTAATTTACCCTGCTTTACAGGGATGTGTGTTTTCTACTTACATAACCGGTGTTGGTAATAAACTCCCTGTATATTTAATTTAAAAATTCATTGAAGTTGGTGTGCAATATTGTGTGAGTTTCAAGTGTACAGCAAAGTAATTCACTTACATAAATCTATATTTCAAATTATTTTCCATTATAGGTTATTAGATGGATTGAATATTGTTCTCTATGTAATATAGTAAATCTTTGTTGTTTATCTGTTTTATGTATAGTAATTTGAATCTGTGAATCCCGTACTCCCAACTTTTTTATCCCTCCTCACTAAAGCTCCCCCATAAAATCTCCTTGTTAAAAACACCCACTGTCAGCAGGGCTTCCCTGAGAGCTCAGTTGGTAAAGAATCTGCTTGCAATGCAGGAGACCCCGGTTTGATTCCTGGGTTAGGAAGATCCACTGGAGAAGGGGAAGATTACTCACTCCAGTGTTCATGGGCTTCTCTTGTGGCTCTGCTGGTACTTCCTTGTGGCTCAGCTGGTAAAGAATCTGCCTGTGATGCGGGAGACCTGGGTTTGAACCCTGGGTTGGGAAGATCTCCTGGAGAAGGGAATGGCTACCCACGCCAGTATTCTTGCTTGGAGAATTCCATGGACTACAGTCCATGGGATCACATAGTCAGATACAGCTGAGCAACTTTCAAAAGAAAAAAAAAAGAAATCATCAGGCACCAATAGTGTCATCAGTTTGTTTTTTAAAGTATTCTATATTTCATAAATTTTTTTTCTTATTGAAGAGCTGATGTTTAGAATCAGAGTAGCATTCAGATAGGCTTAATTTGTTTTTGAAGTAAAAGAGGCTGACACGTCAGATATAGATGGTTGGTCACATATTATATGATTCCATTTATGTGAAATATCCAGAAATGGCAGAGCCATAGAGCCAAATTTGTGGTTACCAGGGGCTTGCAGGGAGAGGGAATGGGGAATGTCTGCTAATGGGCTTCCCAGGTGGCGCTAGCGGTAAAGGACCTGCCTGCCAATGCAGAGACATAAGATGCTCAGATCTCCCAGAGGAGGTAGTGGTAACCCGCTCCAGTATTCTTGCTGGGAGAATCCCATGGACAGAGGAAGCTGGCAGGCTCTGGTCCATAGGGCTGCAAAGACTCAGACACGACTGAAGTGACTTCACACGCACGCACACTCGTGGGTGTGAGGCTTCCTGCTGAAGTGATGATGTCTTGATGCTGACAGAGGAGGTGGCTGAGCAGTGTGTGTATGATGGCCACTGCCTTGTGCACTGTGACTGGTGACTTTATGATATGTGAGTTTCAGCCGAGCGAAGAGCTAGAGGGGGGAGCACAGAGGAAAGAGAATTTGACACACGGCACAGGTCAAGCTGTTTCTTTGTTTTCTTCCTTCCATCTTTGCTGAACCATCCTTAGAGCAAGGAGGAGCTGACTGGGCCATGTGTAATGCCCGGGTAAACAGAGCCCCGAGACCCCGGACCCTGCCCCTCGTGGTGTTACACATGGAGCCTGCCTTATCGCTCCTCGACCACGCTATTGATCAGTCATATGTTTGCCTGTGTTATTAATAATGTATGCCTGGAAAAATCTATGTGCATTATCGTCTTTGATCTTGTCATGAATTTCAAAGCCAAAGATTCCATTTTCTCCCCCCACCCTTTTTTTTTAAGTTTTCAAAGAGGGAGAATGGCAATAATTTGAAAACTTTTCTCTCCTCTTTCTGGTGGAGAACTTCCTGCTGACCTCTCTGTTAATATGGTGTGTATGTATGTGGTTGTGTATGATGTATATACATGTGTAGATGTATACACCTGTGTATACTCGCACTCAGACACACACACATGTTTTAAGAAGAGAATTATAAAGCAAACAGTTGTTTCAGGCTTACTGTGTTCCAGGGCTGAGGACTATTTGAATACAGGACTTAACGTTATCTCGTAGATTGAAACCGAAATTAAAGATTTTAGACTGAGACACCATGAAAGGCTCTCTTTTCATTGTTCTTTTATTGTTTATTGACATCAAAAAGACTTTTTAGTTTAAACTGACTTTAATGTCTTTTGAATGGTCTTTTGTAAAGTGACTTTGAAAACTCAGGGATAATGTCTTCATTAAGTGGAGAAAAATCTTGGGGAAAAATATCACTGTAACTTGGCTTTCATTAGAGTAGAAAGAGATAAAGCTTTGCTTAATTGATGTCTGTTTTCCCTCTGTTCAGAATTCTAAGGGAAAAGGGGGCTGGAATTAGTGCTGATAAAAGCTTGAAATAGGCATAGCACTGAAACTTGTTCCCTCCCTTTCTTTGAATTTAGAAGAATATGCTTCATATAACTCTATAAACAGTCTTAGAATAGTCTAGGCCTGTTGTCTTTGTGGATGTAAAATGACTTCAGGCCCAGTGGAACGACTGTCACCCTGGCTCTTTCTGCCTTGTCTTCATTTTCTTTTTTGTTTGTTTGTTTCCATCACTGATTTAGAAGTTGCGGTGGGCAGGGCGGGGGCGTGGGGATCTCCTGATCCGTTTTTCTGTGTCCTTAAAAGTGTCTGTTCTCTCCCCGCTCCTTCCTGGGCCACCAGTCAGGACTCATCTCTTTCAGAAAGTCTCGCTGATTGTAGCAGCTATCTTCCTCTTTTCTGCACATTATTAATAGCAAAGGAAAGAGTTGTGCATCGGCGCACCACCCCTCCAAGGTCAAACCAGGTTTCTGGCCGCGTCATTTTGCTTCCACACGTTGCATGGGGTGCGGTTCCCGGAGGAGCCATCTCACGGCCGGTTCTCAGCTCCTCTCGGGGGGTTGCTGAGCCCTTTCTTCTCTGCGCTCATCATCACCCTATGGCCTGATGCTTAGAGGGCACAGCATGGCAGTGTGGAAAGCACAGGGTTTGGGATCAAACAGGCCTGGGCACAAGCCCTATGTCTGCTGTGCACACCGGCGTGTTGACCTAGGGCAGGTCACTGAACCTCTCTGAGTCTCAGTTTTCTTCTCTGTAAAATGGGGATAATAGCTTTTAACTACAAGAGTTGTGGATGGATTGCCTGAGGTAGAGCGGTGTGCTGCTATAATCCATGTTTTTATTTTCTCAGCCCTTATAGGCACCCAGTGCTGCATTTTAACAGTTCTGCTCTGGCTCTTTGTTTGTAAGTAGCTCACACTTGAAATGACATCCTTTTTCACCTTTTTTAACCAAAGCGTTTCCCAGGGTGCAGCTTTGAATGCCATGATGTCTTCCATCTAATAGTTCTGAATGACTGAGCTCTCTTTCTCGTGGATAGATTGTACTTGAGCACATGGGCAGTCCTGCTGGCCTTACACTTTTTCGAGTACTCAGATGCCATGGAGTCACTGGCTTCAGAGGCAGATGTAAATACTGAGCGTTTTCAGTAGCACAGAGTCACTGAGGGTTTGTTATGTAAACCCTCAGGGATATTTATACCCTCTACTGAGGAGGGTAATCGAGCCTCCAAACCACCCACTGAGATCTCTGCCTGTAAAATATTTAAGGACGGGTAGTATAAAGCTGTTTCCCTTCTGCAATTTGTTTCCCATCTAGGAACAGGCGAACAAGGGAAATAGGACTCAGAGTAACTTATAAAACGCCAGACTTGGAAGCTCCAAAATGCATCTCCTCACAACAGCACCTGGAGAAGGGCCGAAGGCAAACACGGAGTAAACAGGAAAGGGACCCGGGTTCTGAAATTGAGGTGGCAGGGCTCCACAGTGCCGCGTGGTGATGGTGTTACAAATCACCGTTCAGTACTAAGCCAGACTTCCCCTGGCAGCACACTACGGGGTGTGCAGAAGGCCTTCTTGATAACGAGGGCCCAGTTAAGGGATGTGAAAAACCGAACCTTAAAAGCACAGCGCGCTGCCAGGACAGCTCTACGACTTCACACACAGTGGGGAAGAGTTTGTGGGTCTAGCTCACACACGGACATCCAGGCTGGGCCTTGGGGCTGGTGCTTTCTCCCCCTCCTGGCTTGCAGAAGTGTCGTCAGGCACCTCTTCTTGAGAAGATCAACCTCCAAGAGGAGTGAGCCTCAGAAGCATCACCCAGGGGAGGTGATGCTGGGTGACCCCAGGAGATGCTCCAGAACAAACCAATGTGTGTACCCTGGGACTAGAGCCAAAAAACGTGGATGAAGTTCTCCGAGACTCTCACATACATCTCAGTTTGAGACTGTTGTATTATAAAGGTAGCGCTAGCTGCTGTCAAACATAAGCCCACATGGGTCCAGTGATCCAGTCAGGGTCAGGTGTATTTTCTGGGTCTGTAAGGTCCAAAGCGGCCGTTGGGATTAGCAGGCAGCTCTATTCCAAGTGGGTTCTCAGGGACCCAGGCTCTTTCTGTGCCATGGTTCAGTCGTCTTCACACCTGGCTTCCAAGCCCACCTTGGCTGTCTACAACAAGCTGGGGGAAGAGGCACGACCACGGGACTCCATGCGTGGTGGTCTGGGAGTGGTGCCTATCTCTGGAAGGGAACTGTCTAGGAAATGCAGCCCAGCTGTGTGCTGGGGAAGGGGAGGAACCAGTCGCACGCCTTTGCCCCTATTGTCTGCTTTAAATCTCTCTGGATTCTCAGTTTCTATTTATATGCCGACGTTCTTCATGTCTGACCCTGGAGAGAGCCGGAGATAATTAGCTGTGCTCCCTGCCTTCCATAGTCTCAGTCTCTTGGGGAAGCATGACTCCATTCTTACCGTCTGGTGTGCCAAGCATCTGCCTTTCCTCTGGAGACTGGAGAGGGTGATGGCTCGCTCACCATCGTGGCGTCTTTAGCCGCCGAGCGTGGCCACGTGACAGTTCCGGCTGACAAGTCAAAGCAGAAGTCTGCAGCAGGCCTTCCCAGGGATGTTTTGCTTTCAGAGGAAAAGGCAAGGCATTGCTGGTGTTGCCCCTGCTCCTCCTCCTGATCCCGAAGGAAGATGTGATGCCAGCATCCTTCTTGCCATCATGAAGCAACAAACAAGGCTCAAAAGTCAAAAGAATGGCAGAGACAATGGCCCCTCATCATGGGAGTAGAGTTAGCAGCTGCCTGAGCGGCAAGTGTCTTCATCCAAGATCTGCTTTTCCTTTTCTTTCCCGTTAATGAGCCACCAATAAACATATGGATGCAAATATGGTATGCAGGTTTTAGAGAGTTTTAGGATAATCATTCGGGGCAAGAATGCAGTCGTCATCCTTCACCCCATTTATCTCTTTGAAAATAATAATTATGTTTACTTCATATGAAGACCACTGCAGTGCAGCGTTCCTAGAAGGTTACCAGTGTTAACACAGGAAGGCTTTCTTCACCTTTTGGATATGTCTCCCCAGCACAGTTTTGTTGCGGTGGCGTGGGGGGGGGTGTGTGTGGTGACCTCGGAACTCGGCATCATGCCTGAACTTACAGCCTTTCCTGTGCTGTTGCCCCTGTGACTTCGTCCTCAGACCCAGATACATTATGGCGATGGCCTCATGGTTTTTAAAAATCTTTATTTGGGCCACATTGGTTGCAAGATAAATACATACAAATATTAGTACCTCAAAGTCATTTGACCTGAATTAGGCTATAGTTTTGGTCACTCTTAAACAAAATAAGTATAATAATATTAATAATAAGGATTTTTCATGCCGAGGAATAGTGTCACTATTATCCTGAGGTAGGTGTGTGACTTAGTAAATGAATTTTAAAAGCTTTTTAATATATCAGTTTCCATTTTTTTTCCCTTTTCACCAAATCTACCCCAGATAATTGTTATAGCTTCTGATTCTACATGTACTTGGAATACTGAAAATATGATTCTTTAGAAATAGAACAGTTAATACATTTCACTTTATGCAGTCAAGTCATTCCTTTGATTATCCTAATCAGTTACTGTGGTGACAGTATGCAAATATTGTGCTTATGTGGTCAAGAGTTGGTGAAAAATCAAAGGCAAATCAGGGAAAAATAACACTGTAAGTATCAGTCTCTGTACATATTTCATATTAAACCCCCAGCCAGGTAGAAGCCCAGATGCAAAGAATTGGCTGCATACTGTGTTCGTAACCTGCCCCATTAACAATGGAGTTCCTAAGCAGCGCCAGAGGGCGTGTGGTCAGCCTCACTTCTCATGAGCCAAGGCCATCATATTTCCACTGCTGAATATTTCTCCTCTTAGTTCTGGAAGCCTCTGTTCATTTTTAAATAGTAGAGAATACTGAGGCCTTTGTAATTACTTCTTAAGGAGGAAATTCAGAAAGTTTAGAATTTAAATTTCAGTACACAGAAACTAAGTTCTCTTTCTCTACTGTAAAGTGCTCACAGTTTAGAATGTATGCTATCAAGTCTTGCTACCTGAAAGCAAATCACACCATTTTGTTATCAGATAGAGTAGCTGTCAAATGAAGCCCCAGTCAAGACAGGATTACGTCTACCTCTTTGGCAGCTGGTCTTGTTTCCCACAGGAGACTGCAAACTGTGTTCCTTGGGCTGAATCTGACCTCTTTTTGTGCATCCTGTTTTCACATTTTTAAATATCTGGAAAGATGCAAAAAAAAAGAAAAATTTCATGACACATGAAAACTAATTGATACTTGTATTTGTCCTTAAATAAAGTTTTATTGAAACGACTGCCTTTCTCATCCATGTGTCTCTTGTCTGTGCCTATGACAGCGTGACCATGGCAGAGTTGAGTAGTTTTAACTGGTAAGATACGGTCTGTGAAGCTGAAAATGTTTGCTAACTGCCCCTTTATAGAAGTTTGCTAATACTTTTTAAGATTTATTTGCGTATGGCTGTGCTGGGTCTCTGTTTCTGTGCACGGGAGTCCTCTGATTGTGGAGTGAGGGATTCTCATTGCAGTAGCTTCCCTTGTTGCAGAGCGTGGGCTCAGGGTGTGTGGGCTTCAGTAATTCTGGCACATGGGCCTAACTGCTTCTCAGCGCGTGGGATCTTCCCGGACCAGGGGTCCCACCTGTGTCCCCTGTACTGGCAGGTGGATTCTTAACCAGCGGGCCAGCAGAGGAGTCCTGTTGATCTTGTTTTAGGAGCTGTCCTTGCCTGTAGGCAGAAGCAGTAGAGCGGGGTTGTTGCCTCTCTCCCCCAGTGAAATGAGGAAAGACCAGACTTGCCTCCATGCCGATGTGGAGCCCATAGCTGCTTTTAGGGATTCTCTCTCTTCACCAAATCCTCACTCTGACCTTCCCTGTCTACCCCACTCTTTACTCCCAGGTCCTTGCAAATAACCAGGAGCGTGTTAGCCAAGGACCTTTGCAGCCAACCGGAAGAGTCACCTCTAGCTTTATTGAGCCATCGTGTGGCATAGTAGGCCAGGTCCTTGTCACACGCACGGTGCCACTCTGCTGCTCCGTAGTTACAGTGTAATTTAGGGGTGATGAGGGGAAAGTGGTCTCTCTTTATCTGTTAATTCCTTGGAGGAAGTTCTGTTCGGAATGAATAGTCTTGAAATGTGTAATAAAGTTACCTATCAAGACCACTTTTACAGAGAGATTTAAATGTGATAATAAGAATAAAAGAAAATGAAGTGACATTGAGGGCGTCTTCTTTTATAACAGCTCTTGGTCTTGACTGTTAAGCACACTGTAAAATGACTTTTATACATTTATGGATTGAAATGGTTCTGCTGAAATTTTAAGTGTTAACATTGTTCAAACTTCCATTACTACCACCTCGCAGTTTGTTACAAAACAGCTTCGTGTTTGACATTTTGATCATACTAACCTGGGACTCGGGACACTTTACTCGGAAGCTCTGCTTCTGTGTGACAGAGGTTCTAGTTAATTTGATTCCAGCACCTTTCTATAGGAAGCCAGTTGATTATGTTTGCATATCTGTAAACTCATTGTCACAGAAAGTATGTTGCAGAGAAGGAGAAAGCTGAAGTATTTTATTTTCTTTTTTTTTATTTTCTTTTTTTTTTTTTTTTTTATTAGTTGGAGGCTAATTACTTCACAACATTTCAGTGGGTTTTGTCATACATTGATATGAATCAGCCATAGATTTACACTTATTCCCCATCCCGATCCCCCCTCCCACCTCCCTCTTCACCCGACTCCTCTGGGTCTTCCCAGTGCACCAGGCCCGACCACTTGTCTCATGCATCCCACCTGGGCTGGTGACCTGTTTCACCATAGATAATATACATGCTGTTCTTTCGCAACATCCCACCCTCACCTTCTCCCACAGAGTTCAAAAGTCTGTTCGTATTTCTGTGTCTTTCTTTTTCTAGTTTTGCATATAGGGTTATCGTTACCATCTTTCTAATTCCATATATATGTGTTAGTATGCTGTAATGTTCTTTATCTTTCTGGCTTACTTCACTCTGTATAAGGGGCTCCAGTTTCATCCATCTCATTAGGACTGATTCAAATGAATTCTTTTTAACGGCTGAGTAATATTCCATGGTGTATATGTACCACAGCTTCCTTATCCATTCATCTGCTGATGGGCATCTAGGTTGCTTCCATGTCCTGGCTATTATAAACAGTGCTGCGATGAACATTGGGGTGCACGTGTCTCTTTCAGATCTGGTTTCCTCAGTGTGTATGCCCAGAAGTGGGATTGCTGTGTCATATGGCAGTTCTATTTCCAGTTTTTTAAGAAATCTCCACACTGTTTTCCATAGCGGCTGTACTAGTTTGCATTCCCACCAACAGTGTAAGAGGGTTCCCTTTCTCCACACCCTCTCCAGCATTTATTGCTTGTAGACTTTTGGATAGCAGCCATCCTGACTGGCGTGTAATGGTACCTCATTGTGGTTTTGATTTGCATTTCTCTAATAATGAGTGATGTTGAGCATCTTTTCATGTGTTTGTTAG